>NW_027397098.1:5481751-5519285 GCF_003265705.2 Callorhinus ursinus
CTGGTCGTCTGGTGTTCAGTCATTTAACTCTCTATTCCATCCTTCCATTGCTCTCTGAGATAACTTTCTGAAACAGTTTGTCGTGGAACCTGGAATTTGGACTTACCCTGTATTTCTAGCTGTATTACTGGGTCTCTCCGTGCACTGTCTGTGCCGGCTCAGCAGAGTGCTTGCTGTTTCTCAGACATGCTGCTCCATTAGGATGGGGGGTTCTTTCCCTCCTCCAACAATTACATCCCTTATCAGGTCAGCCTACGAGGCCCAAATGCCACCCTTCCAGAAGGCATTCCCTAACTTTCTCCCCTCACCCTTCTAGGTCAGAATTAATCATTCCTTTGTGTTGTTTTAGCATTTTACTTTTGCCTATTATTATACCTTTAACATTCTGTACATTATGGTTATAGTTGTTAAATTGGTCAATGTTAATTGAAATAGTTGACCCTTGAACAGTGTGGGGGTTAGGGGTGCCAACCCCAACACGGTTGAAAATCCACATATAACTTTTGACTCCCCCAAACTTGACTACTAACAAGTTTGACTTGTTACTGGTGACTGTTGACCGGAAGGAAGCCTTACCGATAACATAAACTGTCGATTAACACATATTTTGTGTGTTATATATATTATATACTGTATTCTTACAATAAAGTAAGCTGGAGAAAAGAAAATGTTACTAAGAAAGTCATAAGGAAAATACACTTACAGTACTGTTCTGTATTGATACTATAACTGTACATCATCTGTTTACAAGATGAGTCATCTGTCAGTACCTACATCAGTATTGTCTTATATGATACAAAACATTGTAGCTGTCATACGTCTTACTAACACTAGACATCAAAAATGGAAAGATAATGTGAAAAAGAAATGCATATCAGGTATAACGATTCATGCATTGATAATAAGAAAGCAGCAGTAAGATTGCTTTATGGTAGCCTTGTGTATTCAATATGATTACTTCATGGGAGCCTAGCCTGTATGCTAACGAATAAATCATATAAAATTTTTATGGCACACAGTGTTACGGTCACATTCATAATCTAGGAAACATTGTCAGGTTTTTGAAGAAAAAGCACCTACCTGTCATGCTAGGCTGATACACAGTTCCTCCAAGCATACTGTATGGTAATGTAATTCTTTGAAAGCAAAGTTATAAACAGTAAGGAAACTAACACATTATTAATTTCATATTAAACATCACCCACCTGCTTATCTAAGGATAGGCTATCCACTTCCATATGAGTCTTGCAGTGATGTTCTACATGATGAATACTTAGGTGATGATGGTGACACAAAGCATCTCATACAGTTCTTGCCTATAGTTACTAGATGTTCACATGAACGTACATATGCAACAGATTAGTTTATTAACTGTATGGCATGATTATTTACTGTTTATGAAGTGGAAGTGGATCATCATAGAGGTCTTCATACCCGTTGTCTTCACATTGAGTAGGCTGAGGAGGAAGAGAAAGCAGGGGTTGGTCTTCCTGTGTCAGGTGTAGCAGCGGAGGGGGAGGGGGAGGCAGGGGAAGCAGGCACAATTGGGGAAACTCTTTGGAAATGCATCATAATTTCTGTCTGGCTTTTTTGGCTTTTTCGTTTTTCTAAAAATGTTTCTCTACTGTATCAACCCTTCTTCCACCATTTGCTTTAGTTTCAGTGCCTGTATCATAGAAGGGTCTGTGTTGTAAAAGAAGTCAAAAGCAGTTTTGAGTAATTGGACCCCTTCTGCCAAATTATCTGATTTCAATTTGTTTTCTGTCTCTGCTGCTTCTGTGTCTCCTTCCTCATTGTCCAGCACTGGTTTGGAAGCATTCATCTCCATCAGATCATCTCTTAATTCCTCTGATGCGGAATTGAATTCTTCTAAGTTCCATATCTTGAAACCCTTCACCCCCCGCCCCCATCTTTTTTGCCATATCCACAATCTCTTTCGTGGTTTCCTTGATTGGCTCCGTTGTAAATCCTGTGCAGTTGTGCATGACATCTGGACTCACAATGGCATCTTCAATAGTGTAATTATTTCCAGACTTTCATAATGTTCTTCTGTCTCTCTCTTCCATAGCGATCACAGTCCCTTCTTTAGAGTGCCGTGTAATGAGCCTTCAAGGTCCTTATGACCCCCAGTCTAGAGGCTGAATTAGAGATGTTGTGTTTGGGGGCAAGTAGACCACTTTGACAACTCTGGTGTTGAACTCATGGGGTTCTGGGTGGCCAGGGACATTGTCCAAGATCAAAAGAATTTCAAAAGGCAGTCTTTTATTGGCCAGGTACTTCCTTACTTCAGAGACAGACCTTTGGTGGAACCAGTCCAAGAAAAGGGTTCTCGTCCAGGCCTTCTTGTACAACCCAGAGACTGACAGCTGGTGTTTACCTTTTCCCTTCAGGGGTAGGCTTCATAGATAGGGACACTCTGATCATAAACCTGACTCCATTTGCACAAAACAGTAGAGGTAGCCTGGGGCACCTGGGTGGCTCAGTTGGTTAAGCGTCTGCCTTCGGCTCAGGTCATGTCTGCCTTCGGCTCAGGTCATGATCCCGGGGTCCTGGGATCGAGCCCCGCATCAGGCTCCTTGCTCTGCGGGGAGCCTGCTTCTCCCTCTCATCCCTGCTTGTGCTGTCTCTCACTATCTCTGTCTCTCTTTCTCAAATAAATAAATAAAAAAAAAAAACCAAAAACAAAAAACAGTAGAGTTAGCCTGTCCCTTCCTGCCTTAAATCCTGATGCTTTCTCTTCCTTACTAATAAATGTCCTTTGTGGCATTCTTTTTTTTTTATTCTTCCCAGGAAAAAACGCTGTATTAGAAACCTGTTCAGGCAGATATCCTATCTCCTCAGTGATTTTTCTTAATGGTATCTGGAAACTCGTCTGCTGCCTCTTGGAGGGCAGAAGCTGCTTCTCCTGTTATCTTGACATTTATTAAGCCAAACCTTTTGCTAAAATTATCAAACCATCCTTTGCTGGCATTAAATCATCTGACTTTAGATCCTTCATCCTCTTGTTGCTTTAAGTTATCACATAATGACTTTGCTTTTTCTCCAGTCATATTAGGCTCTCTGTAGGTGTGTGCCTTTCTTATAGCAATTCTGCCCCACATAAATGCTGCATTTCCAGTCGGAGATAAAAGGTGTTTCATGCAAGGTTTTCATGTCTGCTGGCATAGCTGAGGCAGTGGCTTTACAGATTTCCTTTTCCCTCTTCCTCTCTCTTTCTTTCTCTCTCTCTCTCTTTCTTTCTTTCACAGTGATCCTTATGCAGGATTCATTTATCTTGAAATGGTGGACAGCTGCAGTTGCAGACCTCAATCTATGGTACATATCAAACAGTTTTCCTTGTGATGTCATGACTGTTCCCTGCTTGTTGGGAGCGCTTCCAGCATCACTAGTGGCACTTGGTTTAGGTCCCATGATGTTATTCAAAGTTTATGGTATAGTACTAAACATGATGAAAAATACCCGAGAACCACCGGAGATTACTTTTTACTGCTATACACAGTTTATAGGAGAGACCAACTCCTCATGTGGAAGTGATTAGCATCATATGGTTGGCGTTTTAAGTGGATACTTGCAACGCTTGAACTCACCACAGTAGCAGAAGGGGGTGGCTGTGAAATTATTACGGTGGTAATAATTTTATGCAGTTATGATTTAATACTGCATCATTTTTTAAAAAAGATTTTATTAGAGAGAGAGAGACACAGCGAGAGAGGGAACACAAGCCCGGGTAGAGGGAGAGCGAGAAGCAGCAGGCTCCCTGCTGAGCAGGGAGCCCGATGCGGGGCTCGATCCCAGGACCCCGGGATCATGACCTGAGCCGAAGGCAGACGCTTAACGACTGAGCCCCCAGGCGCCCTTAATACTGCATCTTTACATTTGTTTACATTTGATTGTGAATGGTGCCATGTACGGTCTGTAAGTGTGTGCATACGTTTTGATAAATTTTAACTTTTATAATAGATTCGTGTCTATTTTATGGTAGTAAATGATAAAATAGACTAGTATCTACATATATTTTATACACTCATGACACACCTTTTTCTTAGTTTTTTCAATATATTTCTAGGCTATGCTGTTTGCGAATTTTTTCAGATTGTCTCAAATCTCCAAAAAGTTATCCAGTATGTTTAGTGAAAAAAATCTGTGTAGGACTGTACAACTCAAACCCATAGTGTCCAAGGGTCAACTGTAATGTTTTGGCTCTGAACATTTTTGCTTCCATGCTGTGTTTTAGCTGTGTTTTAGAAAAGAGTTAAGATTGTCAGAAACTGATCTTTAGATATATGAAATATGATAGCTAATAACAGTGGGCAAAGAAAGGTGTGATTCCTTTTGAGATATTTTGTGATATCTGATAGATAATTGTTTTCAGCTGATAGATAATGGTTTTCCGCTTATATTTAAAATACATATATTTTGCTGCACATATTGACTAAGCTTGAGAAGCTGAAGCCACAGCATCTAGTATTCTTTCTTGTTTTAAAGATTTTATTTATTTATTTTAGAGAGAGAGAGAACATTCATGCAAGAGTGTGTGTGGGGGAGGAGCAGAGGAGAGGGAGAGAGAGTATCTCAAGCATACTCCCTGCCGAGCCCGGAGCTGGACCCGGGGCTCCATTCCAGGACCCTGAGATCAGGGCCTGAGCCAAAATCAAGAGTTGGCCACTTAACCGACTGAGCCACGTAGGTGCCCCAGCATCTAGTATTCTTGACTTAGTTGTTTGTTTGAAGTTTATGATTTACAAAGAATTTCAAGCTCTTGGCCAAAAAAGAACTACTTAATGAAAAGTTGAGAAATGGCTACTTGTGGCAAACGCCATTCATTGCCCACCCAATATCCACTCTCCCTCAAATCTTTACTAATGACAAGATTTTGATTTTGTTTGGAGTGATACAGTGATCAGTTTAAAAAACAAACCACTTAAACTATATTTTCTGAGGTGGAAGTGAAAGGTTGCTGGAGATTTCTGGGAACATTTTGCTTTCTGAGAGAGTTGTCACCTCTGCTTCCTTGTTACATCTTTTTTTTTCCTTACCTGGAACATGAATGTAATTCCTGGAGTTGTAGCAGCCATGATGTGACCATGAGGACAAGAGCAATATGGTGGAAGAGAAAGGTAGAAGTCTGGTCTTTTGTGAAACCAGTGGGACCAGTGAGCCACCTGGTTTTGCACCGTCCTGATTTACCTCTAGACCTCTTAGTTTATTACTTGTAGTCAAAGCAATCCTCACTAGTATGTATCCAATCTGTTAAAAAATAAGAGGCAAAAGCATATCTTTTAAATAGCAGAATTTCTTAGCATGCAACTCAAGCCCTGTTACAATCTATTTTGTTTTTTGTTGGGGTTGGGTAGTCTTAATGAGGAGTATCATTTATCCTAAGTTAAAACACAGATGTGGCCATTATAATAGGATGGGAGGAAATCAGAAGACCTGTGATCTAGTTCTACCATTATGTGACTTTAGGCAAGTCAGTGAATGTCTCTGTGTCATGATGTTTTCTATCTATCCTATTATGAAGTGTCCTCTAAGATCTCAGAGAGCACTGACATTCATATTCTGTTACTTTTCTTTTTTTTTTTAAGATTTTATTTATTTATTTGACAGAGAGAGACACAGCAAGAGAGGGAACACAAGCAGGGGAGTGGGAGAGGGAGAAGCAGGCTCCCTGCTAAGCAGAGAGCCACATACGGGGCTGATCCCAGGACCCTGAGATCATGACCTGAGCTGAAGGCAGATGCTTAATGACTGAGCCACCCAGGCTTCCCTCTGTTACTTTTCTTAAGGCCATTTTTCCCCTATGGTAACCTCTTAGCTTAAAATAGCAGATTCATAATGCCTACCTGGCTATCTTCACTCTTTCCACACACATACATAGTAAATTGGGTTGCAGAAGTCTTAGAAAGTTGTGTAATTGGCTTAAGTGTAAAAAGCCTTCAGAGATTTTTCACAATTTACTGCTATGTTGATACACAGTAATGTGAGTGATTTAATAAAGAGAAAGGCAGCACAGAAGAGGCTAATTGAGATCATGGACTATATTCAGGTAGATTGGGGTCTCAACCCTGCAGTTGCTTCGTACTTATTAGCTGTGTGACCTTTGGCAAGTTACCTAACGTCCCTGTGCATCGGATTCTTTATCTGAAGTAGGGATGATAATACGATGTAGTTCATAAGAGTGTTGTGAGGATTGAAATGAGGATTGATATAAGGGACCTGCACAGTGGCTGGCATGTAGTGAGAGCTCAATGTAAGCTGCTGTTAATGTTTTTGTTGGTTCTCTTATTATTACTGTCATTCTTATTGCCATTGATACTGCACTCCTGATATGTTATTTGGCTACTAACTTGCTTATAGGTGTTTGTGTCCAGGACAGAACACAGGGTTCTTTGTGACAGTGGTTGGACTCAGTATAGTGATGTTTAATGTTTATCACAGTTTCATTTCATTTATACTTGGAAAACTTTAAGCAGTGCATTTATTCTTTAAATTTAGAAATGTAATATTTGAAGTCAAAATTGTGTGTGTTTGTGTGCTGTGGGCAAAGTTAATGTGCTGTGGGCAAAGTTAATAATAAAATAAAAATTTTTGATAAAAATTTTATCAAAACTTTGTGTTAAGGAAGTATATTTCTCTGTGCAGATCTTAATTAATAACCCGCTTAGTTTTAGGGTGCATGGGTGGCTCAGTTGGTTAAGGGACTGCCTTTGGCTCAGGTCATGATCCTGGAGTCCCAGAATCGAGTCCCGTGTCGGGCTCCCTGCTCAGCAGGGAGTCTACTTCTCCCTCTGACCCTCCCCCCCTCATGTACTCTCTCTCTCTCTCTCTCTCATTCTCACTCTCTCAAAATAAATAAATAAATCTTTTAAAAAAAAAGGTACTGTTTTAAAGAAAAATGGGTCCATTTTATTGTTCATTGGTCCAGTGTGTCATTGTCTTAACTGTGGTGAAGAGTTTTGGAAATAATGCAGTGAATTTTGCAATCACTCATTGCTTGAAACTCTACATTATTTGAAAAGTTTTCTTTAGGTTGTTTAACTTAAAATTGAATGCAGTGAGGGGCGCTTGGGTGGCTCAGATGGTTAAGCGTCTGCCTTCTGCTCGGGTCATGATCCCAGGGTCCTGGGATCGAGTCCCGCATCGGGCTCCCTGCTTCTTGGGAGCCTGCTTCTCCCTCTGCCTCTCTCTCTCTCTCTGTGTGTGTGTCTCTCATGAATAAATAAATAAAATCTTTAAAAAAAATTAAAAAAAAATTGAATGCAGTGGACATCCCGAGGAACATTCCTTTCTTCTTGTCAGTAAGGCTGTACTCTGTAGTAATTAAGAGCGTCATCTGAACTCTATCCAGCATGGTACACTAGCCACTAATGCATGGTTATTTAAACTTCAACAAGGCGCCTGGGTGGCTCAGTCGTTAAGCGTCTGCCTTCGGCTCAGGTCATGAGCCCAGGGTCCTGGGATCGAGTCCCGCATCGGGCTCCCTGCTCGGCGGGAGGCCTGCTTCTCCCTCCCCCACTGCCCCTGCTTGTGTTCCTGCCTTCCTCTCTCTCTCTGTGTTAAATAAATAAAATCTTTAAAAAAAAAATAAACTTCAACAACTCAGTAACTTAAATAGAAAATTAAGGAAAATAAAAAATTCAGTTCCTCAGTCATGCTAGCCACATCGTAGGCACCTCAGTAGCCACGTTGCAAAAGTCCTGTTGGACACCACTGGATAGATTGTGTAGCCAGACCGCCTGGGCATTCATGTCTTGAATCCACTACTTTCTAGTTATGTGACCTTGGGCAAGTTACTTAATTTCTCTGTGCCTCAGTCTCCTCATATGTAAACTTGGATTAATAACAGCAGACAAAAGTTCTTAGAAGGTTGTTAATGGGGATTAAATGAATCAACATTTGTAAAGTGCTTAGAACAGCCCCTGGCACATAGTAACTATGTGTTTGTTAAACAAATGTGTATGGTGTGTTCAGATTTATCACACTTTATAGTTACTAATGTGTAGTGATTATATTTTTGTCCCTGATGTATTTTTTCATTGCGCGTTAGAGAAAAAAGTTTATTCCAACCTGTTTGGGTGCATTTTTCATTTTTATATTGGACCACTGTTTTGAATAATGTTTCTGTCACGCATTTTAGCTTAAAAATTCATCGTGAGGGGCGCCTGAGTGGCTCAGTCGTTGAGCGTCTGCCATCGGCTCAGGTCATGATCCCGGGGTCCTGGGATCGAGCCCCGCATCGGGCTCCCTGCTCAGCAGGAAGCCTGCTTCTCCCTCTCCCGCTCCCCCTGCTTGTGTTCCCTCTCTCCCTATGTCTCTCTCTGTCAAATAAATAAAATCTTTAAAAAAAAAAATTCATCGTGAGTGTTCTTTGCTCTCAGGGTGAAGCATAGTCTGCTTTGTTAGGCGTTTTGGGAGTTCCACCCTGCCTATCCCAACTCATTTTTCACTACCATCAATTCTAGCTATTTGTTCCATTTTTTGAGTTAATTGCTGCCTTAGTTGTTAAAAATACTTAATGTGATGGTTTCCCTCTTGCAATGGTATATAAGCTGTGCCAGAATGTGTAGTGCTAGGATCTGTGCATTCAGTAAATGCTCGGAGTATGCTTGTTGAATAAAAGAATCTTCAGATTTTTGAAATGCAGTCAGTATTCCTATTAATATCAAAACACATTTGTTCAAGTAGTCTCTGAAGTAAAGGGAATTCAAAACCCATTCTACCATCTGTGATGTCAGTATCTGAAATGTGCTCCATCGCCCAAGACTCTACCACTTGTCTATATTTGTCTCAGTGGGGAGGGGTCTGGGTAATAGTTCTTGTCACTGTAGGTCACTACCCTACAATATGGTGACATATAAAGCACCCTTTGGTGACACATTTGGTGATTTTCTGGATGATACATTCTTAAAGGATGCTGATTTTATCTTGGTTTCCTTACTTCTTTAAATGATCTTCCACACTCTTTGGTCTGCTGCTTGTTTTTTCTGTGTTTTTCCTGATTACACTCAAGTGCTTATCACAGGGATTTAACAAAAGGGGGGGGGGAAATCAAAAGGAAAAAAATACCATTTCATGTAACAAGTAAAACTTAGTTTTTTTTTTATAATAATGACATCTAGGTATAATTTAGGTTATTTTTCACTTTAAACAGGTTATTATCTCCATTAAGAGGAAAAAAGTGTAAAAACTTGAATGTAAACTTCTGCCGTAGAATGGTGTATGCCCGTGATGTAAGATCGTGCAGAATCTCTGTGTGTTACTACAAGTTGCGTCATGTTGAAAGAATAGCAGTGGCAAATCCATGATTATCTATGGATTGGTGCATTTTGGGTTGCATGTACTATCACAAATACACGTTGTGCAAGTCACCATGTATTGTATGTTATATGATGGAGAAAAGAGCGATTATTATAAAACTAGTGATGTGAGTCCAATTTATATGTGGTCTTGCAGTGTAATTGGAGGTTCTCAGACATCTTCTCTAAGACATTCGGTGTCCTCTGTTGCTTTCTTAGGTTTTTTAGAGATGGCGTGGGGGGTAGTTGGGGACTGGTAAGACAGAGGTACTGAGCTCCACCTGACAATGATTTAGATAACTCTTTGCATGTATCTCTGCTTATTCTCCTATAACATATGTTCTCATGCTTACTTTTTAAAGTGCTGTGCCTTTATTAAGCTGTGAGCTTCGTGAGGGTAAGGACCACAATCCATTCATTGTTTTGGAGAAGAGTTAATTCTGAGGAATGCAGTGGTTCATGAACTTGCCTGGTATTTGTTTCTCTATAGCTTATTAGCAAAGTGATGAGTGCACATATGGATAAGAGGTAATTGGGATATTTAATCAGGTACCTAATGACTGAGAGGATTGATTCTTACTTTATATTATTTTATTACTGAAACAGACTGCCCAGTAGATATTATAAACATTCTCTGGAGAACAATTAGGTTTGCAATGAGTTGTTTTACTTAGAATGCTTCTTGGAATTAAATGTTTATTTGCACCACTATCTTGATATAATCTAAATGTAATTTAAAAGTACTGCAGTGTCTTCGTTCAGATAACTTGTTACCCTTTAAAAATGGGCTGCTCGAGTATAGTTTCTCTTCCATTTGGCAGACACCAGATGCCGTAATTAATGAAGGTCATTATGCTTCTTAGTCATGGCAAGCTTTTAATGACTATTACCTGAACATCTGTTAGTTTCATCACTGCGTTTACCAAAAACATCCAACACAGTATAGATGCTGTCCTTTGGAAATCTGACTCGGGCTAACCTAAATTACTGTTTAACATTTTAATATTTTTTAAATTTTAAATCTTTATTTTTTTAAGATTTTTATTTATTTATTTTGAGAGAGAGAGAATGAGAGATAGAGAGCACGAGAGGGAAGAGGGTCAGAGGGAGAAGCAGACTCCCTGCTGAGCAGGGAGCCCGATGTGGGACTCAATCCCGGGACTCCAGGATCATGACCTGAGCCGAAAGCAGTCGTTTAACCAACTGAGCCACCCAGGCACCCATTTTTTAAATTTTAAATAATTATGAGAAAGCTCTTATCTTTCTGTAAAGTGAACAATCAAAAATGTCAATGAAACACTTTTGGAATGGTTATACTTGATAAGTCTGGCATCCTGTGGGCTGAATTCTCAGTGTCTAGGAATTGTTTGTGCAGAATTGGGTGGGGGGAGCCATGACTTTCTCATGCATTCTGCTTATCCTCTGAAACCTTGACTGGAAATGTGGGGTTTGGAGTGGAGCTGAAAGGAAAGAGGAGTTCGTCCAGACTCTGCTGGGAGAAAGTTGAAGAGTGAGAGAGGGTATATTGATTATGGGGTTTTCCAAAAATAGGACCAAGTATTTTTTTTTTTAAGATTTTATTTATTTATTTGTGAGAGAGAGAGGATGAGAGATAGAGAGCACGAGAGGGAAGAGGGTCAGAGGGAGAAGCAGACTCCCTGGCAGGGAGTCCGATGTGGGACTCGATCCCGGGACTCCAGGATCATGACCTGAGCCGAAGGCAGTCGCTTAACCAACTGAGCCACCCAGGCGCCCAGGACCAAGTATTTTTTAAATTTTGAAACAATTACAGTGCTTGATTTGGCATATACTACAATTGAAATAATTACAGAGTCACGGCAAGTAGCAAAACATCATACTGAGAGGTCCCATGTACCCTTCACCCAGTTTCCCCCCCATGGGAGTATGTTACAGATCTGTAGTTAAATATGAAAACCAGGATATTGACATTGTTGTGACTTAACAGATTTTATTCACATTTCACCAGTTCTGCATGCATTGTGCATGTATTGTGTAGTTTATGCAGTTATCACATATATGGATTCGTGTAACCACCAAGCTTAAAATCAGGCAGAATGGCTGAAAGTCCAGGGAGGGTGCACTCTGCAGGGTAGTTACAGTGGTAGAGTGATGCCTTGAGTAACTCAGCTCTTCATTTTTCTCCTCAGTCACACTCAGTCTTTGTCCTGATGTTTACAAGATAGCTGCTGCATCTCCATCCTTAGGTCCAAGAGCCAACCAGAAGAAAAAGGAAAAGGGGAAATCCAGAACAGGTGTCACCTGTATAAAGAAGGCATAAGCGTTTCCTTAAACCACCAGCTAGAACTGTATCACATGGCTATAAGGTGGCCTAAGTAGCAAGTATTTTTTTTTTTAAGATTATTTATTTATTTATTTGACAGAGAGAGAGAGAGAGAGAGAGAGAGAGAGAGAGAGAGAGAGTGAGTAGCAAGTATTTTTTAACTTGAAACATTCTTGCTGAAAAGGTTTGGGGTTCTGTTGGAAAGGGAGATGTAGGAGTATTGGATGGGCAACTAGCAATGTTTGTTGGAGAATGCAGATTTCAACAGCAGTGAAATATGTGTGCCTAAGACTGGCTAAAATTAAAAAATATGTATAATGTTCAGTGTGATGAAAGAGGTACTGACATATTGTTTGGTATACTTTTTTGGTGGACAGTTGTGGTATTCTTTATCAAAATTAAAAATTGTCTTTCTTCTGGCCCATCATTTCAAATCTGTGATTCTGTTTTGTAGAACACACTGTTCCTGCATGTGTACATAAAGATCTTCACTGTGGCATTGTTTATATAATATGAAAACATCTGAAATTATCTGAATAACTATCAGGAGAAAGATTAGCACATAAAGATATATCCATTCAGTGGAGTACAGTACAGCCAACCATTAAAAATAATAAGCTTGAGGGGTGCCTGGGCGGTGCAGTTGGTTAAACGACCAACTCTTGGTTTCGGCTCAGGTCGTGATCTCAGGGTTGTGAGATCAAGCCCTGCATTGGGCTCCCTTCTCAGTGGGGAGTCTGCTTGGGATTCTCTCTCCCTCTGCCCTTCCCCTTGCTCATGCTTATGTGCGTGGGTTCTCTAAAATAGATAAATCTTTAAAAAAATAATAAGCTTGATTTGTATGAACAGACCTGGAAAATAGCCATGAGATATAGTGAGTAGAAAAAAATTACAGAACAGTGTGCATAGTTTGGTTCTATTGCCTGCCCTCTAGTATGTATGTATGTGTTTATGTATGTGTTCTCCTGCATGAGTGCATGTGTGAGTGTGTATGGTATGATTATATCTGTTTTGGAATAGCCGGAAGAAAACGGTTTTATAGAAACACACCAAAAACAGTTAACGTTGGGAAGTGGGTTCGGGAAGGCAGTATGTGGGAAAGAGAGTTCATTTTCTTTATACCCATCGGTATTGTCTGAATATTTTATAAGTATGTAATAACTGTTCATTTAGGAAATGAAGTGTTCTATAATTTTTTTTTTTTTGAGTGCTTGAAGCACAAACTTTTGTATTTTAACTTTCTGGATGAAACGACTTAAATTTTTATTTTGCCAATCTTATGCCATAGAGTGTACTAAATATTTTTTTCTGAGTAACTCAGGGCCTAATGAGATATTTAGGGCTGCTGAATATACTCCAAATAGATTTAGATTAAATGCTTTTTAAATCTTCCTTATAAATTTTTTAACTTTCTGAACTCTTAGGCAGTTACTTGTACATTATCAGTGTGTCTGCCTCTAATAGCCCTTCCTATTTCTGATTTTCTGCTTTAATCTTCTTTGACTTGGGAATGAAGCAACCATCATGGTTTTAACTATGTCTAAAAATAGTTCTGAATAAAAACGGGATAAATTAGTTCTGAATGAAAGTTTTGGAGGGATGTTCTAAGAATGTACCTGAACTTTATTGTTTGAACACCTGTTTTTTAGAGGCCTTTTTTCTTCTTTGGTTAGCTGTGTTTTATTTGTGGGAGCTTGGTGTGTGAAGATTGCTGTATCTCTAGGGATCTTTCACAAACAGATAACCCAACAGTGTCCTCTCCCATTTGGAGAAACATACTTTAGTAGTAAGGAAAAGGGCATAGGAGGTTTTAGGCCGGGGTTGTATAAGAAAACAAACAAACAAACAAACCCTGAACCTTCAAATATTTGCATTTTCTTTTTGTTCCTTAATGATAAGATGGTTCTTCCCTTCGTTGCCAAGTTCATAATTAACCTTTGTAATGTGTTGAGAGCCTATAAGTCAACTGGGGTTCGAATCTTGGCACTGTCATGTACTAGCTGAGTGACCTTTCTGATCCTCAGTTTTCTTACATGGTAAAGTCTATTTTACTTACTGTCAGTACGTATTTTATAATTGCCTAGGTGACACACTCAGATTGCTGATTGCTGTGAACATTAAGGGGAGATAGTTTATGGGATGTATCTGGTACACAGTGAGAACTCAAATAGTGACTGTTCTTGTGTGGGATAATATGAAATTTGAGATTTGCATAATATATTGTGCTTTTTGGGAACAAAACAAGACTTTTTCATTTTATTTTTAGAAAATTATCCTTAGTGCAGAAAACTTGGACAACACAGAACACACAGGGAAAGATTTTTTTTGGAGATCCTTTAATTTCCTCACAGGAAAGATCTTTGTTAATCATTCCAGCCTTTTTTCCATGTGCAACTACTAACTTGCTTTATAGACTAGATCCTGAATCCTTAAAACAACCTTGCATGGTATGGTGGTGTCTCAGTTTTACAAATAAGGGAAATGAGGTTGAGAGAGGTTAAGATCAAGTTGCTGATAAGTGGTAGAGCTTGTGTTCATAATTACGACTAACGCGCCACTGGAGTGACACAGGGCTCTCCTCCCCATCTAGCTGAAAGCAGTCCTGTCTCTGTAATCAGCTTATAGCAGTTTGTGTTTATAAGATGTTTAGGTTTACTTTGTGATTGCCCAAGAAAACAAAGAAGCTTTGGGCTTAATGCATTGTTTTCCCATATATTATTGTAATATAATGTTGCTTAGATGATATGCATGTTTGGAGCTGCAAAAATGTTAATTGTAATAATGGAGATAGAAATGAGACTTTGTACTCTCCCAAAGCTATAGAAAGTCTTATTACTATGGTGCTTGGAAAGCACTATGTATATACCTAAGATGTTGAATTACTGAATGGTTTGGAAAATGATTTTAAAGTTGATGTTTTATTGTACTCAAAAAATGATTAAGTTATATATTTTTTTTGATGTTTTTGAATTTCTAATTTTCCTTTTCATGTATCTTCAGGGTAAGAAGTAGAAATTGTTATTTGGGCTAGTAAATATTGTCTTCAATTTAAACAACTTAAAGCATTTACACACTTGTTTGTAATACTCAGAAGCCCACCTAGTTTGTATATTATATTATATATTCTGCCTGACTTGTACTTTAGGTGTACACACACATACATATACACACGCACAAATCTGTTTCCTTACGGGAACTTACCTACATTGCTACACTTGGACCTTTAGCTTAGAGAATCTGGCAGTCTGTTATTTCTAGTATTTTGAAGATTGTACTGTCATTATTATAGAAGTCTGTAACCAAGCTTGACTTAATGGCTTGCATTGCTTTTTTAATGATTTTTTGTTCAGAAGTAGGGTTTTGTTTTGTTTTTATTTTTTAAAAATATTTTATTTATTTATTTGAAAGAGAGAGAGAACACAAGCGGAGGGGTGGGGGGCAGAGGTAGAGGCAGAGGGAAAGGGAGAAGCAGATTCCCCACTGAGCAGGGTGGCGTGGGGCTGGATCCTAGGATCCTGGGATCGTGACCTACCTGATCCGAAGGCAGACACTTAACTGATTGAGCCACCCAGGCCCCTTTTGTTTTGTTTTTAAATAATGTAGTTGATTGGAATGTGTTCATCTAGGCAGTTACAAAACGTGAACTAATATTAAGCAAAATAAGATATGGTTAGTTGTAGAAATTATTCTTTGAACTTGGAATTATACTTTGAACTCACAAAAACTCCAGAAAAAAAATTACTGCATTTGTTCTATATTTGTAGCAGAGGAGGGCTGGATCTGTTTGAGTTCTTTAGAAACTTCAGTTTAATGTGACTTTCAGTATGATTAGGATTAAGTGGGTGAAGTTTATATGAAGTTAATGTAGTGAATTAGATGTGATAATCTGTAGAGATGTGAGGTTGTTAAAGAACTGTGTTTGGGGAAGAAGTATAGTGTGTCTTGATTATAGGGTCCATGGATGGGGAGTGTAGGGGATGTGTTGGGAATTTCACAGCCATAAATTGGGACCAGACTTTCAAGGATTATTTTTGACACACTGAGATTTATCCTATAGCTATGCAGAAAGCAGCAGGATATGAAGTTAGCATTCAGGTGATACAGGGTAGAGGACATAGAAGTAGGATTCATCATTTTGGGAATATATGTAATCACTCATGGGAGAGAAGATGAGGAGAGAGAACCTAAGGAAACCCTGTTAGTAAGGGAGACAGACCTTGAGATGACAGTGTTCTCCTGTATGAGGACATTAGTGCATATACTTGTACAGGAGGAATTTAGTCGGGAGCAGGCGAAGAAGAGGGCAGGGCTTCAGAGTCTTTTTGGTTGCTTTCCAGTAGGGCTCTTGCCAGCCTTACATCCACTTTGTTTGTACCTGTGCATCTGGATGTAGCTGGAGAATCCATCACAACATTCTGACTCGTTGTACTTGAAATTCATTATCATGAACTTTAGCGGGCTTTTCATGCTGCCTAGCAGTCATATTATCTTACTGCCTTCATGTCAGTGATGATCTCTGTTTCCTCCCTTTCCTCAAACCTTCAACCTTCTCCTCCCCATACTGGGTTCTCAGCTGGTTGTCATCCTTCTTTACTAAGAAACTTGAAGCTAATTGCTTCAGTGGACTAACAGACTAACACTGTCAGAGTTAGCTACATCACATCAGCTGAACCCATGTACCGTGCCTGTTCTTACTTAGATGAACTGTCTCTGCTCCTGTGTAATGCAGCCCCTCTCCTTGTGCACTATTCTCTGTCCTCTCATCCATTCCTCAACGTAGCTCACTCAGCTATTATTTCTGTTTGTCATCAGTGTCCCTCCTCTAATGGATCATTCCCATCATTACACCATACGTTGTTATTTCTCTCATCAAATGAAAAATTTCTTCATTTGACTTTACCTCCCTTGCCAGCAGCTATTCCATTTCTTTGTTTCCCTTTGCAGTAAAGCTCCTCCAAGGAGTTGTCTGTACTCCCTGTCTTCAATGTCTGCTCTTCCTTTTTCTTTTAAATTCACGTTAGCCAGACTTTCGGCCCCATGACTCCAATGTAACATTGGTGATAATCCAATTTAAAATTTGCTTTTAACATCGTAAGTCTTATTTGAATTATAATATGTTATTCACACCACTTTAAATTCCTGCGTTAAGTATAATGTATTTAGGGAAATGTGTAGACTTTACCATTCATCTGTAGTTGCTATGGTTGTATCATAAAGAGGAACTTAAAATGGAAACAAATTTTAATTGCTGTTCTATCATATTGGGTACCACACTTGTTGGCTTTGTAATCTTGGGCCCCATAGGTCTGTTTTTGTGACTGTTTCTTAATCCTTCCTACTACTAAGAAGTTTTCTAACTTTGACCAAAACAGATGGTTTCAGGTTTTCCTCTAATATGTTAAATGAAGTTGTGAATGAATAACTGAGCTGAGTGAGCATGAAAATAATTAATGTGCAGGAGGTTTAGTATAGAAAGAAAACAAAATATTCAGCAAAGTTAGTCTGATGCATAATTAATGATATCCATAATTGATATGGAGTTGTATGGTTTAGCGTTTAGTAATCTGTTCAAAATTCTTTTGAGGATATGCAGTTATTTTAGAATTATTTTAAAATCCTCTGGTTATGACCCCAAAGGAAATAGTTAGTGAGCTTTTTTCTTTCACAAAAGGAATATAAAAAATCCATTTCCTCAGTTGGTGGTACCTCTGAAGTTGAGAGCAAGATTAATTGGCTCAAAAGTGTTGAGTCTAATTAATTTGTTGTTAAAGAGAGATCTAGAGAGGTCTGACTCTTCCTGACCTTTCTGTATGCTAAAATCTCCCACTGTGTGGATTGGTCTATTTTTCCTTTTATCTCTCATTTTTGGCTTTATATATTTTGAACCTATGTTATTAGGTTCATATTTACGTCTTCCTCCTGGTTTGATTCTTTTGTTGCTGTGAAATGTTCCTTTTTATCTCTGGTGATGATTCTTGCCTCATTCTGCTTTGTCTAACATGCATACAGTGATAACAACTTTAAATTCATGTTTGCATGGTGTATCTTTCCCCATTCTTGTTACTTCCATCCTTATATTTAAGATGGGTCTTCTCCTCCTCCTCTTTTTTTAAAAGATTTTATTTATTTGAGAGAGAGAGAGAACAGAGCATGAGGAGGGGGGCAGAGGTAGAAGCAGACTCCCTGCTGAGCAGGGAACCCCATGCAGGGCTTGATTCCAGGACTCCAAGATTGTGACCTGAGCTGAAGGCAGCTGCTTAACTGACTGAGCCACCCAGGTGCCCCAAGATGGGTCTCTTCTAAGTAGTATATATCTGTATGGTTTTTAAAAAACTGATTATTGGGCACCTGGGTGGCTCAGTTGGTTGAGTGACTGCCTTCGGCTCAGGTCATGATCCTGGAGTCCCGGGATCGAGTCCTGCATTGGGCTCCCTGCTTAGCGGGGAGTCTGCTTCTCCCTCTGACCCTCCCCCCCTTGTGCTCTCTCTCTGTCTCATTCTCTCTCTCTCAAATAAATAAATAAAATCTTAAAAAAAATAAAAAATAAAAAACTGATTATTTTAGGGGCACCTGGGTGGCTCAGTCAGTTGGGTGTCTGCCTTTGGCTCGGGTCATGATCCTAGGGTCCCAGAATTGAGCCCCGAATTGAGCTCTCTGGTTGGTGGGGAGTCTACCTCTCCCTCTCCTTCTGCCCCTCACCCCACTTGTGCTCTCTCTCTCTCACTCTCAAATAAAGGAATAAAAACCTTTAAAAAAATAAAAACTAATTATTTTAATCTTTTAATTGGAATGGCTCAGTCTGTGTACATATATTACTGTCATGTTTGGGTCTAAATCTGACTTTCTGTCTTCCCACCTATTTTAAATTCTTTTTCTGTCATTTCTTACCATCTTTTACATTATTCAAATAATTTTTATTATCCATTTTCACACCTATTAGTTTGTTAGTTATAAATTCTTTTGCTACTCTTTGGTGTTACCCTGGATTGTATTATTCATCCTTGACTTATTAGAACATATAATAAATTAGTGCTGTTCCCCACTTCCCAGAAAAATCTAAGAACCTTAAAATACTTGAACTCCATTTATGTCTCACCTGCCTTTAGGCATTATTCATGTATGCTTTAAATCTGTATATATTTTAAGCCCCATGTTCTTAATATCCATGCATTTACCTTTTCTTTTGCTCTTTGTTTCTTCCTTCATGTCTGTTCTTCCACCAGGGCTCATACTCTTCCATCTGAAAAACTCCTTTTTATTATTTTATATGTGGATGCTGACCATTAAGTATGTCAGTTGTGTGTCTGGAACTATCTTATTTCTGGATTCAATTCTCCTTTTCAGAGTTTCGGTTTAGAACTTTGCTATAAGTCTTAGTGCTGTGCCTTTGAAGGTTATCTTTTTTTTTTTTCTCTTGATGCTTTTAAGGTTTCTTCTTTGTCTTTAGATTTCCCAGGTTTTACTATGATGTGTCCAGGTGTTTTTTCCTTTGCTTGCATTTTGCTTGGAGTTTGTGTTGCCTTTTGAATCTGTGGATGCCATTCTTTTTTTTTTTTTTTTAAGATTTATTTATTTGACAGAGGAAAGAAAGAACAAGCAGGGGGAGCAGCAGGCAGAGGGAGAGGGAGAAGGAGGCTCCCTGCTAAGCATAGAGGCTGATGTGGGACTCTCTCCCAGGACACAGAGATCATGACCTGAGCCGAAGGCAGACACTTAACCGACTGAGCCACCCAGGCGCCCCTGGATTGCCATTCTTGCATATTAGCTCTTTAAAACTGTTTCTGCCCTATTATCTCTATCTTCCCTTTTGGGACTCCGATTACATGTATGTTAGACCATTTCCTGGTGCGTATATGTGTCCTATGCTGTTTCGTGTATTTTCCATCCTTTTTTCTCTTCTTGTTTCAGGGTATATATTTTCTATTGATTTGTATTCTAAATTATTAATCCTCTCTTTAGCTGTGTCTAATCTACTGTTAAGCCTGTCTGTTGAATTTTTAATTCAGTGATTGTATTTTTCAGTCCTAGAATTTTCATATAATTCTTAAAAAAAAAAAGATTACAAATCTTTGGTGAAAATCTCCATCTTGTTATCACTTTTCCTGAACATACTAATTACAGAATTTAAAAGAAAATCTGTCTGAAATGGCAATATCTGTCTTACCTTGTAGTTCTCCCCCTCGCCTTTTTTGGGGTGTTATTTCTTCATATGCCTGCTAAGTTTTTATTAAATGGTAGCTATTATATATGAAAAATTTGTAGAGATTTTGGATAAACTTGTAGCTCTTGGCAGGCAGTTAGGGAAGAGGCAGAGCAATTTAGTCCATCATACCTGAGCTGTCTGAATTTTAGGATTTATAAAAAAGGCCTTGTTTATTTCTAGCTCTCCATGAATCCTAGGGTATAGTCATTCAGGGACCTCAGCTGGAAGTCTGGGGTGCCTATCAGTTTCCTGCCGAATTGATGGGTCCCGAACTCCCAATTTTTGTCTTCTTAGGACTTTGAGACTGACAACAACTCTTGTTTAGCTTTTTAACTGCTGTTGGTACTGTCTGCTTGGCAGTCTGTGATGCTTATGAAAGGCAAATGTATTGAGGAGTTAAGCCACTGAAATTTTAGGTTGACTTCTCTTTGTTTTCTTTCTCTGTGGGATTTTGGCCCTCAGGCCCTGGCTCTCCTAGCTACCCTGAGCTCTAGTGTGAGACGGAGAAATGCTGATTTTCTGTCTCTTAGCAGTTTTATCATGGGCAGTATTTTTACTCCTTTTCTCTAGTGCAGACTACCCTCCCCCCCACAAGCAACCCATCTTCCTTCATTCTTACTGACTGTAATACAAATATGATGGCTGGAGATCTGGCAACCATATTTGTACCATGAGGTGACTTTGAGGACGTAAGCCTTAATTAAAGAGGATGTGGAGAAGAAAGAAAGATTGAGGAGCCTGAATTCCTGTTGACTCTGAGTCCTCATATCAGACCTGGATGATTTAGCTCTAGATTTCCTAGACATCAGGAAAGAAATCAGCATCTTCTCTTGTTTTAGCCTTGCGATTTTAAGTTTTGTGATAGTCCCAGATGAATTTAATACCAATTAATAAAGTGAGGGTTCCTGGAATCAGAATAAGTATATACTCACATAACATACTAAGAGTCACTACTTCTCAGCCTTTTATTTAGTTGTGACATACATAGGAAGTGACATGCACCCGAGTGAATAATCTTGTGCACAGGTCCTCTAATATATCTGGTGTACTTGCCCAAATGCTATCACTTTAATTCCCACAGAAGGAAACATGAAAATTCAAGTTAGTGAGAGGAACGTTCCTATAAGGAAAGACTTGACAAATTCAAGTGTTGTTGGTTATTGTTATTGGCAAATTACTTATGACATACCTGCCACACTAACCCAGTAGACTGTACAGGGGGATTACAGTACACTGTCTTGAAACAGTGTTTTCCTTCCATTCAACAAATAGAATTCCATGGATAAAATATGGTTGTAGACTAATGTGGTGGGACAAATGAAAAAAGCAAGGGGTGATTGAAAAAAATATTCAGAAATTAGTGCGACATTACATGTAGAAGGATCAAAGAAAAAAAATGTTAAAGATGATGCTAAGCTTTTGAACTTAAAATCTGGCAGAGTAATGCTATTGGTACAGAAATAGGCAAATTAGGGAGGGGTTCCTTGCAAGGAAATAAATGTTTCATTACTTAAAATTAAGAATATGTTTAATTTAAGAAATAATTCTTTCTCTTGGTAGATATGAATTCTTTGCATAATGTGGATTGTATTACACCAACATAAAAGAATTTTATCTTATTCCCACCTAAAGGTTATTGCAGGACTTTACCTAACCTGAGGTTGCAGCTGTTCTCTCACATATTCCAAAGCTGTCTATCCATAGACAGTATTTTAGGAACTAGTTTTAAAACCATTTACATTCGAATGTATGTGATAGAACTATGACTCCATTGAAAACAGGAATTCAGCATAAAGCAGCATTATTTCCTTATTTTGACAAAGATTATAATTAGCATCTTAGGACTTATGGTAGTATCTGTTCACATTTTTGAGGTATACACTTAAGAATGACTGACTATCTTGACTCACTTGTTTAAGTTCACTGTCACTCAAAAGCTCTTTCTTTCTGCTTTTCTTTTTCTGGCTTTTCTTTTTTAGCCAATGAATAGAATTATTGTAATAAGTCTTACATTGCTGAATATAACCTTTGTTTTTTCTTAATTGGTGCGCATATGCCACGCCTCTAGGGCATATTCAAAGCTTTTACTTTTGATGGCTGGCATTTTGCTGTTCAGTCTTGGCAGGAAGTATAGTATAGTGAGAGCTAGTAGTGTGTAAGAATAGTTAGACAACAAGTTCACTTGTTAATAGAATGAATGTATAAATACTACGTAATTTATGTTAGTGAACATATGCATCTTTTGTTTAGGAATGTACTCTAAATTTAGTTGTACCCAATTACAGCCTATTCCAGGAACTACCATTAGGCTTCATAATTGAGCTGGCCTGATTGTTTGAAAGAATATTTGATCAAACAAAATTCCAGGCAAATAATCTGAATAGTCCTTAGAGTTTATGATAGGATCCAACCAATAACTTGAGACTCGGTGAACAGACCTAAACAATCCATTGTAGAAATTCATTGAGTTTTGCTACGCTGCATGTAGACATTAACACTTGATTACTTGCACAAGATTTGGAGACATAGAGGCCCATTTGTGGTGCCACTCCTTAATGACTGTATAATCATTGTCCAATATTAACCTCTCCAAGTCTCAGTTTTCTCATCTCTACAATGGTACCTGTGTCACTAGGGTTGTGATTGGGATTAAATTAGAAAATTCTTATTCATTCATTTAGCCATTCAGGAAGTTTATTGAACCTCAGTGATGTGTCAAGTACTGTGCGAGGCACTGGTTTAGAGTGGTAGATACAATGATATGGACTGATCTGTGGGTTCGGTGGAGAAGACTGAAAACAAACAAGGAAACAAAGAAAATAATTATAAATTGTGATTTTTCTGTGAAGAAGATATCAAGGTGCCATGAAAGAGAACAACTGAAGGAAGAAGAGGTAGCTCTTAGGTTGAGATGGGAAGAGTGGTAGCTGTGAGCCATATAAAGAGCCAGAGAATTCCAGACAGACGGAATAGAAGAATGTGGGATGGCCCTGAGGCAAAATGAAAAAGGGGGATGCTGTGCCATTAAGAACTAAAATAAGGCCTGTGTGGTGGGAGTATTGTTTGCATACGGCGAAAAGTGGGATAAATAGCTGTTTGTGATCTTTGCGGTGCCTACCCATGGTCCCTGATTGATGTTACTTGCTATCGTTGTTACAATTAAAATCATTTCTTACTTTATTTAGAGATCACTTAAAAACTTGAAGGAAGCAAATAGCTTCCAAAGTAGATGCAACAAAGTCAGTGCGTTGAAACTTGTATTTGCTGTTTAGAGAGACCATTTAGCCCCTCACTCAGAGCCTATCGATTATTTTTCATATTGTGCACATAAATTTGGTTATTTGATTTTAGAACAGCCTAGAAATGGCAAACTGGGTGTATATTTAGAGATTCTCCAAAAATAGCAAGACATTAATAAAAATAAAACTCAAAGTGATTAGTGATTGTTAAAAATGTGAGATGATGAAATCTTTTTTAAAAAGATGTATTAAGGTATAATTTGCAAACAATGAAATTAATCCATTTGAAGCATGGAGCTTGATGAATTTTGGTAATTTTATAAAGTCATGTCATCACCACCACATCTTGAATATACAAAAGTTCCATCAAGAATCCTAAAAATTCTTGTTTTCTTATGTCTGTTTGCCCTACCACCAGCCTCACTCAGGCAGCCCCTAATCTGTTTTGTCACTAAAATTTTGCATTTAAAAAAAAAAATTTTTTTTTTTAAAGATTTTATTTATTTATTTGACAGAGAGAGAGAGAGGGAACACAAGCAGGGGGAGCGGGAAAGGGAGAAGCAGGCTTCCCGCCAAGCAGGGAGCCCGATGCGGGGCTCGATCCCAGGACCCTGAGATCATGACCTGAGCCGAAGGCAGACACTTAACCAACTGAGCCACCCAGGCGCCCCTAAAATTTTGTATTTTCTAGACTTGGATATAAATGGAATTATACGTTATGAGGCTTTTGTGTTTTATTTATGTTGCTGCATGTATTAGTAAATTTGTTCCTTTGTTTTGTTGAGTGGTATTCTAAGTAGAGATCAACCATAATTTGATTATCTGTTTGCCAGTTTCTGGACATTTGGGTTGGTTTCTTGTCTATTATGAATAATGCTTATATTAACATTCACATAAAATTCTTTATGAATGTGTTTTCATTTTGAGCACCCAATCTAATAAAGATTTTCTCCTATGTTTTCTTCTAGAAGTTCGATCGTTTTTGCTCACATATATAAATCTCTTGTTAGAGTAGGGCATTAGTTTCTAACAGGATACCTGGAGGCCAGTATAGAGGAAGTCTTGGCCAGCTATAGGGAAAGTCAGAGGCCTGTCCTGGCGGCATTCCATGAGAAGCCAGATCGATCCAGATAGGCACAAGATGGTGGATGCCACATGACAGGAAACCCCTGACCACATAAGGAAGAAAAGGCTGGAAACCCCGCTTCCAAGAAATGCCTGTCCCAAGTAATGAATATTCCACTCCCTAGTTCACAACTCTCAATAAAAGATAGAAACCCCCAGGGTGTGCAGCTCTCTCTCTTGAACTTGCCCTTTCTCACATCTTGAGAGTATACTTTTCACTTTAATAAACTTTCCCACTCGTGTCCCTGGTCCACTGTGTTGCGTATCTGTCCTTGAATTCTTTCTCGTGACAAGACCAGGAACCTTTGGTGACTCCTTTGGGATGGGCCAAGACAAGGCCCCAGGGCCTGGGGTCTCCCCATTTCACCCAACAAACACTGACTTTAAGTTAATTTTTGTGTATTGTGTGAAGTAAGAGCCAAAGTTTGTTTTTTTTTCCTCTATAGATATCTAGTTATTCCAGCATCATTTATTGAAAAGATTTTTTCTCCATGAATTATTTTGAAATCTTGAAACTATGAGATCATGTTATCATTTGTAACCATTTTCTTTCAACAAGAATTTAAGCCTGACAATAGAGCTTATTCAAATATAAATAAATCCATCTTGTAATCTTACTGATAAGTATATATTTTAGGAGGCTGTGGGAATAATGAAAGGAACTGCTTTTCAGGGCTAATTCAAGTTAATAACGTGCTTGCTGGTAAGTTTCAAGTGCTGGTAAGTTCTGAGAATTTGTAAATTGCTAAGGAATGAAATTCTGTGCCAAGTTAGTGATAATATGATTATCTTTAGGAAAGTGAATTAGAAAAATATTAGAGTAAAGGTAGTCTTCCTTACATTTGCAGACCTTAAAAGGAGACCTGGGCCAATTAAAAAAACAAAAAAGGAAAAAAAATCTACAGTGGTTACTGATTCTAAGAAGAAAGAAATGACAAAGGAATTTACATTGAATAAATAAAAATATACATAAAAGCTGTTTAAGGTACCCTCTGAGTTTAAGGATTTGAATGAAAGATGGAAGAAAAGGCTTGTAACCTATAATGAATGAAAAAGAGTAGTAAGTACTTTAAAAAATAGTGTCAGGAAGAATCAAATGCAAATGAGTTGAATCTGTGAACAGTGTGGAGTATGATAAAAAACTCCTTCAAAAGCATAGTTTGATTCCTGGAAATCTGTAATGACCACATAGGCCTGCTATTTAGAGGTCTTGTAATATAAACATGAGAGAGAAAGAGTATGTTCCAGACTCTTTTTCTTCTGTCTGCTTGTTTTGGTTTTTGGTTTTTGACTTTGTTTGTTTGTTTGTTAAAGCAGAATTATCTTCAAACAGAAGAGAAAATAGAAATGAGAGGTAACTGAAAGCCAGGGTAGGTTAGGGGATAATAACACCTTTTAAGTTCAGGTCTTTAGGATTAAATGAGTTATTGACTTAGACTATTTTGGAATAATTGTAAATAGCCTTAAGAGTAATAAAATACAGAGAAGATACTTGAATCAAAACTCAAAAGAGGAGCAAGGGTAGATTCTAGTAACTAGAAACGATTGAATTTCATGATAATTGTAATCAGCATTGTAGCTTGGTTTTAGTAATGATGGCTTGTGAATGGATTTAAAAGGAAATGATGTTCTTTAGGAGCTTTTCTGGGTATAATAAAAACAAACTAATGCAAATTTCTTGTTTTGCTGTCACTGAATAGACATCCCAAGGAAATGTTGGAGATAGGTTTTATTTTTTTTTTTTCACATTTCTTCTTTTAAAAAATTCTTGTGGGGGGCAAAATTGGTACATAATATTATGTAAGTTTTTTTTTTCTTTTAACATTATGTAAGATTTAGGTGTACGACATTATAATCACCATTATGATCTAGATACCTAAAGTCCAATTAGCATCTCTTACCATCCAAGGATGTCTTTCACTCACCTTACCCGCCCCCCCCACCCCCCCCACCCCCCGGTGGCTTCCGGTCTGTTCACTCTGTCTCTGAGTGTGTGTTTGTTTTGTTTTGTTTGTTTGTCTCATAAAATGAGTGTGGAAGGAAGTATTCCCTCCTATTCAGTTTTTTGGAAGAGTTTGAGAAGGCTAAGTATTAAATCTTCTGTAAATGTTTGATAGAATTTACCAGTGAAGCCGTCTGGTCGTGGACTTCTGTTTGTTGGGAGATTTTTGATGACTGATTCAATCTCCTTACTAGTAATTAGTCTATTTAGGTTTTCTGTTTCTTCAGTATTCAGTTTTGGGAGATTACATGTTTCTAGGAATTTATCCATTTCTTCTAGGTTGTCCAATTTGTTGATGTATAATTGTTCCAGTAGTGTCTTATGGATCCTTTGAGTTTTTGTAGTGTCATTTGTAAGTTCTCCTTTTTGTTTTTTATTTTGTATGTTAGAGCCCACTTTTTTTTCTTGGTTAGTCTAGCTAAACATTTGTTAATTTTGTTTGTTTTTTCAAAGAACCAGCTTTTAGTTTCATTAATTTTTTTCTTTCTTTTTTTAATTTCAATTTTATTTATTTCTGCTCTAATCGTTATTTTATTCATTTTACTGACCTTGGGCTTTTTTTTTCTTTTTTCCTTCCTAGCTCCTTTAGCTGCTCCTTTAGCTCCTTTAAGTTAGATTGGTTATATGAGATTTTTCTTGTTACTTGCGGTAGGCCTGTATTGTTACAATATACCCTCTTAGAACCATTTTTGCTGCATTCCAAAGATTTTAATATGTTGTATTCCTGTTTTATTTCTTTGATGACCCATTTGTTGTTCACAGCATGTTTAATTTGCACATTTTTTGTGTGTTTTTTCCAGTTTTCTTTTTGTAGTTGATTTCTAGTTTTATACCATTGTGGTTGGAGAAGATGCTTGATATGATTTCAGTGTTCTTGAATTTGCTGAGACTTGTTTTGTAGCCTAGCATGTGATCTGTTTTAGAGAATGTTCCATGGGCACTTAAGAAGACTGTGTATTCTGTTGCTTTGGGATGCAGTGTTCTGTATATGTCGATTAAGTCCATCTGGTCTAATGTGTCATGAAGGCTGATGTTTCTTTTTTAATTTTTGTTTGGATCTATCCATTAAACGAGGTGTTAAAGTATGCTACTTTGTCAAATGTCAGTTTCTCCTTTTAGGTCTGTTGATATTTGGTTTATATATCTTGGTTGTGTGCAGATATGTTGCATGCATATGTTCTTATAAATTTTATGTCTTCTTGTTGAATTGATTACTTTATCATTATGTAATGGCCTTCTTTATCTACTCTTACAGTCTCTTTTAAAGTCTGTTTGTCTGCTGTGAGTATAGCTACTCCAGCTTTCATTTCATTTCCATTTGCTTAGAATATCTTTCTCTATCCTTTGACTTTCAGTCTGTGTCCCTTCTGATGTGAGTCTCTTGCAGGCAGCATATAGGTGGGTCTTGTTTTTTAATCCATTCAGCTATTGCATGTCTTTTGCTTGAAGAGTTTAATCCATTTACATTTAAAATAATTAATGATAGAGATGTACTTACTGTGATTTTGTTCATTGTTTTCTGGCTGTTTTCATAGCTCCTCTTTGTTCCTTTCTTTTTCTCTTTCTCTCTTCCTCTGTGGTTTGATGGCTTTCTTTAGTTTTATGTTTAGATTTCTTTGTTATTTTCTTTTGTGTATTTGCTATAAGTTTTTGCGTTGTGGTTACTGTGAGGTTCACATATAACTTCTTATGTATATATAGACTGGTTTTAGTTGATAACAACTTAAATTTGAGTACATTCCAAAACTATACTTTTTTCTCCATGCCTCCCACATTTTATACTTTTGGTCTTATTTTAGATCTTTTTGTGTATCTCTTAACTAATTACTGTAGTTTCAGTTATTTTTACTACTTTTGTCTTTTAACCTTCATACTTGCTTTATAAATGACTTATCCACTACCTTTACTTATATTTACCTATATTCTAGTAAGATTTTTACTTTTGGATATTTTCTTATTATTCAATAGTGCCATTTCTTTTTGGTTTAGGGAACTCCCTTTAACTTTTCTTATTAGGCCAGTTTAATGGTGATGAACTTCTTTAGCTTTTGTTTATCTGGAAAATGCTTAATCCTTCATTTCTGAATGATAATCTTGCCGGGTAGAGAATTCTTGGTTGGAAGTTTTTCCATTTTAGCATTTTGATTATGTCATGCCACTCTCTTCTGGCCTCTAGAGTTTCTGCTGAAAAATCTGCTGTAGCCTTATGGGATTTCCCTGTGTGTTATTAAGATTTTCTCTTTATGTTTTAACTTTTACCATTTTAATTATAATCTGTCTTAATATGGATCACTTTGGGTTCATCTTTTTTGGAATTGTCTAGGCTTCCTGGACCTGTATGTCTGTTTCATTCTTCAGATTGGGAAAGTTTTCAGCTATTATTTCTTCACATAAGTTTTCTGGCTCTTTCTCTTGCTCCTCTCCTTCTGGGACTTTTTCTGTAATGTGATTGTTATTCTACTTGATGTTATCCCAAAGGTCCCTTAAGTTATCTTTGTTTTTTAAAAATTCTGTTTTCTTCTTGCTGCTCTGTCTGGGTGAGTTCTGTTGCTTTGTTTTCTAGTTCACTGACTCAATTTTTGCTCTATCCAGTTTGCTGTTGAACTCCTCTAGTATTTCTCAGTTCAGTTGTATTCTTCAGCTCTGTAGCTTTTGTTTCAAACTTTCTTATATTTTCTGTCTCTTTGTTGAGGATCTCACTGTCTTCATGCTTCTCCTGAGTACAGTAAGCATCTTTATGACCATTACTTTGAACCCTTTATTAGGGAGTTTGCTTATCTCCATTTCAGTAATGTCTTTGCCTGATGTTTTTTTTTCCCCCCTTGTTCTTTCTTTGGAACACATTCCTTTGTCTCTTCATTTTGCCTCTTTGTGTTTGTTTTTATGTATTTGACAAATCACCTGCCTTTCCCAGTCTTGAAGGAGTGGCCTTGTATAGGAGATTTCATGTGGAGCCCAGAAGCGCAATCCCATCTCACCAGCAGATCTCGACACTCACGGGGTGTTCTCTGTGTGGGCTGCATGCACTCATTGCATGTGGCATGGGGGTGGGGAGAAAACTGGCGCCTGGCCCAGCTGTGACTTGCTGGCTGTGCTGTTCAGATGAGTGGGTTTTCAGCTGGGCACCCCACTGGTTCTAGCAGGTTAGAGAGATGGTTCCAAAATGGAGCCTGCTGGTGCTGACATTAGCAAGGTAGGATGAGGTTGTAAAAATGGCACCACCTACTAGTGTCTCCATCCCTGGAGAAAGTCTCGGTGGTTTCCTGCTTGTATGGCAGGTGTTTTAACATTAATAAGTGGGTCTCTACATATGATCTAGGTACTTTTCAGACTGGTGTTGTTGTTTACACTGGGTCCTGGAGTGAGTGTGTCTGTATGACAGCTCCTTAAGAGTGGGTTCTCCATTCCCTACAGTTTAACAGCTTTCCTGGATGTAGTCCCTATTGGTTTTCAAAGCCCAGTATTTAGGAGGTTCTTCTCTCATTCAGGGTCTAAGTGCTGGGTGCCTGATGTAGAGCACAAACCCCTCACTTATGAGGGAAAAGTTCTTTGTTCTTCAGATACCTCCTGATTGTGCCTGGGGTATGTTTTTGCTTTGCTTTGCTTGCCTCTTTCTTTCTTCCTTCTCCCCCTTCCTTTCTTCCCTTCCTCTCCCTCCTTCCCTCCCTCCTCTCTCATGCTGTCTTTGCCTTTATGTCCTTGATGCTGTCCTTTGTTGTGGAGGCTCTGTTTTTCTGGTCTTTCTCAGAGCAACTTCTTCCATATGTAGTTGTATATTTCTTGTACCCATAGGAGGGAGTGAATTCAGGATCTTACTCTGCTGCTGTATTGAGCCCAACCCACCAAGATAAAGGATTTATTTTGGTGTTAGAAATGTATTTGATAAAGGCTTCTGGGATGCCACCACAGACTATAAGAAGTGATAGGTCTTGTAAGGATTCTGTATTTGATTGATGGAATCATATTTAAATTAATTTATTCATGTCAGAGTCAAGGTTTTTGCTAATATGTCCTAGGATCTTAACTTATTCAACAGTCTTTCAGTGGCCAGGATGAAAATTTCATTGTAATCACTGGGTTTGTGAAGGAAGAGAGAGAGAGTACAATGTTGATAGAGATAGCTAAAGTAAGGTTATAAAATTAAGATTTGCCAAGATCTTTTCAGGCTAGAATAATAGACCAAAGTAAAAACAGGATTAAAAGTGATAAAATGTCATGTTCTACACTGTGATTGAGATAGCCCCTAAGAGAGGACTGAGATAATTAAGTGTATGCCAAATACGAGCTCATTAAATTGACTACCAGCCAGGAAAGAAAGGTGAATTTAGATGCAGCTCAAGAAAGGTAATAGAGGGGCGTCTGGGTGGCTCAGTTGGTTGGGCGACTGCCTTCAGCTCGGGTCATGATCCTGGAGTACCAGGATCGAGTCCCACATCGGGCTCCCTGCTGTTCAGCGGGGAGTCTGCTTCTCCCTCTGGCCCTCCCCCCTCTCATGTGCTCTCTCTCTACCTCATTCTCTCTCTCAAATAAATAAATAAAATCTTAAAAAAAAAAAAGAAAGAAAGGTAATAGAGCTGTTGTTTTCCTCACATCAGACCTGCTCTGGGATTTTCTCTGGAATATGGGTGTCACATTTCAAAGGGGACTTTAATAAAATGTCATGTGTGGAACAGTGTGAATATCTTAGTGATTTGTATTTATAGGCTTATCATGTGGAAAAGCCTAATTTTGTTTAGAGCTGAAAGGATGACATTTCTAATAATAATTAGAACATTTCAAGATGGAATAGACTGACTTGTGAGTTTGGGAAATTTTCATCTCTGGAGGCATTAAAGGAGAAATTCTGTGACAACTTATTAAGTATGTTATCAAGAGGATATTAACATTTGTGGGAAGTTGAACTAGATACACTTGAAGGTCCTTTACAATTCCTTTAACTTTTTTTTTAACTTAATTTTTTGCTTTGATACCTCCACAATTTTTATCAATCTTATCCTTAAAACTTTATTAATAAATACCCTGTCTTATATGGCACTAAAAGTTATAAAATAATTTTATGAGCCTGATTAAATGTGTTCACAAGAATTCTACAAGTTGGGCAGTTTAACGGTTTTTAAGCAGCTGTGTCTTAATGATTGAGAGTGGCTTCTGGATCCCAGACCATCTAGGCTCTGCCACCTGCCATGAGACCTTTGGAAACATGAGCCTCTCTTTCCTCATCTGGAGTGTGGTGATAAATTATTCTCTCTATATGGTGTCTACACCATAGGGTTGTTTGAGTTTATGATCGCATGCTTGAGAATATATGCTTAGTACATGATATGCTTAGGGGTGCCTGGGTGGCTCAGTCGTTAAACGTCTGCCTTCGGCTCAGGTCGTGATCCCAGGGTCATGGGATCGAGCCCCGCGTCGGGCTCCCTGCTTGGCGAGAAGCCTGCTTCTCCCTCTCCCACTCCCCCTTCTTGTGTTCCCTCTCTCGCTGTATCTATCTCTGTCAAATGAATAAATAAATTCTTTAAAAAAAGAAAAAAAAATCTGCTTAGAATAGTATCTGACATATAGCAGACATTTAGTTAATGTTAACTAGTCCTCTTATTGTCATTTGTTGATTTTTGCAGGTGAAGAGACTGATCTCATGCAGTTTGTAACTTGCCCAAGTTTACATCAATAATAAGTGGTAGAGCAGTTATTAAGAATTCTGTTGAATTGAACAAAAACAAAATCAGAAATGGAGTGAAATTACTGGTCTATGGACTCATTTTGTATTAATTTGTGTAAGAGTATTAATTTCATTTTAATTTGTTAAATGAATTTTGAGGAAATTCTTTTGAGGAAAGCTTTGTTTTACATATATTTACATATATACACACATTCCAGGCAAAATTCAGTAGGAAAATACTTTCTAAAGCTTGTTGTAAATAAAGATAACCATACTTTCCAAAAGATTTATGGTGCTTGATAGCATTTAAAAGGAAGTAGGCAATTAATTTTGGTTTGTGTTGGCATTCCATTCTACTTGCCAAGCAATTTGAGCTTCTGATTTCTAGATGTGTCATTAGATTTCTAGAGGGATATAAGTCAAACTGAAGGCATCTCCTAGAAGAAAAGTCCAAATCGGCTCTCATTTATAGTGTTGAAATAAACAAAAATGATCTCACTAAAATTCTGTTCTATCTTTAATCACCTCTAATAATTAATTCATTAGATGCTCTGTGGTTTTCTAGTCGTGTTAGAAACAGTTTGCATGTTGCAGTAACATAGTTGTCCCCTGTAGATTGTGGGATGTGCTTTAAGAAAGATTGTTACTTTTGTCTTTCTCTCCTTTCTGGTAAAAGTCCTGTGGGGAACACATATCTTACGGTAATGATTCTTTTATTCATTTATAAGGTTGTAAACATCTTGAGGGGCAGATAGGGTGTCTTAATAATCTGTTTCTCGATACTTGCAAAGAGCCTTTGTCCACATTGAGTTTGTGAAATTAAGCCAAGGAACTCATTAGATTGGCTGTATTAAAAATGGTCAGTTAAAGTATTACCATTCACAATGATAGTAATGTAATCCATTTGTCAGCAAGTTTATTAAAGTTATGTTCTTGAAAAGAACTGCTGTAGGCAAAATTGCATTTGACAAGATCAGTATTATATGAAAAAAAAGTTTAAGGGGAAAAAAAATACCTTCTAAAGGGCTTTAAAGGCATCTCAAGAATACTATAAATGAAAGTTCTAGGAGACATCCATTTCATAAACAACCTAGATTTGTCAGCAATAAAAAATCCCATTGAGTAAGTAAGTGAATTGGTTAGGAAAGTTGTAGTGTGATTTGCTGAGGCAAATTTTCCTGTAAATTTTGTTATTTGGCTTGTCCTTTTTTTTTTTTTTTTTAAAGTAAGCTCTGTGCCTAACATGGGGCTCGAACTTACAACCCCAAGATCAAAAGTTGCATGCTGTACTTACTGAGGCAGCCAGAGGCCCCCAGGCTTTTATATTTATTTTTAAGACGTTTGAACTAGCCCATGATAGCCTAAAATGTAATGACTTTAGCATTTGTATTATCCTTTATTTAATTTTTGGCCGTTCTCAGTAAAATATTGGCTGTTTCACAAATCATTGTGTTGGATAAAAACATGTTTCCCTGGGCCTGGTTTTCTATTCATATATCGAGAAGGTGGGATATAGATTCTTACTTTTCCTCTTTCTGCACCATCACAGCCCCTCTGTCTGGATGGCCTGTTAGAGGAGAAAGTACTAATTGGTTTTCTTGTCGTTAAGGGAAGGAAATGGTTACACACTTGACATAGTTTTTATCTCTTTGAATTTACATTCTTCCTTCCCTTCCTTTGGAACAGTAAGGAAAACTGTAAGATGAAGGCATTCTATTATAAAAGCTGAAGTGGCCCTGTACTTGACCCTCCTCCTGTTTCAGGTCCCTACAGGCTAGAAGGGTGTGGTAGAGAAGGGAACATTCGCTTGTGCAGAGGGAGCTACGCTGGAGTAGCATGAAACCTTAACCTTCTCCCAAGGAGGGATTTTTCTCCTAACATTAATTATCTTTACAATGGTTAATATATTTTTTTTATGTTTTTATAAGGTGGTATGTGTACCTGGTAAACAACTCAAGAGGTACTAAAGGTTATCCATTGAAAAATAAATACCCATTCACTTACCTAGTGTTAATCTCCCCAGGACAACCACTGTTAATTTTGTGTATTTATGTGCATCCCTAACCCCCAACAGGGTGTTATATGCACTATTCTGAGCCTTGCCCCCCCCTTTCCCCCTATTTCCAGTATATTTTGGAAATGAATCCAAATCAGTATGTAATTTTGCATCATGATTTTTAATAGCTGAATTGATGGACATTTATGTTGTTTCCAGTCTTTTTTGATGGATTGTGAAGTGGGTCACACTTATTTTCTTGTAAAGGAGGAATTGGGGTGGCTGTTATAAATGTATTCTATAACTTCAGATGGTATACTCAATGAGTAGGAAGGAGACAGTGCTTTCTAAGAAGTGTTTTCCTCAATGAGAAGGATGGCAGGTCTTTTATGTAAAATGTGTTTTTATAATCAGTCTCCTTGGAGTATGGTGATATTTCCTGTGGAAATTGGTATAACTCATCAGGTACAGCATTCTCAAAGAGACTTTCCCCCCCTACTTAATCATGTCTTTGAGTTTTACTTTACCTGCTGTATATAAAAAGTTCATTTAGAGTCTGACCAAACCTGTATATAAGTTTTTGGCCAGGTAATTGAGAGTGAGACATTGGGATGGGGATGAGATATGTAGCTTAACAGTAAAGAAGCCTAAGTTGGAATTTTCAGGATATCCAGACAGGATGTCATCTGGAGCCCAGTGGCAGCCCTTTGCTCTTCTTTCATGGGTCAGTTGCATCTAAGATGATTGTCTTTCAAAAAATCCTGAGTATAATGGTGCTGTTTTCTTTGGAAATCTACATTCTACCGCTGCTGTTTTTCTCAAGTATCTTATATTCAATTCTGGGAAAATAATGTATGTGGTGGATTATATAGACATAATATTGAAGGGATATGTATTTGGATGTGCTTAGATTTGTTTTTAAAATTGGCTTTTTGAGCAGAATTTGCATCATTAAAAAAGGTTTCCATTTGCCATTATCTTAGTCATTTAATTCTGAATGATTCAGGTCGTAATGAATGAATACCCAAGTAATGATGATATGTTAGTAGTATCAGAACCAGGGTTATTAAATTTTTACTATGTTTATTTTGCTTTCTTTATGGCCTCAAACTAATTTTAATCCCTGAATTGTCTCCTTTTGTTCTTTTCCTGCGTACACTTAACTTTTGCCCCAGGGGATTGCCTTCTGCTCCAGTTGTAGAGGGTGGGTTATCATGAAAGGAGAAATGATAAAAGTTAGGAGACCTGCCTTTTTTTTACCCCAGCGGTGGACATGACTGTTGAGAGATGCGTGCTGTTGAAATAGATGAACCTGTGTATTTATGTGCATCCCTAACCCCCGACAGGCTGTTACATGCACTATTCTGAGCCTTGCCCTTTTTCTTCTGTGGCTCCTACCTCTTTACTAACACATCACGGCTTTTTGTCCTTGTCCACATGGTTAAGTTTCTACCATCTCCTAAGGCCTGGCTCAGATGTTGCCTTGTAGGGAAAGTCTTTTTTGGTCTTCGCTTTTTTCCTGTTAACTTCTCTGTAGCATTTTTAAAAAGACCTCTATGAGGGGGAATTTGTCACATTATTTACAGTGATTCTTTATGTGTCTGATCCCCTCAGGGGATTGTGATCTTTATGAAGAACTACGTTTTATCCATATTTATTTTCATAGTAGCTAGGTGCAGCGGTAGTAATTTTCGATTTAGTGAATATCGGAAAACTTAATCCATCTCATTTTTCCAGGGGAAAGCTGATCTTTATATTCTTAATCTGACCTTCATTCATTTACATGACTTATTACTTGCTATTCCAAGTGGAATTTTAGGTGTCCATAAGGTAGGGGAGAATTATTTTGATGACTGTAGATAACTTTCTTCAAAAAATGTTTTATAGACTTCCATCTAAAACCTCATAAGAGAACTGGGGAGCAGGTTTGTTTTTCAGGCAGCATACTATTTTATTTAAAGAGCTTAAAATGTGTTTAGGAAAAATGTTTTTTAATTTGCTGACTTATGGTATTAATGTGATCTGTCTTTATATTAAAATATAGTTTATAATAAAAGTAATATATGCTTATTAATGACCATGGAGGAAAAAATACATTAAGTGTAAGAAAATAAAATCTGTAGTTCCTCCTCTCAGAGGTTAAAATGTTTGTTAGCATTATGGTGCATGTCATTCTTGTCTTTTTTTTTTTTTTTTTTAAGATTTTACTTTTAAGTAATCTCTACTCCCAACCTGGGGCTCAAACTTAACAACCCCGAGAGCAGGAGTCACATGCAACTGAGCATATTCTTGTCTTTTTTCTTTTTGTGGGTTTTTTTGTTTGTTTTCCATGGTAGTTGATAATTTATTGTTTTATTGTTTGGTATTGAAGTAACTTTAGTCTTCATATGGCATAGTTCTGGAGAAATGTATCATTTAAGGGCACCTGGGTGGCTCAGATGGTTAAGCGTCTGCCTTCGGCTCAGGTCATAATCCCAGGGTCCTGGGATCGAGCCCTGCGTTGGGCTCCCTGCTTGTCAGGGAGCCTGCTTCTCCCTCTCCCTCTGCTGTTCCCCCTGCTTGAGCTCTTTGGTCTTTCAAATAAATAAATAAAATCTTTAAAAAAAAAAGAAAGAAATGTATCATTTAAGACCTCTGTAGATCACATCTAGAGGGTTTATGTTGTGTTACCATAGCAAATCAGAAATACTTCCAAAATATTACCTGCTTTCTTTTTGAGGCCACTAAATTTTGCCTGTTTTTTTTTTTTTTTTTTTTTTAAGATTTTATTTATTTGACAGAGAGACAGTGAGAGAGAGAAAACAAGCAGGGGGATTGGGAGAGTTGGAGAAGCAGGCTTCCCGCTGAGCGGGGAACCCAATGCGGGGCTTGATCCCAGGACCCTGGGATCATGACCTGAGCCGAAGGCAGACGTTTAACGACTGAGCCACCCAGGTGCCCCTAAATTTTGTGTTTTGCTTTGGTTTTATTTCACTCCCACCATGGGATTTGGTGTTTGTGAAATGAGGGCCCCTGGGTGGCTCAGTTGGTTAAGCGACTGCCTTGGGCTCAGGTCATGATCCTGGAGTCCCGGGATCAAGTCCTACATCGGGCTCCCTGCTCAGTGGGGAGTCTGCTTCTCCCTCTGACCCTCTTCCCTCTCGTCCTCTCTGTCTCTCATTCGCTCTCTCTCAAATAAATAAAATCTTTAAAAAAAAAAGAAAAACAAAGCTACTTTGATAGGCACTAGCTAGGCGTCTAGGCTCACTTGTCTGCCAGGTGACCCGCTTTTGTACACAGTCCATGATTCAGATTCCTGCCTAAGGAAGATTGCCAATTGTTAACATGTGATGACCTTTAGGAGTGTTAAAACTGATGAAACAGTAAAATTTTTCAAATGCCAATGATGAGAGCTGGAATGTTTTGTACAATATTTATATACTCTGTAATTGCCGGTAGTAGGTGTGTTGGAAATGTTGTTTTTTTAAAGTTTGATATAATTTAGAATTAATGAATCCTTATACTGAAGAACCTATGTGTTATACTTGGGAAAAAGATGTAGTCAAAAGCGTTTAAAAAAAATAAATATAGGACTGGGTTATATTGAATAGAGGGTATAAATCAAAGACAACTAAAAACCATTGACAGGGAGCCCATGTTTCCCTGCTCCCTGCCCAGGGTCTGGTGATTGGCAGATGGTAAAGCATTAAAAAAAAAAAAAAAAAAAAAAAAA
>NW_027397098.1:5519385-5552507 GCF_003265705.2 Callorhinus ursinus
AAAAAAAAAAAAAAAAAAAAAAGGTTTAATTCTATCAATTTGAGCTGCTCCAATTTAACATTTGGAAAATTTTGCTTGCTTGTTTGTAATGATCACAGACTAGGAAAATGCATTTTATGTGCGTAAAACTCCATGGCAGCTTTCTGGTATCAGTGGAAGGAAATTTTGAGAACTTGGGTATCTGAAGGTGCACGGAATAAGTAATTCTGGGAAGTCATTTTCAGATCTAGGAAGATTTTTCTTTTTATTGGAGGAGGATATTCACTTGTGGAAACACAACCAGCACACGTGTAGGTTTGAGCACACTGACTCAGCTAACCCACTTCCTGGTTACGGTGCCTTAGTTTCTTGGTAGCGTATTCCTTATTAATTTACAGATATGCAGATATATTCTCTTTCTGTCTTCACTTTTGTGGAATAATGGGCAACGGGACAGGCTTTGTAGCCTTCCAGATAATGGGTTTGTATTGAGGCTTTGACCCTTAACATAGCTTGGACAAGTTGCTTGACCTCTTAAGTTTCATTTTCTCATCTGTAAAATATAAATGATGATAGGGCTGTTTGAACATTCAGTGAGATATTGTATGTACCTAGCACAGGGCCTGCTGAGTAATAAAAGCTCAATAACATGAGCTTTTAATAAGCACATTCTTACTCCTTCCTGAGTAGCCTTCATTTTCGCTACATCTTCTGGCCAGTTTTCTCTTCAAAACCACCTCCTTGGCTTCCTATTGACTGGAGGGCATTTCCTTGGCCTCTTGCCCTGATTTAATGCTACTTTGAGGATCCCTTTTGACAGATTCTCTTGACAAACCTTTGTTCATTTGCTTGCCATTTCATTTGTCCAAAGATTACGTGGAGTGATTAAGAGCACTCTGGAGCCTTATTGCCTTAGTCCCAATGCCACTTCTATAACTTCAAAGCTGTGTGATCTTGCTAGTTAATTAACCTAACAATTTTCTTGTCTGTGAAATGAACAATAATGATACCTACCTCATAGTTTGGATGTGAGGTCACTACATGAAATAGCATACATAGGATGTTTAGATTGTGCAGAAGAAATGCTAGCTGTTATTATGAGCCAGACTCTTGGTTGATGTTTATTTTATCTAGTCTCCTGATCAGTGACTTTCATATGTGTATAGCACTTTTGATGTTTGTTATATAAAATAAATCTCACTTATACAAGGCACCCCGACATAAAATTATTGGTATAATAACAGTAACTGTAAAGAATGGGGCGCCTGGGTGGCTCAGTCGGTTAAGCATCTGCCTTCGGCTCAGGTCATGATCCCAGGGTCCTGGGATCGAGCCCCACATCGGGCTCCCTGCTCAGTGAGGGGCTTGCTTCTCCCTCTCCCTCTGCCGCTCCCCCCGCTTGTGCTCGCTCGCTCTCTCTCTGTGTCAAATAAATAAATAAAATCTTTAAAAAAAATCATGTAAAGTGTTATATTAAACATACATACAAATGTGAGATATGCATATATGATGTTCATAGGTTTTGTTAGGGGAGGTGGTGAATGCAACTCTATGTTATGAGAATTATGTGGTGCTGTGCTTGGAGCTTAGGGCACTTTTAAAAAAAATTATTTGAATGAATGACAGCTTCAGTGTGATATGAACACTTAATATTTATTATTTCCCAAGTTGCTGGCATTCGATGGCCTTATATTCTTTTTTTTTTTTTTTTTAAGTAGTGTCCATGCCCAGCTTGGAGCCCAGTGCAGGGCTTGAACTCACAAACCTGAGATCAAGACCTGAGCTGAGATCAGGAGTTGGATGCTTAACTGACTGAGCCACCCAGGCACTCCTCAATGGCCTTATATTCTGATTTGAATCTAAGGGCCATTCAGGGACTGAATAATACTTGCATTGTCATACTTCTTTAAAAAAAATGTATTAATGCAATTCTTTCTGTGTGCTACTCTGTTGTTCTAAGTGATACAGAGTTCTTGTTTTTGTATGCCATTTTAGGCACAGTTTGTTATTTGCATATCTTTTTTGATTTAAGGAGTGGAAAAGTTACCATCGGATTGAGAACGGGGTTTGCCAAATTATCTGTGGAATTAGTTATGTACTATTAAGGTGGGCCTTCTATGAATTCTCTTCCATTCCCTTTGTCTTATATGTGGTCTATAAGAATCTGCTGTAATTGTGTCATTTCTCGTTAGTACCCAATGGGCGGAATTCAACACGAACTTGTAGTGAATATAACTGTACATGCTTAAAGTTCTGAATGAGCTGAAAGAGTTGTGAAAGTCAAGTAAATGAAGTAGATTCAACAGAATTCTTTCCATAATCAGAAATTAATTGTGGGGGCATTTGAGTTAGTATCTACTAAATGCATAAAGTATTTTAGCAGAGTTAACTTTAGTATCCATATGGTGATTAGTCGGTCAAATATTTTGGCTGTTTTTTTTTTTTTTTGTCTTTTTTGTGTATTTTTGGAATGCTTCATGAATTTGCGTGTCATCCTTGCGCAGGGGCCATGCTAATCCTCCCTGTATCGTTCCAGTTTTTCAGTATGTGTGCTGCTGAAGGGAGCACTACATGTTTCTTGAACATTTCCTATTATTATCCTAAAACATACAACTTCTAGGAGGTATGGTTGCTTAGGATCACAAAGAATATTTCATTTAAGTGGTTCTTGGACTCTGTGCATCATTGGAGTCTATTTTGCACAAATAGTAACAATTCAGTGTGGTAAATTTTGAAGGCTGCTGGAAAGTAGAAAGCAACTGTGAAGAATCCATAAGAATCATAGATACATTTGTTTCTAAGAAAAAAAATGTAAGGACTAGCAGAGGTGAGAAGAAATATAAAAAAGATCATCCATTTGTAATTCAGCAAAATAGCTTGGTGGTTAGAAGTAGGGCTTTGAAGTCAGATGGTCTTGACTTTTAAGTCCTGTTCTGCCCCTTACTTCCCCAGGACCGGAATGACTTAACCTTTCCACACCTCAGGCTCCCCTTATGTAAACTGGGGATAGACATACAACTATCAGAGTAGGTTGGGTGAGGATTATATGAGGTTATATGTAGTAAATGCTCAACACAGTGTCTGGCACGTAGTAAACTCTGACTAGACAGGTTGTAAAGGATCCACAAACAGGGAGTTGTTACCAATGAGTCTTGTGTCATCTTCTAAAACAATCATACTACTGGAAAAGCAGCTAAGGTATAATCCTGAGTTTGCCAGCAACTGTAGGCGGATCTAAGTGAGTAAAATGACTCATAAGCTTGTCTTGGTGCTAAGTATCTGTTGTTGGCAATTTTGTCATTCAACCCTGCCCCCAAATGTGGGAGTTGCACTCATATTCAACAGCTAGTAATTATGCTTCTCATCAGTAGTAGTGGTATTTAAATATTGTTACATCACTCCATATCCTTTTTCTCTGTGAATCACCTTACACATAAGCGTGGGAGCTTCTAGTCTGATTTGGGGAGTTCTGGGGAACCCATAGTGATACCATTTCTTCTCTTTGAGAAGTAAGACACAAGAGACTGACAGGTGGAGATCAAAATGTCTCCTCTGTTGGCTGATCTGAGGACATGACATTAGATCTGAAGTGAAAAGGGCTTATTAGCCCATCTTGACTTAGACCTATCCGCTGGGTGACTAGCATAGCCGAGCAACTAAAGGCCTCCCCTCAGGCCAGGTGCCTTCATGCATGGAGGGTAGACCAGAGGGCAGGCACCCAGAGTGATGAGAGAGAGAGCAAGGAGCTCAACCAGGCCAACCTCAGAAGTCCTTCTGCGCCCATGAGAGGAGTGAGGGAAGAGTGGGGGGAGAGTTCTGGAGTGTCCCTCTAGCTGAAGCGTCTCCGCATGGACTTGAAGCATAAGGGTAGCACACTCAGCCAAGTGAACAGGACCTTCCTGTCAAGAAAGTGAGAGTGTGATGTTCTGTGAGTAGATTGGGGAGCTAGATCAAGGAAGATGTGAGGAGAGGAGGAGACTGGAACACAAACATCACACACAAGTCTCTGGTTTTCTTCATCTTTCAAGAGGTTCCTCCTTTGTCTGTCTGTCTGTCGATCGATGTATCCCCTTGCTTCCTTCCTTCCTTTCCTTCCTTTCCTTCTTTCCTTCTTCCTTAATGGATATGAAGGACTTGTAAGTAAACAGAAGTGCTAATTAGAAATAAATTGTGACTTCTCATATCTGAATTTTACAGTCTTAATAAAATTTTTAATGCTACTTGAAATAGAATAAAAAACAAAGCTGATAATCTTTAGTAAAGGTATATTTTTGCAGTGAAAGTATATCTGGATAATAGTTTAAAATCTAACTGTTGGGGCACCTGGGTTAATCAGTTGAGCGTCCGACTCTTGGTTTTGGCTCAGGTCATGATCAGGGTTATGGGCTTGAACTCTGCCGCTGTCAGGCTCTGCACTCAGCATGGAGCCTGCTTAAGAGATTCTCTCTCTCCCTCTCCTTCCCCTTCAGCTCCTCCCCTGGCCTGCTAACGGCCACCTAACTAAATAAAATAAAAATCTAATTGTTAAAAATGAATTGATATATTAAGTGTTTAGCTAGTTGAATAGTTCACAATAGTAATTAATTTTGAGGAGTTATTTTTATCTTTTAAGAAATATTTGGTGAGCATCTCCCCTCTGTTAGGCACTGTGATAGATACTAGCAATACCAAGATGAATGAGATAACTGTCTTTTGTTCATGGAGGTTACGGTTAAGTAGACATGTCAATAAGTATATTCAATGAGGTGTTATGGGTATCAGTTTGGACACTTGTGTGGCTGTTTTGAGAGCTAATCTGGGCATTTCTGAAGACTTTGGGTTATGGAATTGGTTCTTGCATGTATTTAGTGTCTAGCCTTTGGCTGTCCCTTCCTTGATCACGATTATTTATAGTAGTTTTATAATTGCAGCTATGACCCAAATCTGTGTTGTCTTATTCCCAGTGAACATGAGAGAGAGAGAAGGAAGCCAATGACTTTCTAAGATTCTTAACTCTAGTGGAGGGAGGAAGAAGGAGAGAAGAAGGTTTTGGAGGTTGTACGGTTGTTGATAAGACATTGTTTAATATGGAATTAAGTAAGTTATGAGAGATGGAAGTGGGACCTGGCTGGGGTGCAAAGTAATGTTGGATTACTGATGACCTCGCAGTGGAGGGGGTAGAAGGGGCGCGAGGAGACACTGGGTTGGTTCTCATGGGACCGGCAGGTGGTCGGTGTCCCACGGGATCCTGGCGTGCCTTTTCAGAATAAGCTTTCTCTGGGGGGCTGGGGGGAGGGTGGGTATTTGGAACTTGTAGGTGCCCACACTTAATGTCATCTTACACAGAATGACCAGTTACAATAAGTGGTATTTCAGGTTCTCTTGTGACTAGTGCACCTTCCTTTCTTTTATTTGTTTTTAGTTATGTTTTAGTGTTAATGTGCTTAACTCTGCTTATTCCTCCTTCGAGTATTCCTTCCAGCCTTGGATCTAGAGCATGACAAAATTTAGCAGTGGTGCCTATTAAGATTTTATCATGAAAAGAATCCTTATTTTTGATATGTCTTAGTCCACGGCATGCTAAGAAAGCAATCACAAATAACTGAAACTATTGCGTAGGCACCCTTGGTGCAGAGGGCCTCTTTTGGTTGAAAGATGTGGTGGAATGAAGGAACACAGATCGTGGACAAGAATAACTTATTCAAATTATTTCAAGAAAAAAGAGCGTTCTTTGTACTGAGCAGGAAGTGAAAGCCACTGGGAACTGAAGCATGAAGCAGCTTCAGGGAGAGGTCCTTCTCTCTTTTTTTAGACTGAACTGTCTCTGCGATGGTGACTCGCTTTGCTCTGCACATCAGTACTGTTTTCCTCTCTGCAACAGTTGCTTTTTCTCAGCTTCCTGGTAGTTTCTGCTTCCTCTGTTTTTCCGCTCGCCTTTGGTCACCGCTGCCTCGTAAGCTCTTTACCTCATGATGTTTCATCTTTAACTCCCATTAAAAATGGCTTCTCATTTTATCCTAGTGCACATTCCTTAGAGAAGACTGGTCGAATAGATTACGTTAACGCATTTAGGAAGCTTTATAGCTGTGGAAAGGTTGACGTAGATCTGTTGAAGTATTTGAGCCAGCTGAACTCTGTTTCATGACAGTGCACTGTAGCTTGCTCATTAGCCACCACAGTGGGGGATAGTGGCATTCTGGAAGTTGGGAGATGCCACAGACCAGGTCGCCGAGCCCTTACTTCTTCCCTCTAAGAATCGGTTGCTAAGCCCTTATTGGCACACCACTGGGTAGATCTATAGGTGTTGATATGCACAATCTTTAAGATGTACTGTTAAATGAAAAAGAGAAAGGTGTAGAATTATTTATAGAATGATTCTAGTTTTTGACTAGAAAAGGGAAATTGACGTCTGTGTGTGCGCGCATGGGTACACGCAGGTTCTTGTACAGTGCAGAGAATGTTTGTCCTAGGTCACAGTACCTGCTTTTAGGAAGGCGGCTTAGGTTTGGAGTGGGGTCTGTGTGTGCAGATCAGAGTTTGGTTTTGGACACTTTGTCTGCAGTTGCTTGTGAACATTAAAAGTTAATAAAATTGTTATGTAATCAGAATAATGTCAGTATCACATAATCATAATAATGTCAGTATCATTTACTTCAGTCTCAAATATTATGATGTACATAGGAAGGAAGTAAAATCCTACTGTTGAAAGTGTCGAGGTCACATGAATTCATTTCTCCTATTTGCCATCCAATTCAAATGTACAAATGCCTTTTGTACATTTCTTTATATTTGACTGTGACTTTTAGCACTTTCTGCTTTGCTTGTTCTAAGATTTCTAACAGTCCTTTCACCCTCTTTTTGGAGTCTTTCATGTATAAGCTTTTACTGTATCACTAATAATACCCACTTTCTTCCTGAAGACACCTTGTATTCCCTATTCTAATGTAGGCTGGCTGCTCTCTAGGCAGCTACACAGTTGGCATCTGGAAATGTCTAATTTTAGCCCCCTGAGATTTCATGGATCCTGTGTCTGCCCCTCTTTTTGATTCTGTCAAAGAAAATATTATTCTGGCACTTTTTAAAACAACAAAGAAGACTTTGTTCAGGACGATTGCAGTTAGGGTCAAGACGGTCAGCAATAGGGGAGAGAGATTGGGCTCCCCTCCAAACGGTAAGAACAAGTAGGGGTAATAGCCAACAGGCAGAGTAAAGGATTCAGTGGGTAGAGGTGACATCAAGGGTACCGGGGTCCTTCCTACACTGACTGAATAGGATTCTGGGTAAAGGTATGCCAGGGTGACCAGTTATCAGGGTGTGGGGGGACTCCTGCTACAGCTAGGCTAGGCAGGCTGGAAACAGGATGAGGCCTCATCAGGAAGAGGGTTAGGAGGGGCCTGACTAAAGTTTGAAAAAGGAGACAGTCTCTGTCAATTTTTTCTGTTGTCTTGCTTTTCTGTAGTGTATTCTGAAATTCTTTTTAAAAGAAACATTGCAGAGGCAGTGAACTTTGAATCACTGTATAGGTTCCCTATCACTGCTACAACAATTGACCACAAACTTGGTGGTTTAAAACAACATAGATTTATTCTCTTATAGTTCTGGAGGCCAGAGTCTGAAGTCAGTTTCACTGGGCCAAAGACAAGGTGTCAGCCTGGCTGGTTCCTTCTGGAGCCATCAGGGGAGAATCCGCTTCCGAGTCTGTTCTAACTTCTGGAGACCACCTGCTTTCTCTGGCTAGTGACCCCTTCCTTTCTCACAACACTGCAACCTCTTGCCTCCATCGTCACACTTTCTTGTCTCCCTTTTATGTGGTGCCTTATGATTATGTTGGGTCTGTCTGCATGATCCAGAATAATCTCCCCTTCTCAGGAGCCTTACTTAATTACGTCTGCAAATCCCTTTTGCCATATAAGGAACATTCACAGGTTCCAGAGATTAGGATGTGGACATCTTCTGGGGGGGGGGGGGTGGTTCATTCTTGAGCTGAGCACAACTCATAATACCTAGAAATGTTTTTATTTTTTCTTCATGCTTCATTAATAGTTGGGCTTGGTATAGAATTCTAAGTAAATGATAATTTTTTTCTCAGAACTTTGGAAACAGGGTTTCATATCTTTTAGCTGCTAAGAAGTTTGGTATCAGTCTGATTCTCATTCCTTGGTCTATGACTTGAAATTTTTCCCTCTCCCTAAGCTTCTGAGATCTTTTGCTTATATTGAATATTACAGATGGCTTAAGCTGGGTGTAAACTTAATGCATTAGTGTCCAGTTAAGTGTAATTAATGTTCACAAGCATGCCTCTAACATGGCTGTTACATGCAAAGTGGTTTCCAAATTGTAGGTCCTTGACCATTTGAAAGAAAGAAGGAAGCATTGAAGGGAAGTAAGAAAAAATAAATAGAATGGAATAGACAATTTCATAGTGCCATCCTACAGTATTTATACACATTGTTTCACAAAACATTTGTTTCACTTGTGTATGTGTGGTGTGTTAAAACTTTCCAAAACTTTCCAAAACCTTCCAAAATTTAGCAGGTATTCACTTAGTGTCTGAAACAGAGGCTGAGTTTTCACATTAAAAATTATGTTAAGAAGTGAAATGTATTTGAGGAGAACATTCCTCCTTAGCTTTCGTTTAATGTTTTCAATAAAAATTGTCTTTTTTACTTCATGACAAATTTTATTAAAAGTAGTAGGCATGTGGCTAATTTTGCAGTACAAGATGAAGGCATGTTATAAAGCTGCTTGTTTCAAGCTCCTGTTTGTTGTCAGATGGAATGCTGGGTGTAGGCTGGTATGGTTCATACTTGGGATCTAGCCTGAAAGACATGTTTTTACCCTCAACAAACATCATCTTTGTTTGAATATCTGTAGTCTGTGTAACCACAGAAAGGTCTTTTCTTCTCCCCTAGAAACGTTTTCTTTCTTGTGCTTGTTTCACAAATAGTTTCGAGTAGAGCTGCCTTCCACTTTTCTGTTTCAGTTTGTTGCAAGAATGTGTGAGGCACCATCGAACACTCCTGGTGTGCTTGAGAACTGTAAAATAATAATGAAATCTTGGAGTAGATAAGTTTACTCTATGAGGACTGACGCTGCCGTTAATTCCCAAGGCCAGACCAATTGTCTAACAAAGGGTAAAGTACTTCCTAAATTGGAATAGTTGATTTTATATAGTAATTATCTGTCCAAATGTACAGTAGGAAAAAATGTCTGTTGTCACTTTTATTTTAGTGGATTTGAAATTTACTAACTTTGACTGACTTGTTCATTACAATTTGGGATTAATTGAGTGATGATACTAAGCTACAATGCCTGCTTTTAAAAAATGTCATTCAGGAGGATGCTGGCTTCTTAAAAGTTCTTGTGTTTAAAGGGAATTAGAGGTCTTCTTAAAATGTTATAGTTGTCAGTTTTTTAAATGCTTCATAAGATGCGATAGCTGTCATTTTCTGCCATAAATATGTGCCCAGGTATGTTTTCCTGTATACTTGAGTATTTAATCTAATGTCTTTTGATTTTTACTGCTTCAAATATGCCTCTTTTACTTTGGAATGTTGTTACGTTAGATGTGAAGTCAATGAAAATGATTTGATTTAATTTGGCTTGAGTAATATAATAGAGATTTTTAAAATTTAATAATGACATGGGATCTAAGTACTGAGGAACACAACTGTCATTGTTTAATAGGTGCCTGGAACTTTGTGCACACTTGTGCACAGACACAAGACAGCTGTTGATATCCCTTTGTGGTCAATGTTTTAGGGCAGACCCTTTGTTCTTGCAATGGAATTTCTAAATAAGCACTCACAATGAAACCAAAGGGAGGGTTCTAGTGTAATTCTTAATAAACTTCTCAACTCTAAATCAGATAGTGTGAAACAGAATGTAACTATAGTGAATGCTGTATAGGGATATTACTTCTTACTCTAAAGATGATTGCCTCACAATGTAGATTACTAAATAATGTCTCTACTACTCCCTGTTGGAAAGAATTGGCATTTAGATTTAGTCTCTTCAGAGAAGCAGGTTTGGCTGTATTTTATAAAATCAGTCTGACTTCAAAAATTCATGCTTTTTTTAGGACACATTTGTCAACATTACAGAATTTTCTCTCCACAGGGAAATGCAATGATAAGAAATTTCTAAGGGAATTTAAAGATTTAGAACTTACTTTATTTGATTTGGAGGGCTGCTCTAATCATATTAAAGTATATGATCTTTCTCTCATAAAAATAAGATAGAATTTCAGTCAATTCCAGTATGGCCTCTATTACATGCTTAGGTTTTCCTTTCTGGAAATCTCTAGACTAGAGATAATCTGTGGAAAGCTTTCTATCTTATAGTTCACCACAATGATGCTTTCTTGGGATACTTTGCATCTCCTAAACTCCATACTGTTTCCAGTTCTTGCCTTTATACGTTTAAACTTGTCATTGTTAAGTAGGAAATAGGGTTGAGACTCCTAGGACTGGTAGCAGGAATGAAGGTCTGATATAGAATATATTCAAAGAACACACTCATCCATTGAATTTGGCCTGATCACCATAGATACTCACACTTAGTTGTTCTGATAATGGAAGTGAAATTTAATAAGTAGTCAGCTTTCCTAGTTCGAGTTTAATTTCTATTAATTTGCTTTCCCCCTTTGTAGAAGTGGGAGTGTAATGTTGTGAAGCTGGGCAACTGAAGAGGGAAAAGGGATTGAGAGAGTTCCGTAAGTCTAGAATAGTAGGGTAATGAATATATAATTGAGTTGATTATCCTAGACTTCTGACTACATTAGTTCACTGTGAAAATCTAAACAACTAATCTGCATTTTTGTTAATTTACTGAACCATTCCATTATTTATTCATTTTTCCCCCAAAGGATAGCATATTGACACTTTGTAGTCTGAGAAAAGCAGTGACATAAACATTTTTTCCTCAAATACATGTTCAAAAATTTACAAATTCCCATTTTTCCAATTTTTACTATTATATTGATGACCTCATTGGCCTAAATCCCTCGAGGTAGAATTGTTGGGGTATGCCCGTTTTTAAGATTCTGCAGACATCAAATTGCTTTCCACAAAGATTTTTTTTTTTAAAGATTATTTATTTATTTATTTATTTGAGAGAGAGGATGAGATAGAAAGAGCATGAGAGGGAAGAGGGTCAGAGGGAGAAGCAGACTCCCCGCCGAGCAGGGAGCCCGATGCGGGACTTGATCCCGGGACTCCAGGATCATGACCTGAGCCGAAAGCAGTCGCTTAACCAACTGAGCCACCCAGGCACCCTCCACAAAGATTTTTATACACTGATAAGTCTCTCCTCAGAGTAAGCTACTGCAGATTTCCCCACGCTATTGCCAATATTGAGTAACATCAGTCCATTTTGTGGTCAGTCTAAGATAAGTACAAAGGTATTTTAAAGCTTGTATTTCTAACAAGTTTTTTTTTTTTATCCCCATGCCTTGGCTTTTAATTTTAGATTTTATTTTTATCAGAGCTATACTTGGTTTCAAGATTCAGCAGTCTGTACAGCTTATTTTGAAAAATAGCTGACTGCCATACTCCTCCCTCCCCACAGCCCACCCCACAGAAGTAACCACTCCACTCCCCGGGGCTTCGTTTTTGTTCTCTTCCATAGTGCTAGATGGCATGCCTGGATTGCCCCTTCCGCTTCTGCAGTTTCAGGCCGTATCTGCTGGTCTCCTGCTGTGGAGAAGATGTGGTTTTCTTCCCTGCACCCAACTTCTTCCACACTTGTGCACATCCTTTTGATCTTAGGCAGTTGACCCCTTTCGTCAGTATTCTGTGTTCAGCCCCACCCTTCCCTCTCCTCAGGAGCCACCATTTGCTGGGCCTTTGATGGAGGGAATTAGTGAGTTTCAAGAAGAATGGATATAAAATGTATGTTCCATCTGTCATCTTTCCCTGGAGGTCCTTTCTTGTGTCTTCAGTAATCATTTTTATAAAGTAATCCTTAAAATTACTGGCTATGGAGTCAAGACTATCTGGATTTGAATTCCAGTTTTGCTCTTTATTAGTTTTGTGACCTTAGACGAGTTCACTAAAATTGCTAGGCTTCATTTTTTGTCCATGTGATAGAATTCGTATACGTGATAAGGCATGTAAAGTGCTTTTCACGGTATCTGCTGCCTGCAGATATCTTACTATCTGCCAGAGACTTACTGAGAACACAGATATGCTTCTGGCTGCTATTGTTACTCTTGTGAATTTCTTGCTCGTGGCCTTTGCCCAGATTTCCATTGGAATGCTTGTCTTTTTCTTCCTGATAAGAGGTGCCTTTGATATAGCCTGTTACAGTTCTTTTGTTTTTCTTTACGGTACTTGTGATGTGTAATCATACGCATACTATTTCATGTTATGATCTCTACTGCTGTTGTCAGATTTGTGTTTTTCAAAGATACATGGTGGTAGTAAGAAAGAAGGGTATGTGTGTGCTGTAAGATTGGAGATTATCATAGTAGTTGGGACAGTTGATGAGGGGGACCTCAGAGGCCAAATGAAGAAGTAATTATTTTCATCATGTAGAAGAAATAATTTTTTTTAACTCCTGAAGTATATCTTATACTGGTTTGTTTTGTGGACAAATTACCTCAGTTTGTAAAAGCCTTCTTGAATGTTCTTCTCATCGTATACCCAGGTGGATTTCATCTGAAAACTTGGAGCTTTCGGTTTGTTTCTACTTTAATACTTATTTCTCTGAAATTAGATCCAAAATTGATTCTTGAGGGATAAGATTTATCATCTCCCCTACATTAATGCTATGTTAACAAATTTGCTTTCTTTTAAATATCATCTATATTATTGAAATGGTAGATGCATTGATACTTCAACATTGTAGTTACAGATACTTAACTCAGCCTTTTATTTGATTTTGCTGGTTTGTCCTTTTAGGCAATACTGATTTACTGTTTTATTTTTGTTTTGTCTTAGTTTTATAATTAATTAACTTTATGGTTCTTTAAAAAACGGTTCATCTAAATTTGATCTCTCCACAGATTCGGACCAGGATGTAGCACTCAAACTTGCCCAGGAGCGAGCTGAAATAGTTGCTAAGTATGACAGAGTAAGTATTCATATTTACCCTTTGAGTAAGTTTTATTAGAAAAAAAAAACATATAAACAGAAATGGATTTGGTGTTTGGAGAGCTTAAATTACAGAAGCAGTTTGTTTATGTGACAATGGAAGTCATCTTTTTTCTCTGACTTCATCTCCAGATTTTCTCTCCCTCTTTCCCTCTGCTCCAGCCACTCTAGTCTCTGTGGTTCTTTTTTTTTTTTTTTTTTTTTCCTGCGGTTCTTGAAACACACCAGGCTTGCTCCTACCTCTGGGCCTTTGCACTGCTGTTTCTTCTGCCTAGAACACTTTAATCCTGGATATTCTCATGCCTCATTGCCTCACCTTTTTGAGATCTTTACCCAGATGCTGCCGTCTTAGTGAGATCTTCTCTGACCACACTCTTTAATAGCCCCCTTCCCCAGCTCTCTGGATCCCTGTTCTCTTCTTTATTTTTCATTAGAGCCCTTGTTATATCAGCATACTTCATATTATACTTACTTTGTTTGTTGTCCGTTCTCACTCCTAGAATGTAAACTCTGAGGTTAAGGATTTCTTTTGTTTGGTTTACTCTTGTATCCTAAATATCTGGAATAGTTCCTAACTCATGCTACGTATTCAGTAAATATTTGAATATGTCAGTATATAGAATTAAATACCCATTTTATTTATAATTTATATATGCTATTAAAATTTTAACATGGATCTGAAAATTTGAACTTATACATTATGTGTACTCTCCATTACCATTTTATCTCTGTTAGTTATGGAATCTGGTTTTTGATGCCCTAGAATATCACAGTTGTTGACAGTTTACATATCTCCTTATTATTACTTTACCCCTTGAGGTCTATAATGGGTTGTAGGCAGTGATTTATAAATGTCATGTTTTATATTTATCGCAGTTGCATGTAATTTCCTATCTGTTATTTTTAATTATTTGTGAGAATAATGGGAGCATGAAATTATAGAAAGCCATCTGGACTGTGCCCTGCTCGCAGGGAGGCCATACTGGCAGGCAGTGCTCTACTTAATAGTTACGTTCCTAAAGTTTGTTTTAAAATTGGTTGTATGGAGCATCAGACACAATTTCCCATTATGGTGAGTAGGTTTTAGTGGAGTCTGTGAAAAACCTAATTAATTTATTTAACTGCTTAACTAATTTAAAACCAAGAAAACTATCATTCATTCATGCTTGTATGCATTTTTTTTTCCATGCAGTTAAGTCACACTCAGGAACTAGGCACTAGGCTAGCCATTGTGCAGTCACTGATAAAATATACGCACATGGAGGGGTCCACAAGACAGGTGGGTATTGAGTCTGAAATTTGATGGATTGGTGTAGACATTTGAGGTCCCTACTCTAATCGGTGCTGGTTAACAGCTTCAAAAGTAGAGGGAGAAGAGCACTGGGCTGAGGGCAGTGCTGTGGGCACACTGACAGTTAAGAGGGACCCATGAAGACCCATCAAAAGAAGAGTTGGATGGTATAAGGAGAACCAAGAGAGGCTGGTATGATGGAGTTTGAGGAATGGGGAGTGAGCAATACTGAGAAACGTACTGAACAGAATCCACTAGGTAAGAACTGAACAGTGTCCACTGGATGATCTATCCGATGGCAGATCATTTTTGACCTTGGCAAGAATAATGTCAAGGCTGATGTAGCTGTGAAGTAAAGAAGTAGAGAGACAAGGTGGATAGCTTACTGTTCTGAGTTTGGATGAAAGGCAAGAAAGAGTTTTTCCTATGACATGTTTAGTCAAAAACATTAAAGTTTGGCAGTTCCTTCTTGAGCGGTTTTCTTACCCTTCGTTGTTCTGTCTTTCCCAGCTGACTTCTGACGCAAAACCAGGTCTGATCAGGGCTTAGCTGCGTGTCAGCTGTTGCTGGCAGACGGGATCTTCTGAAGTTTGTAACTGGGAAGTAGTGATTATATTGCCAAAAGGAGTTTGTTTGTTTTTTTAAAGTTAATTTAGGTTGGTAATGCCTCATTTCTAGCTCTTATTATTAATTTGTAAAAAATTAACTCTTGTGGTCTTTTTGTTTTAAGTCATTATTCACTTTTATAAATTCCCAATAATACCCTTCTTTGTCCCCTATTACAGGGACGAGAAGGTGCAGAGATTGAACCTTGGGAGGATGCTGATTACCTTGTTTACAAAGTCACGGATAGATTTGGCTTTTTACAGTAAGTTGCATTGATTGAAAGCTAACTCTTTTATTATAATGTTTCTGTGGTGACCTATTATATTGATTTTCTTTTTTAATCGCACAGCTGTGAATAAGATTCCAGGAGTAGTCCTGCAATATGCTTTTTGTTATTACATTCCTGGCATTTTTAACCTCTATGATTAACATTGAACTATATAGTTAAGAATACAATCTTTGATAGTTGTTGTATTTTAGTAAGAACATAAAGTGCAATAAATGAGTTGTATTAATAATCTAGCAGAATTAAATGGAAATGAATAATAATTTGTATTTCAAAAATAATTACAAAACATTTCATTTTATGTAAATGCATTTTTAAAATAATTAGCAATTAGAACTTTAGTGTTATGCAGCCTAAAAATGAACAATGAAAGGAGATGCCGTTGATCTTTCCCATAGTTATAAATGTCTTTGTGTTATTGCTTCTCAGAATTAATTCCATTTATCCTGAGTATGTTATATAAAGAGTTGAGAGAGGTCTAGACTACTGTAAAGGGGCTAAAGTGATTTTGACTCTTGAAAACATCCTGCTAATGATGCAAATTCTGCCTGTTCCAGTTCTGGCATTGTTTGGGCAGATCCCTACAGGCTAGAGAGTTCTCTTCATCTCTATAGTTTGTTTGCTTCCATCCGATTTAGTGAGTAATTTCTCATTCAAATTTATTCTTCTCCAGTCTGATTTACTATAAATAGGAAAAAGCCAGAGTTTTTTTTTTCTTTTTAATTTTAGGATATATGATTACATTTTGAAGGAAAAAATATAATTTCTTGATAGTTCATAGCAGTAACTGGTAGTACTCAGACTTTGTTTTCTCCTTCTGTTGAGTTTTCTTGCATTTAGAAAGTATTTTTTGGTATCTTCTTTTTCTTTGGGTAGAACAAGCAACCAAAGTTAAGAGAAACAGCTCTGGGAGTTAGAGAATGTGTGCCCTTCTTGTGGCTTCACTTGTTGCAGTTAACCCTTTCACACCTCATCTGTAAAATGGAATCATCAGTGCTCTACATACTTTATAGTTGAAGCTTTGAAGAAATAAAATGATAGAATGCCATATAAAGGTCTGGACAAATATAAGGTGTTATTATTATACCCAATGACACTAGCATAACCAGAGTGTTCTCTTGAGTACTTATAATTAGAAGACTTTGAACTTTAACAGACCAGCAGAGCAGTATTTAACTATGATGAAACATTCTTCTTAAATTAAACCGCCACTTCCACTTTTTTTTTTTAAATAAATCAAACTTGGCCACAAATGTGGCAGGAAATGGTTACACATTTGTGTGGGTTAGTGTGCAGATCTGAGATATGGGATGAAGTTTTAAAGGACAATTTGAGCTTTTAGCCCTGTCAAGATCAGTGGGTCCCAAACTTGTCTGCACACTAGAATCAGCTGAGAAATTTTTCTTAAAAATAAATTTCTGGGCTCTATCCCAGATTTTGATTCAGAAGGTGCAGTATAACTTAGCTTATTTTGGCCTTCTCAAGTGGCTGTATATTGGGAGTGAACCACCAAAAGAGATGTTTATATCATAAAATGGTCTAATATAAACGACATGTGAAAAACCTGTGCATTCCAAAAGGACCTAGTAATTACCTAAAATCTCTTTTCTCATTGCTTGAAACATGTTTAGTCTGTCCATTATTTATCTTACTAATATTAGCTAGTATTTATTGAGCACTTACTGTGTGCCAGGCACTGTTCTAAGCCCTTTACATGGATAACTCATTTATTCCTCTCAAAAACTCTTTGGGATAGGTATGCTTTTTATTTTTTTTTTTTAGATGAACCTGAAGCAGAAAGCGGTCAACCACCTGCCCAAGTTGTGTTGACTGTGTCAGATGTGGGCTGTAGACTTTGGCAGTCTTATTACAGCAGGGCCTGTGTTCTGAACTTCTGCAGTATACTGCCCGTTACTACTCTCCTGTATTTTCTTTTCTTTTCTTCTCTTTTCTTTTTCTTCCTTTCTTTTTCTTTCTTTCTTTCTTTCTTGCTTTCTTTCTTCCTTCCTTCCTTCCTTCCTTTCTTTCTTTCTTTCTTTCAAGATTTTACTTATTTATTTGTCAGAGAGAGAGAGAGAGCTCAAGCAGGGGGAGTGGCAGGCAGAGCAGGCAGAGGGAGAAGCAGACTCCCCCCTGAGCAGGGAGCCCGATGCGGGACTCGATCCCAGGACCCTGAGATCATAACCTGAGCCGAAGGCAGCCGCTTAACCGACTGAGCCACCCAGGCGCCCCTTTCCTGTGTTTTAAATGAGAGAAACACGAAAGTGCTTTGACACGCCTAGAAGGAAATTTGAAGGCAGTCACTTGTATGAAGGTATAGTCAGATAGCTAAGCTCACCACTTCTTTGAAAATGAAGCCACTTGGTACCAGTTCTCATATGATCACACTGATTTTTTAATTCATACCATGGTGCAGTCCTGGAGCATCCAGCACAAATGAAAATAATGAAGCAGAGAGATGGATTTTAGTGTAATGTTAAATTTTACCAAACTCATTGATTTTGTTACAGTGCCTAATTTAAGTAAAACACATTCTCCAGAGGTTGCTGCTGGTGCCTTCCAGTGCTTGTCACTGTAGCCTGAAGGGTTTTTTGCACTATTGAATAAAGTCACCTGGCCTAGGCATTTAGATACTGCTCTCTATCACACCTTGATCGAAGAGCCTTTCTTTCTGCTGTTTTAGTTCTCTGCAATTTTTGATTGGTTCTGCAGGGAAATTGGGTTTTAAGTGTCAATGTCAATACAGTACAGTGGCCAAAAGTAACTTTGTGATCTTCTCTGAAGGCTGCTGACTTCATATCTAATTACAGTTTTAGTAACTTAAATTGCTTGTTATGATATGTGACAGTATTAACAAAAGCAGTAGAGGCCTAACTTGGCTTTATAACAGATTTCACAATAAATATAAAAACGGTTGCCAAACCAGCTTGGCTTCATGCTGCAACAGGAGGGTCTTTGTTTAGGCTTCAGAAATGGGGAGTTATCCCTGGTCTGGATGCCTGTGACAGAGTTACATCTGGAGAATGGAGAAATCAAGTGTATTTAAGAGTTAGAGAAATTTTGAAATTTGAACTTTCAACATTTTTATCAAAAATAGTCACTGCTGGTCTGTTCAGCTTGGAATGCTTGGAATTTGGATAATGATAGATAGAGCTTTTAGGTCAGAAGTTATTAATAGAATTAGAAGGAAATTGTATCAAAAATAAAGATAAAATTAGGATCAAGCTTTAGATTTTCAGCTAATCAAAAGGTGTATATTTGTAAAAATTAGCAGATTGTCTGTAGTTTACTATGACTATATAAATATTTGAAACCCAAAATAAAGGTGTTTTTGTTTTTAAAGAACTTCTGTTGATGACAAGAGCTTGTGAACTCTTTCTACTTGTCTAATCCTTTTGATTAGAGTAAATCTAAACTTAGACAGACTTAACTGCAAAAAACAAAATTTAGTCAACATACTTAATTTACTGATTTTAACAAGTTAAGTTTTAAGTTTCCCGGTGAAATTTTGTCTCACAGAAATATGCCACCTGAGGTATTGAAAAATTACAGGCACATATACTCTAGTTAATAATTCTTTTTAGTTTAAAGCAGATGAAAACAGATTGAGTTAAGGCCCCTCTCTTTCCAGGGATGACTGTGTTGTTGTTTTTACTTACTATGTTTCTATGAGGTATGGCTTCTTGCTGTCAGCGTGGCATTTTCTTTTAGCAACTTCTATGTACCTCTTTCCTTTAGAGGACAAACCTTTGTTTTTTAAAGTGGGGTTAGGCAAACATTTTCTGTGAAGAGCTGGATAGGAAATATTTTTGGCTCTGTGAACCTTGTGATCTTTGTCACAATGATTCAACTCTACTGTCGTAGTGTGAAAACAACCACAGACAATACACGAATGAGCATGGCAGTGTTTCACTGAAACTTTATTTACAAAAGTGGGCAGTGGGCCGGATTTGACCCATGGGGCTGTAGTTTGCTGACCTAAAGGAATATTCTGCACACATCCAGACTTTGGTCTTTCTTTTCTTCTACTGGGAGAATATGTAAGTGGCAAGGGGAAGATGCATCTATGCATGCCGGCGTGTGTTCACCCTTTAATTCCATACTTTGACTCAGCAACATTTAGTGCCCTCCTGCAGCCTGCCAGCCACTGTGCTTGAGGCTGGTGCTGTGCTTTACATGTGTATTTTAGACATTGTGTGTAGCTTTTGGAAGACCAGCAGTCCCCTGCTTTCTCCTTAGAAGGCTGTGAAGATGAGTGCACGCCATCACAGAAATCTGAGGAGGGACTACGTCAAACCAAAAAGCTTTTGTACAGCATATAAAAAGGGCAGCCTACCAAATGAGAGAAAGTATTTTCAACTTAGGTATCTGATAAGGGGTTAATATCCAAAATATGTAAAGAACTCATACAACTGAGTAAAAAGTAATCTGATTAAATAATGGGCAAAGAACCTGAATAGACATTTCCCCAAAGAAGACATAAAAATGGCTACCAGACACATGAAAAGATGCTTAACATCACCAGTCATCAGGGAAATCCAAATCAAAATCACAATGAGATATCACCTCATACCTGTTAGAATAGCTATTATTAAAAAGACAAGAAATAACAACTTTTGGCAAGGATGTGGAGAAAAGGGAATCCCCGTGCACTGCCTGTAGGAATGTAAAATGGTGCAGCTACTATGGAAGACAGTATGGAGGTTCCTTAAAAAATTAAAAATAGAACTACTTAGGGACGCCTGGGTGGCTCAGTTGGTTAAGCATCTGCCTTCGCTCAGGTCCTGATTCCAGGGTCCTGGGATGGAGCCCCACATTGGGCTCCTTGCTCAGCAGGGAGCCTGCTTCTAACCTCTGCCTGCCACTCCCCCTGCTTGTTCTTTCTCTCTCTCTCTCTGTCAAATAAATAAACAAAATCTTTACCAAAAACATTAGAACTACTTATGATCCAGCAATTCTACTTCTGGGTATTTATCCAAAAAGAAATCACTATCTCAAAAAGATTTTTATACCCGCCCCCCATGTTCATTGCAACCTTATTTATAGTAGCCAAAACATGGAAATAACCTAAGTTGTCCATTGATGGATGAACAGATAAAGAAAATGTGTTCACACACACACACACACACACACACACACACACACACACACACACACAGCCATAGAAGCATATTATTCAGCCACAAAACAGAATGAAATTTTACTATTTGTGACAACATGAATGGACCTTGAGGACATTATCCTAAGTGAAATAAATCAGATAAAGACAAATGCTGTATGTTATCAATTATATGTGGAATCTAAAACAAACAAACAAAAGGGGCACCTGGGTGGCTCAGTCGTTAAGCGTCTGCCTTTGGCTTAGGTCATGACACCAGGGTCCTGGGATTGAGCCCCGCATCGGGCTCCCTGCTCAGCGGGAAGCCTGCTTCTCCCTCTCTCACTCCCCCTGCTTGTGTTTCCTCTCTCACTGTCACTCTCTCAGTTAAATAAATAAAAATATAAATAAATAAATAAATAACTCTTAAAAAAAATTAAACAACGAAACAAAAAAAATGAACTCATAGATACAGAGAACAGGTTGCTGGTTGCCAGAGATGGGATGGGGAGTGGTGGTGGTGCTGGGAGGTAGGCAAAATGGGTGAAAGTGGTCAAAAGGTACACATTTCTAGTAATAAGGTAAATAAGTCCTGGGAATGGAGTGTACAGCATGGTGGCTATAGTTATAATACTGTATTGTGTATTTGACAGTTGCTAAGGGAGTAGATCTTAAAAGTTTTCATCACAAGGGAAAACCCAAAAAATGTGTAGCTGTGTGTGGTGATAGAGGCTAACTAAACTTAAAATAGGAATCATTACGTTGTACACCTAAAACTAACACAATGTTATATGTCAGTTATATCTCAATCAAAAAATTTAAAAAATAAATTTAAAAAATGCATATGCAAAAACACTTGGTTAGTGGGAGTTCAGTAACTGTTTGGGGATATGATGGTGTTCCTGCACAGACAAGCACATCCTGGGGTGGGGGTTGTGACAGGGCAAAAGGAAATAATGTAAAATATTGAGGTGGAGGGAAATCCAACACCAAGTCTACTTCTGGATATCGCCTAAGGCTGACTTTGGTTGTATGCATGCTCCTGCATCTCACTCTCCCAGGGTTTTCAGTAGTATGGTTTGATGTTAGGGTGGGGCGGGATGCTGAGAGCGGTCCTGTCTCATCTGGAAGCTCCTAAGTGCGTTCTGTGGGACCTGAGCACACAGGCCACGTGGCCTGAGCAGATAGATGATCAGCACCATTCCACAGACAAGTGCAAAATTTGGTTCTGATTCAGTGTTGGGAATAGGCACAGTAAGGTTTGTTAGTCTTGTTTAGTAAATAGGAGGACCTTGTTTAAGTAAATAGGAGGACACCAAAGAAATGTACCCAGCACCTTCAAAGAACTAATCCTGTGGTGAGCAGCCAGAGTTGGCACTTCATTTGCAGTTGGAAAGTTCAAATAAACAGTTATCAGGGTCTGCTCAAATCAGCTGTACAAAAAGTTACTCTTGCCCAGGGCAGCCTCCTCACCCCAGAAATACCGGTCTTAGTGTGCACGAAGGGTTCAGATGTTCCTAGTCTTTCAAGATGTCCCTGCTGACCCTATTCACCTAGGAAATAAATTCCAGCAGTGCTGATAAGCCCTTTTTCTGCCAGTAAGTGAAGAATGGATAGATGTACTTTTAAATTAGAAGTTACATCCTGTGCCATTCAGACATCATTGGCTCTAGTAATCAGGATTACAGATTAGCAGGGAAATGTAGACTCTGAGCATAATGAAAGATACAAAAAAACCAAGGTGTCACCTTCAGTAAAGGTGAGTGGACACTTTACATTAAAAAAAAAGACTTTTATATTAAATCCTCAAAGTTTTTTTTTTTCTTCTTGAGAATTGGTTTCTTAGGCCTTTCTTCGTATACTGCTGCAGAATCTGAAGATCTTGTTCATCTTAGTTTGAACCCACAGGGCTAGAGAGATAGAATTGAGCGTCTCTATAATAGGCTAAATGACTGTGACTAAGTGAAATGTTAGCTTTCTTATCTCTGAAGTGAAGGGTTTGGACTATCTCTTTTGGCTGTTACACTTTCTGTCAGTTCCATTGCTATAGGTTGGTTTGTGGTTCACCTAAGGACTCTTCAGAGTAGCAAAAGAGTGCTGTTGAACATACTGGACTCTTGAATACTAATGCATTATACTCTTAAGAGTGGTATTATGTGGTTCAAGAGAAACTAAGACAAGAATCTGTGTCATTGTGAAAACATCAGTATTACTGAGGTAGCAGTTCAAAGCACAGGACTTTGTTACAGATAGCTCATTGTTTTTATATTACTGGCAGTTAATACAAGAGTCTCAGCATGCTTTAGGTTAGAACTGATATCACAGTATTACTGTATCAGAGAAATGAATTTGGTCTTTTGTTGTATATTTAAAAATCTCATCCCCGTTGAAGTTTTGACAAATGAAACTTTCCTAATTTATAGAATCAGATTTTCCTTTTTCTTTCTTTCTTTCTTTTTTTTTTTTAAAGATTTTATTTATTTGACAGAGACAAAGTGAGAGAGGGGCCACAAGTAGGGGGAGTAGGAGAGGGAGAAGCAGGCTTCCCGCTGAGCATGGAGCCCAAGGTGGGGCTCGATCCCAGGACCCCGGGATCATGACCTGAGCTGAAGGCAGATGCTTAACCGACTGAGCCACCCAGGCACCCCAGATTTTCCTTTCTCATTCATAAATCTTTTGGAGGCTATTTTAGTTCCTTATAGCATTAAATATATATATATATATATATATATATATATATATATATATATATATATATATACATATATATATTTATTTATTTATGTATGTATGTAAGGTTTTATTTGTTTATTTGAGAGACAGATAGCAAGAGAGAGCAGGAGTGGGGAGGAGAGAGAGCAGCAGGCTCCTCCCTGAGCAAGGACCTGGGGAATCATGACCCAAGCTGAAGGCAGACGCTTAACCGACTGAGCCACCCAGGCACCCTGATCCATATGCCATTTTTTTTAAAAAAGCAATCATTTGTTATAGGCCATAGTTCAGCCAGAGAGTGGAGGTGATGTTGTAGAGTAGAGGTTGGTGAACTATAGCCTGCAGGTCACATTCAGCTCACCACCTGTTTTTGCAAACATTTTGTGGGAATAAAAGCGCACTCAGTCTACTATTACCTGTGTCTGCTTGTGCAATACAACATTACAGTTGAATAGTTAATGATAAAGACTGTATGGTCTGCAAAGCCTAATGTATCTACTGTTACCTTCGCAGAAGAAGGTTGCTGACTCCTGGTCTACAGGAGTGTTGTCCAGTAGGACTTTCCTGCAGTGGTGGGAATATTTTTTCTATATACATGCTGTTCAAAACGATAGCCTCTGTCTGTGTGACCACTGTCGTGCACTTGAACTGTGGCTAGGGTGAGACTGAAAAACTGAATTGTTAATTTGAACTTAACATTTTAAATAGCCACATGTGGCTGGAGATGACTGTCTTAGCGTATGTCTAGAGATTTGAAGATAGGGGACCTTGTGGGTTCAGAACTGCTAATTGTTTTATATTGAATTTGGCAGAATGGAAACTTATGTAATGTGATCCATTCTTGTGATGATGATAAATGGTTATATATCATATGTACCCATAGGTATATGATTTTTTAAAAGTTCACTATGATTTCAGCTATTTCACATATACTGTTTTTCCTTTGCAGTGAGGAGGAGCTCCCGTATCATAATGCAGCTATGGAACGGGTGAGTCCAGCTCTGCATGTATTTATCATTACCAGTGCATTATGTTTATCAGAGGAATAAAATCTCCACCTTTGTGATTTTGAGTGCCATGTTATATGTAAATGGTGCAGGCATTCACATTTCACTCTAAGAAAGTAATTAACGGTGAAACAATTTTAGGAGATTTTTGGAACTTCTGATAGATACTTGAAAAGAAGAAAGGTAGCAGTTATCAGAGACTTGTATTTTAGACAGTTCTAGGAGTGCTCCGCATGTACAGCCTTTGAAGAACACAGGCGCTTGGGACCCTCCTGAGTCTGTTAGGTCAGACTCTCTGGGCAGGAGCTCACATAGGTCATTTGTGGAAAGCTTCACAAGTGATTCTCATGTACTCTGTTGCTCATAAAGCAGGATTCTAGGCCAGTAACTTTTTGTAATAGAACTATTCCATGAGGTTGTAACCAAATTTCTTACAAACAGCAACAAAAGAAGTTTGCTTTAATCAGATAAGTCTATTAACTTTTTTTTTAAGGATACATCTATAATTTTATTACAAAACCATTCTTTTGGCATTAGTTGGTTACAGTGATAGCAAGATACTGTGAGTGTGGCAGAGCAGCTCTAATGTAACACTGCATTCCCTGCTTCCTGAACCCAAATTTAAGTTACCTTATACCCATTACATACAAGTTACCAGCGTTCATTAATGCTGCAAATCCTGACGCATATTCCCTTTAGGGAGGAGCTGATGCTAAGGGATTAGAGTAAATGTTTATAAGTCTACAAAAGTTCCTTCATGGGACTTTCTGTTTCTTCACCCTCCCCCCAAATTACTTTGCTTTAAAAGAATCAAATTACTAGTCTGAATAGCAGCAGCACCCAAGGAGCATCACACTTAGTTCTTGTTAAAAAGCAGTACCTGTGCAATGCATGTTTTACACCACAGGCAAAGGGAATGATCGCTTTAGTTTTAAACTCCTGCATTAGAGTCTCTTAAAAAAATAAAAGCATTCCATCGAGTTCTTCCAGATGGTGTTATTGCTGTACATTTGTTGGTGGGTCACTCTCTGTGCTGTGTTTGCTTTGAAGGGATCTTCCAATATATCTCCAACATTCTTTTCTTATAGTGTCCTTTTCTTTAGGTAGAATTTCACACAACTCTAATGCTTTATTAAGAATGTCCTCCTTATTGTCACATTGGTTTTCTAGCATGTCTTCATAGATATCCACGAGAAAGGCAATTAAGTAGGGGGAACTGTGACTTGGTTGTAAATCAAGTAACTGATTGAACAGATTGGGATATTTGGAAAGACCACGATCCTGTAAAATCCCTTTCAAATAGTTCCATGCACTTTCATTATGTGGTACTAATTTGATCATTTCTAGAGTGTACTGGACTTCTCTCTCCAATATAGCACGATCATTGTAGCCAGTGGTGTTAGAAATTACGAAGTATCTTTGGTTCCAGACAGAGTTATTTCTCACATCCTCTTTAAGAAGTTGGTCTACATACTGCAGCTCATTATCCCAAAGTTTAAATTCCTGAATAACCCACTGTTGATGTTGCCAGGCATGATAATTCTTTGCATCCTGATTAAGAATAACAGCAATAAATTCAGGCTCCTGAGATAGATCTTTTAGCCATTCCACTAATACTCACCTATGATGCCAAACTTGATAGTTTTTGGGCTGTTCCTCAATTATTGCAGTGATGTAGTTCATTTCCTCATGTAGATCCTTTTGAAGTGACTTTAAGAGAACTCTCCGAAAATGCCACACTGTATAATTGGCTGCATTTAACTCAATAGCATCCCTGGTTAGTTTAAGCTCGTTCACTTCTTTCATCACGCTGCAGGACAGCCCGGAAATAATCATAAACATCTCTAAATTTTTCACTATAAATGATCTGGACCACTGGGTTGGGGCCATCATTCTGCGGTACTGGATCTATATCAGCCCATTCTGCTCTGTCCCTGTACAGGACATAGGTGGGCGAGTCCAGGCTCAGGAACCTGTCGTCCATAGGGGACACCACCGCTTCTCCGGGCTCCGCCGCCATAGCTTCTTCCTGCTGCTGCTGGGGCGGCGGAGGGTGCGGCTGGGGCGGTGGCGGCTCCGGCTGACCGGACGCGCTGCCCTGCGCAGCCTCTCCGACCCCCTCAGTGGCTGCCATCTCGCCTCGGTCCGCAATGGAGGTGGCGGCGGCGGCGGCCAAGTCTATTAACTTTTAAGGACTTTAAGAAATCTTATGTATAGTAAACTTGTCACTTTTTTTTTTAAAGTTAGTGTTTCCCCTTTGTTCATTATACTTGGCTAGGCAGCTGGTCCCATAGCTGTGTGTGCATGAGAACTAGGGATTGAATGTTTTAAGGTTGGTCAGAATCTCCCTCCCCTTCTGTTTTTTTCTGTACCAAGAAATGAATTGCAGAATGAAAAGCAGGTTACTGATTGGGATTATCTTCAGTTTATGTTTGATGGGGGAAGGAGGCTGAGTTTCAGATAATGGAGGTAAAGAATTGGAATGAGAATTTGAGAAATACTTTAGAAAATCTTCCTAAAATCAAAAATTTCTGAAAATAAGAAAATGAAGCATACCTTTAAGATGCAGACAGCATTGCCATTTGAAGATTCTTATAGGTACTTTCTATTTTTTTTTTTTAAGATTTTATTTATTTATTATTTGACAGAGAGAGACACAGCGAGAGAGGGAACACAAGCAGGGGGAGTGGGAGAGGGAGAAGCTGGCTTCCCGCCGAGCAGGGAGCCCGATGCGGGGAGCCCGATGTGGGGCTCGATCGCAGGACCCTGGGATCATGACCAGGGCCAAAGGCAGTTGCTTAACGACTGAGCCACCCAGGCGCCCCTCTTATAGGTACTTTCTACAGTTGAATTCTCTTGTGACTGCCTCGTTTTCTCCCAGTATCATAACCTTGATGTTTTGGCAAATGAGTTTTTTTCTTATAATAGATACATTATTGAGTAGCAACTGTGTTACCAAGCCTTGGACTAGGTACTGCCTAGAATACTAGGGTCAAATAAAGAGGTCGTTTCTGCCTTTGAGACACTCACTGTCCGTCCAATGACTAGAGGAAGGTCAAGTGAGACAAAAGGTGGGAGATTATTGGTGACTTCTATCAGTCCAGTTTGAAATGGGAATCTGAGAATCTGTTCCCACTCTCTGACCATTTTCCCTCTTGTCTAGTGTCCTGACTTCACTGAGCCTTGGACCTCACTGATATAACCACTGTTATATTATCCCTCACCAAACTCATGTCTTCATTCCCCTCTCTCCACGGCTGAAATTCTACTGTAGGTCAGTACAGTCACTCCCATACACCTTTACCAGCCTCGCCTCTCTTGCTTCCTCTGGACTAAAGTCAAGGCCAACTTTCAGGCAGGAAAGCATGCTGTTCCTAGTCAATTTTTGCTCCATTTCAACTATTGGAGCATTATCTTTCCTCCTCAGACTTCCAGTACCTCCTTGGTCCTCTCAGCTCATGTTCTTTTTATTTCTTATAAGAAAATAGAAGCAGGCAGAGAACTTCCACAAACTTCCACAACGACAGCTACCCACCTGTCTTCATCTGTGCTTATAGGCTGTCATCACTATGAGTAATTAGACTTGTTCAGGGACATCACTCGAGTTATCCTTCCCTCCCTCTCCCGAATTCTTTCTCTTTCTGCTTGATTGTTCCCATCAGAGTAAAATTTATTACTTCTCCTGTAAAGCAACAACAATAATACCAATCTTCTTTTTTCCCCATTTCCTCCTTAGAACTACCCTGATTCTCTGTTGCTCTTACAGCAAAACTCCTCAAAAGAGGTGTCTGTAGTCTCTTTTCCATTTTTTTTCCTGCATTTCCTTCTTGCATGTCAGATTTTTAATTTCCCACCCTTATCCCTACCCCCCTTCTGGCCTGTATTAGGGTCTCTAATTGCCTTTATACTGTGTCATCCAGTAGGCAGTTTTCAGTTTTCCTCTTGACCTACCAGCAGCTTTTGATGTGATTGGCTATGGTCTCAGCCTTCAGACTCTCAGGCTCTCCGCATGTTCTTTCCTTACTGGCTGCTTGTTCTCCGTTTCCTCTGCGTGTTCCTTCTCATCTCCTGGATCTCTGTACTTTTAGGTACCCCAAGGGCCCAGGCCTTGGAACTTCGCTTTCCTGTCTGTATTTTTTTCCTTGTTAATCTCATCTTGTCTTTTGGTTTTAAATGCCAACCGTATGTTGATGACTTGGCTCCCTGAATCCCATACTTGTTTATCCTTGCATATACATTTAAATGTCTACACTTAGATGTCTGACTTAATCAGTGCACTTAGATGTCTAACAAATGCCCAAACAGGAGTTTCTGTTATTCTCTCTTTTTTTAAAAAAGATTTTATTTATTTATCTGACAGAGAGAGACACAGTGAGAGAGGGAACACAAGCAGGGGGAGTGGGAGAGGGAGAAGCAGGCTTCCCGCGGAGCAGGGAGCCCGATGTGGGGCTTGATCCTAGGACCCTGGGATCATGACCTGAGCCAAAGGCAGACGCTTAACGACTGAGCCACCCAGGTGCCCCTGTTATTCTCTTTAAATCCATTCTGTTAACAGACTTCCCTGTGTCAGTAAATGGGAGCTCTACTCTTCTGGTCAGTCGAAAACTTCTAAGTTACTTTGACTTTCTTTCTTTCATAGTCTGCATTTCATCGGTCAGCAATCCTGTGAGCTCTGCCTTCAAAATGTATTCAGAATTTGATGACTTACCATCACCGCTTCTGCCACCCTGTTCACTGTAACCTCTCTTCTGGAACTTTCTATCTTCCTGCTTCTGCTATTTTCCTCCTTTCTCCCCCATGATCTTCCTGTTCACCAAAAGAGATAGAATGAGCCTGTTAAAGTAAGTAAGATCATGACACTCTGACTGGAACATTGTGTTGCCTCTCAGTCATATCCACAATAAAATGGGAAGTCCTTAGAGTGACCTTCAAAGCCCCGTATGACCTGCTTTTTGTTAAGGCTTTCATTTCGTCTTCACTGCCTTCTCTTCCTTACTCATTGACCTCCGTAGTGGTTCCAGAACATGCCTGCCGTATTCCTTCTTTGGCTGCCTCCTCTCTGGGGCACTTCCCGGCCCCATTCCACAGTAGCTACGAGACACCTTCCATTTCCTTTGCTATTTACTCACATGTCACCTTCAGAATAAGACCCTCTTCCCTGGCCATCATATCGAAAATTGGGAACTCCCTCCCCCCACACATGCTAATTATCTCTCACCTTCCTCTGTTTTTCTCTTTAGCACCTAACGCTATTTCACATTCTAAATATGTTCCTCGCTTCTTTATTTTGTCTGTTTGCTCACTAGGTTGCCATCTCTATGGGTTGGTTATCTACTCTGTTCACAGCTGTACCCCCAGAACACAGAGCCTTGCACATAGTATATGCTCAGTAAGTGGTGGCTGAATGCATAATCCAATGAATGTAACAGCGGCTTTATGGCACTAAATATGGACTTAAATACTTTTGAATGTTACAATGGCCTTTATTTGAGAAATTAGGGAGAGAAGAATCGGAAGGTATCTTTTAACAATAGATACCCATATTTGGCAAAATAAAATCTGGCAACCCAGTATAGACTTCTGCCTTCATTGCCCCTGCTTCTTTTTCTTTTGTATAGTTTTCTGGTGCAGAAAGTTCAGAAGTCTGGGAACTGGTGATATAGATGATTCGAGAAGGGTGACAGTGAGGGAAAGAAGAAGTACAAGACAAAAACTATTGGAGGATGCATGCTTGAAGGAGGTTGTCTTTACATTTTTGTTTTTTAAGAGACTTGCCTGTAGAATAAAAGACCTACCCAGTTATGCTTATAATTAATTGGTTGTTTACTTTAAAGTGTTTAATAGGAAGTCACTAAAAAAAATCTATGCATACCTTAATAATTTAACATTAAGACATAATTTTATATTCATTTGCCAATCTTTTACTGGGAAAGAGACAGGATTCTGAGGCTGCTCATGGAGATTCCATTTAAAATGCCTTTTGTATAAGTTTTGTCTAAAACTGCTCTCCTATTACATGACCTGCCTTTTATACTCTTGGTCTCTTTAAAGTGGAATGAGAACTCTAGACACATGCAAAGCAGTCTAAGACTGTAAACTTTTTAGTTTATCAGAATTTCCCCCAATTTTTCTGGTTTAAGTTTAGTTCATTATTCTTCAGTGACTTCCTAGTCCTAATGGCCAAGCCTGCAGTTTCCAGGAAGCTAATAAAAAATTCTACATGTATTACTTCATTGAATAACATCAATGGAAATAGTACCATGCTGAATCCTACACGTATTTATTAATCTTTACAAAGCATACAATTGAAGCATGCACTCACTGTCTTTTGGGAAGACTTGTACACTAATGCGTGGTCAAGTAATTGTGGTTTTAGTTCCAGCTTTGCCATTATTTTGCATAAGGCCATTCTCTGTTTAAAATAGGGGTAGTAGTCGGCAGTCCCTCCTAAGAGGATCAGTGTTGATATTTGCAGAGTGCTTTGGATTCCCCCAAACAGGCATTTAAACAAACAATCACATTTATTATATTTACCCAGCAGAGAACAATGTTAATAATGGATTATTATTGTTTCTTTGAGCTTAATTGATGTTTTTAATAAGGAGGAAAGGATATGTAAGGCTATGAATTTTCATGAATTCAGCTATTCCTTTATGTAGTGCAGTATTTTGCATAGCTTATAGAATATTGGAGCCTATTCATATCTTTAAAAACTGTATCTTAATTTTATGTAGTGTGAAATCTTACTCAAAATATATGACCAATAGACTTTTTAGTGTCGTTATTCTGTCAAAACAGGACTCTCCTTCCTGTACTTCTTGTCCTCTCCTGACCTCTGCTGGTGAGGTCTGGGTGTGTGTGATTCCGGTCCACCGTCCTCAGTCACTTGTCCTAATACTCAAACAGGAGAGACAAAAAAACATCTGAAGACTTGAACTTTAGTAAAGTTCCAAAATTTCTTATTCTAGAGGAGAAGGCCATGTAACATCCACCCATGCGTTGTGTATATGTGTAGCCATTACTATCGGGGTTATTAACTAACAATAGGAAGAGCCTGGGACTACACAGGAGATAAAGTTAGTACCATGTGGATGATTCCACAGTTGTCAAGTACTTACTGTTCAGTTGGTCCTGCATAGGGTTAAAAATATAGTCTGAGATGACTGGAGATTGAGAAGCAGCAAAGAAGACATTGGTGCTGGCCAGTTTTAATCCTTATACCTTCCTTGCCTGAGTAGAAGGGGCCAGTCTGACTCAGAGGGGCATCAACTTAGGACAATCAGGTATCAGATTGCAAACTCAAATGGAAGTTTAGTCCTTTTCTGAACATAGCTCCTGGGAAGAAATGTGCACAACAGTGTGCCGTTTTCATAGTCAGTGGAGGTAACGGAGAGATAGCGAAGGGAATATAGGATAGACATAAAGACCTCGGCATTATTTTCCCTTTGATATGTGTTGTTCTGACATTCTCAGGGAATAGAATTTTCTTATACTATGGTCTCCTAACTGATTTTAACAGTTGCAGTGATGAGCGCACCTAGTACCCAGATCTTAGTTTTTGAAAACCATTCCCCATTAAAAAGAACCACTGTTTGTTAAAGAAGTGGCTGCTCTAGGTTTAGGGTAGAAAAAGTATAAAGTAAAATGACCCTGATTATTTTGTGCCAGGTAGGGGGGCATGTCTAAAGGATGCACTTGAAGGGGGAGATCTCCAACCAGATAAGAGGCAGTCCTGCCAAATTTGAGACAATTGGAGCTTCTAAAAGAATAATGATGATAGTGGATTATAACACATTGAATAAAATAGTTCTTTTACACCATAGTGCTATTTCAAAGGGAGGAGGGGCTAGAAGAGAAAAACTTATAAATAGAAAAGTGTCAATTAGGGGGCGGAGCAAGATGGCGGAGGAGTAGGAGACCTAGATTTCGTCTGGTCTCAGGAATTCAGCTGAATAGGGATCAAACCATTCTGAACACCTACGAACTCAACAGGAGATCGAAGAGGAGAGTAGCAACAACTCTCTGAACAGAGAAGCGACCACTTTCTGGAAGGTAGGACGTGCGGAGAAGTGAATCTGAGGCGATATTCGGGAGGATAGACGGCGGGGGAGGGGCCTCCGCCAGCCGCTTCTGGCAAGTGCTAGAGCCGCGGAGCACAAAATCGGACCTTTTAGAAGTTGGCTCGGCGGAGGGTCGTCGCTGCAGTGGCTAAGCGGGGGGTGGAATCCTCCCGGGACAGTGTGGTCTCAGGACCCTTGGGGTCACGGAGAGACCGGGGGTGCCTGAGTGCGGCAGAGCTCCCAGGTATCGGAGCGGGGAAGCCAGCTGCAGAGACGGAGCAGAGTCGCGGGCTCTCAGCTCGGGGTGGCCATAAACTGTGATCTGCGGCCCAGTCGGGGCACGGCTCCCCCAGCAGGGACCCAACAAGCAGCAGATCCGGGGAGACTCCCCTTCCTTCCCGGGGAGGAGCGGTGCGGGAACGCACTGCAGGGATCTGCTGGGTTTGGAGACTCCGTGCGGGGTCGGGTGCCAGAGATAGCAACGCTCGATCACAGGCCGGGTGAGCACGGAGTGCGGCCGGAGACCGGGGACACGGGAGTGACTGCTTTTCTCTGGGGGCACACTGAGGAGCGGGGCCCCGAGTTTTCAGCTCCTCCGGGTGGAGATTGGGAGGCCACCATTTCTGCCCTGGTCCTCCAAAGCTGTACCGAGAGCTTGCAGGGAACAAAAGCTCCTGAGAACAAACCGGAGCAGCTTCCTTAGCCCGGACCGACAAGGGCGGGGCAATTCCGCCTCCGGCAAAGACATTTGGAAACCACAGCAACAGGCCCCTCCCCCAGAAGATCAGCACAGACAGCCAGCAAGCCAAGACCAAGTTGATCGATCAAGGAGAATGGGAGAACTCCAGCGCTAGGGGAATACTGCACATAGATTCATGGCTTTTTTTTTTTTTTTTTTACCATGATCCATTATTTCATCAAAGTTAATTTTTGTTGACTGTTTTTTTTTATTTTTCTTTTTCCCTTTTTCAACCAACATCTTATCAATCCCTTTTTTAAAAAAAAAAAAA
>NW_027397098.1:5552607-5553130 GCF_003265705.2 Callorhinus ursinus
CTTTTTCAACCAACATCTTATCAATCCCTTTTTTAAAAAAAAAAAAAATTTTTTTATTTTTCATTTTTAGAGTCATATTTTATCCCTTCATAGTAGTTACCCTTATTTTTGGCATATATATATAAGTTGTTCTCTCTTTAAAATTTTGGGGTACAGTTTCTTCTAACAGATCAAAATATACCCTAAATCACTAGTGTATGGCTTTGTTCTAGTCTCCTGCCTGATCACATTCTCTCCCCTTTTCCTTTTTTTTTTTTTCTTAAATCTTCTTTCTTTTTTCAAACAACTTATCTTACCAAGTCCTTTTATAAAATCTTTTATAATTTTCATCTTTACAGTCATCTTCCATCCCTTCATTGTATCAACCCTTATTTTGTACATATATGTCTTTCTTCCTTTAAAATTTTAGGAGGCACTTTTTTCTAACAGACCAAAATACGCCCAAAATCTAGTGTGTGGCACTGATCTATGCACTAGCCTGATCATATTTGATCATATTCTGCTTTTTTTGTATTGTTCTGTT
>NW_027397098.1:5553230-5554795 GCF_003265705.2 Callorhinus ursinus
TTTCTTTCCCTTTCTTTTCCCCTGGTTTCAGGTCTTTTCTGATTTGTATACAGTATATTTGCTGGGGACGTTGTAAACCTGTTAGCATTTTGTTCTCTCATTCATCTATTCTCCTCTGGACAAAATGACAAGACGAAAGAAATCACCTCAGCAAAAAGAACAAGAGGTAGTACCGTCAGCCAGGGACCTATTCAATACGGACATTAGTACGATGTCGGACCTAGAGTTCAGAATCATGACTTTAAAGATACTAGCTGGGCTTGAAAAAAGCGTGGAAGTTATTAGAGAAACCCTTTCTGGAGAAATAAAAGAACTAAAATCTAACCAAATCGAAATCAAAAAGGCTATTGATGAGGTGCAATCCAAAATGGGGGCACTAACTGCTAGGATAAATGAGGCAGAAGAGAGAATCAGCGATATAGAAGACCAAATGATGGAAAATAAAGAGGCTGAGAAAAAGAGAGAGAAACAATTACAGGATCACGAGGGCAGAATTTGAGAGATAAGCGATACGATAAGACAAAACAACATTAGAATAATTGGGATCCCAGAAGAAGAAGAGAGAGAGAGGGGGGCAGAAGGTATATTGGAGCAAATTATAGCAGAGAACTTCCCTAATGTGAGGAAGGAAACAGGCATTAAAATCCAGGAGGCACAGAGAACCCCTCTCAAAATCAATAATAATAGGTCAACACCCCGACATCTAATAGTAAAACTTACGAGTCTCAGAGACAAAGAGAAAATCCTGAAAGCAGCTCGGGAGAAGAGATATGTAACCTACAATGGTAGAAACATTAGATTGGCAACAGACCTATCCACAGAGACCTGGCAGACCAGAAAGGACTGGCAAGATATCTTCAGAGCACTAAACGAGAAAAATATGCAGCCAAGAATACTATATCCAGCTAGGCTATCATTGAAAATAGAAGGAGAGATAAAAAGCTTCCAGAACAAACAAAAACTAAAGGAATTTGCAAACACGAAACCAGCCCTCCAAGAAATATTGAGAGGGGTCCTCTAAGCAAAGAGAGAACCTAAAAGCAGCAAAGAGCAGAAACGAACACAGACAACAGACAGTTAACAGTCACCTTACAGGTAATACAATGGCACTAAATTCATACCTTTCAATAGTTACCCTGAATGTAAATGGGCTCAATGCCCCAATCAAAAGACACAGGCTATCAGATTGGATTAAAAAACAAGACCCATCAATATGCTGTCTGCAAGAGACTCATTTTAGACCCAAAGACACCCCCAGATTGAAAGTGAGGGGGTGGAAAACCATTTACCATGCTAATGGACACCAAAAGAAAGCTGGGGTGGCAATCCTTATATCAGACAAACTAGATTTTAAAACAAAGACTGTAATTAGATGAGGAAGGACACTATATCCTACTTAAAGGGTCTATCCAACAAGAAGATCTAACAATTGTAAATATCTATGCCCCGAACATGGGAGCAGCCAATTATATAAGGCAATTAATAACAAAAGCAAAGAAACACATTGACAACAATACAATAATAGTGGGGGACTTTAACACCCCCCTGACTGAAATGGACAGATC
>NW_027397098.1:5559795-5649333 GCF_003265705.2 Callorhinus ursinus
AACATGGGAGCAGCCAATTATATAAGGCAATTAATAACAAAAGCAAAGAAACACATTGACAACAATACAATAATAGTGGGGGACTTTAACACCCCCGTGACTGAAATGGACAGATCGTCTAAGCAAAAGATCAACAAGGAAATAAAGACTAAATGACACACTGGACCAAATGGACTTCACAGACATATTCAGAACATTCCATCCCAAAGCAACGGAATACACATTCTTCTCTAGTGCCCATGGAACATTCTCCAGAATTGATCACATCCTAGGTCACAAATCAGGTCTCAACTGGTACCAAAAGATTGGGATCATTCCCTGCATATTTTCAGACCACAATGCTTTGAAACTAGAACTCAATCACAAGAGGAAAGTCGGAAAGAACTCAAATACATGGAGACTAAAGAGCATCCTACTAAAGAATGAATGGGTCAACCAGGAAATTAAAGAAGAATTAAAAAAATTCATGGAAACCAATGAAAATGAAAACACAACTGTTCAAAATCTTTGGGATACAGCAAAGGCAGTCCGGAGAGGAAAGTATATAGCAATACAAGCCTTTCTCAAGAAACAAGAAAGGTCTCAAATACACAACCTAACCCTACACCTAAAGGAGCTGGAGAAAGAACAGCAAATAAAGCCTAAACCCAGCAGGAGAAGAGAAATCATAAAGATCAGAGCAGAAATCAATGAACTAGAAACCAAAAGAACAGTAGAACAGATCAACGAAACTAGGAGCTGGTTCTTTGAAAGAATTCACAAGATTGATAAACCCCTGGCCAGACTGATCAAAAAGAAAAGAGAAATGACCCAAATCAACAAAATCATGAATGAAAGAGGAGAGATCACAACCAACACCAAAGAAATACAAACAATTATAAGAACATATTATGAGCAACTCTATGCCAGCAAGTTAGATAACCTGGAAGAAATGGGTGCATTCCTAGAGATGTATCAACTACCAAAATTGAAACCAGGAAAAAATAGAAAACCTGAACAGACCTATAACCACTAAGGAAATTGAAACAGTCATCAAAAATCTCCCAAGAAACAAAAGCCCAGGGCCAGACGGCTTCCCAGGGGAATTCTATCAGACATTTCAAGAAGAATTAATACCTATTCTCATGAAACTGTTCCAAAAAATAGAAATGGAAGGGAAACTTCCAAACTCATTTTATGAGGCCAGCATTACCTTGATCCCAAAACCAGACAAAGACCCCATCAAAAAAGAGAATTACAGACCAATATCCTTGATGAACATGGATGCAAAAATTCTCACCAAAATACTAGCCAATAGGATCCAACAGTACATTAAAAGAATTATTCACCATGACCAAGTGGGATTTATCCCTGGGCTGCAAGGCTGGTTCAACATCCGCAAATCAATCAACGTGATACAATACAATAACAAAAGAAAGAGCAAGAATCATATGATCCTCTCAATAGATGCAGAAAAAGCATTTGACAAAGTACAACATCCTTTCTTGATCAAAACTCTTCAGAGTATAGGGATAGAGGGTACATACTTCAATATCATAAAAGCCATCTATGAAAAACCTACAGCAAATATCATTCTCAATGGGGAAAGACTGAGAGCTTTTCCCCTAATGTCAGGAACGCGGCAGGGATGTCCACTCTCACCACTGCTATTCAACATAGTATTAGAAGTCCTAGCCACAGCAATCAGACAACAAAAAGAAATCAAAGGCATCCAAATCGGCAAAGAGGAAGTCAAACTCTCACTCTTTGCAGATGATATGATACTGTATGTGGAAAACCCAAAAGACTCCACCCCAAAACTGCTAGAACTCATACAGGAATTCAGTCAAGTAGCAGGATATAAAATCAATGCACAGAAATCAGTGGCATTCCTATACACCAACAACAAGACAGAAGAGAGACAAATCAAGGAGTCTATCCCATTTACAATTGCACCCAAAACCATTAGATACCTAGGAATAAATCTAACCAAAGAGGCAAAGGATCTGTACTCAGAAAAGTATAAAATACTCATGAAAGAAATTGAAGAAGACACAAAGAAATGGAAAAACGTTCCATGCTCATGGATTGGGAGAATCAACATTGTGAAGATGTCAATGCTACCTAGAGCAATCTACACATTCAATGCAATCCCCATCAAAATACCATCCACTTTTTTCAAAGAAATGGAACAAATAATCTTAAAATTTGTATGGAACCAGAAGAGACCCAGAATAGCCAGAGGAATGCTGAAAAAGAAAAGCAAAGCTGGCAGCATCACAATTCCCGACTTCCAGCTCTATTACAAAGCTGTCATCATCAAGACGGTATGGTACTGGCACAAAAACAGACACATAGATCAATGGAACAGAATCGAGAGCCCAGAAATGGACCCTCAACTCTATGGTCAACTTATTTTTGACAAAGCAGGAAAGAATGTCCAATGGCAAAAAGACAGTCTCTTCAACAAATGGTGTTGGGAAAATTGGACAGCCACATGCAGAAGAATGAAACTGGACCATTTCCTTACACCACACACAAAAATAGACTCCAAATGGTTGAAAGACCTAAACGTGAGACAGGAGTCCATCCAAATCCTAAAGGAGAACACAGGTAGCAACCTTTTCGACCTTAGCCGCAGCAACTTCTTCTTAGAAACATCGCCAAAGGCACGGGAAGCCCGGGCAAAAATGAACTATTGGGATTTCATCAAGATAAAAAGCTTTTGCACAGCAAAAGAAACAGTCCACAAAACCAAAAGACAGCCGACAGAATGGGAGAAGATATTTGCAAATCACGTATCAGATAAAGGGCTAGTATCCAAAATGTATAAAGAACTTATCAAACTCAATACCCAAAGAACAAATAATCCAATCAAGAAATGGGCAGAAGACATGAACAGACATTTCTCCAAAGAAGACATCCAAATGGCCAACAGGCACATGAAAAAGTGCTCCACATCGCTCGGCATCAGGGAAATCCAAATCAAAACCTCCATGAGATACCACCTCACACCCGTCAGAATGGCTAAAATGAACAAGTCAGGGAACAACAGATGTTGGCGGGGATGTGGAGAAAGGGGAACCCTTCTACACTGTTGGTGGGAATGCAAGCTGGTGCAACCCCTCTGGAAAACAGTATGGAGGTTCCTCAAACAGTTGAAATTAGAGCTACCGTTCGATCCAGCAATTGCACTACTGGGTATTTACCCCAAAGATACAAATGTAGGGACCCGAAGGGGTACGTGTACCCCAATGTTTATAGCAGCAGTGTCCACAATAGCCAAACTGTGGAAAGAGCCAAGATGTCCATCGACAGATGAATGGATAAAGAAGAGGTGGTATATATACACAATGGAATATTATGCAGCCATCAAAAGGAATGAGATATTGCCATTTGCAACGACGTGGATGGAACTGGAGGGTGTTATGCTGAGTGAAATAAGTCAATCAGAGAAAGACATGTATCACATGACCTCACTGATATGAGGAATTCTTAATCTCAGGAAACAAACTGAGTGTTACTGGAGTGGTTGGGGGTGGGAGGGATGGGGTGCCTGGGTGATAGACATTGGGGAGGGTATGTGCTACGGTGAGCGCTGTGAATTGTGCAAGACTGTTGAATCACAGATCTGTACTTTTGAAACAAATAACGCAACATATTTTAAGAAAAAAGAAAAAGAAGAAGATAACAGGAGAGGAAGAAAAGGGGAGTATGTCAGAGGGGGAGACGAACCATGAGAGATGATGGACTCTGAAAAACAAACTGAGGGTTCTAGAGGGGAAGGGGGTGGGGATGGGTTATCCTGGTGATGGGTATTGAGGAGGGCACGTTCTGCATGGAGCACTGGGTGTTATGAACAAACAATGAATCATGGAACACTGCACCAAAAACTAATGATGTAATATATGGTGATTAACATAACAATAAAAAAATTAAAAAAAAAGTGTCAATTAATAATATAGAAGGAATCATAGAAAAAAACCACCACATCATTTTAGCACCATCAGAATCAGAATATATTCAGGCAGGGATTATCAGTGGATGATAAGACCATTGAATCGAATTGTTAAGGAACAGGATGTTCACACTCCCTCAAAATGTTCCACACAGATTACAGTTGACCATTGACCATACAGTAGAGGCAGGGGTGCTGACCCCTCATGAAGTCGAAATCCACATACAACTTTTTTTTTTTTTAAGATTTTCTTTATCTGAGAGAGAGAAAGATAGCGAGAGAGAGAGAGAGAGAGAGAACAAGCAGGGGGGAGGGACAGAGGGAGAGGGAGAAGCAGACTCCTTGCTGAGCAGGGAGCTGGATGTGGGACTCGATCCCAGCACCCTGAGATCATGACCTGAGCCGAAGGCAGACGCTTAACCGAATGAGCCACCCAGGCACCCCTACATACAACTTTGGACTCCCCCAAATCTTAACTACTTAGCCTGCTGTTGACTGGAAGCCAACATGGATGGATAACATGAACAGTCAATTAACTGTTAATAAATATATTTATTACATTTATTAATATGTATTAATCTACTTTATATGCTCTTATGTATTAGATACTGTATTCTTACAATAAAGTAAGCTACTGGTGTAAGTTTAGTTCAGTTTAGTTCAGTTTAGTTTCTTTTAGAGAAAAGAGAAAGTGTTATTAAGAAAATTGTAAGGACCAGAAAATACATTTACAGTCCTGTACTGTATCACATGTAAGTGGACGCATGCAGTTCAAACCATGTTGTTCAAGGGTGAACTGTAGAAGTATATGGTGCACTGTTCTAACCTTCTGTAGGTTTAAAGTGTTTCGAAGCAAAAGTTAGGGGAAATAAGATGTCTGTATGTGAAGTCAACAGCGTTATCTAGTATCAATTTTGTATGGACTTCTAACATCAGTAGTTCTGCCTTTTGGCAGTACTTTGAAAAGTGTTGCCAACATGATGGACTGATAACCATTTTTACCATTATGCTACATAAGAGATACTGTTATAATTCATTTCTGGTTATTCCTCTGTTACAGTGACTGAACCGCTGTCAGAAGTATTTAGGCTCCCTCTCTCTCCTTCCTGCCCCTCTACCTCTGCGGCCACAGATGCTGTTATTTGTTTCACAGTGCTGTTTGCTTATCTTTTCTTATATAAATTATGTTTAATTTTAAAATCTTTATTTGACTTTTTAAATATAACTGCCACTATTTTAGGTGATGAAATTAAGTCAGGAATATATGATATGGTTCCTGTTCTCAAGGAGTTTATACTTGAATAATAACAATAACGATAAGATCTGGGCATTTAGGGCAACTAAAACACAGCTGTTAGGTGTTATAACAATAATCGTAATAATTCTTACTTTGTAAACAAGATAACTAAGATACAGAGAGATTAAGCAATTTGCCCCAAATGAAACTATAAGAAGGGGCAGAATTCAGATTTGAATCCAGGCCAGCTGTGTCCTTGGTCCATGCCATGAAATGCTGAGGAAACGGTTAATTTTGCTTGGAGCATGGAGGCATTTGAGAAAGGTTCCAGACCTTTGACATCTGACTGGGTCTTGAGAGGATATGTTTTACCATATGATGGTGGGGAAGAGCATCCCAGGCAGACAAATAGCAAACTTTGGTTAAAGAGGTATAAAAACACATCATGTGCTGGGAATGACAAAATATTTCAGAGTGGCCAGATGATACAAGTAGCAAGAAGTAAAACTGGGAGGTGAATGGGACCATACTGTGAAGGGCTGTCCATAAAGTTGGAACTTCATTTGTGGATAGTGAGTAGCCATTGAAGCGTTTTTAACTGTGACACATTTTTAAAATTGTAGTAGGTGGGATTGAAGACCATCAGGGTTACGAGTAAGGAATTAGTGCCTTCATCTAGGAATCAGGATTGCTGAACTATGTCAAGATTCTCACTTGCTCTTCTATTCTAGTTTGTCTTGGTGTTCCTGAGTCCATGACAAGATGGTGTACCTTACCCTGTTTTTCTAGAGCATTCAAGTTCACATTTGTCACTTGTGATTGAAGTTACTTCTTCAGAATAAGTTCTGGAACAGTTAGTAGTAGCATGTTTGGTGATAAAGTATATTTTATCTACGAGTTAGAGATTCATGAGTGGAGGGGTGGGGGCACAGTCACTTGCATTCAAGTCAGGTATGGCTGAATTGATGGCGTTATGGAGTTAACATTTAAACTTGATGGAACTACTGATACTTAATTTTTAAATCCTGCAGCCCGGGGCTTTTCCCAAGATGTATCTTTTTTTTTTTTCCCCTTCCCTTTGGGGAAAGAAAAGCACACTTATTAATGGTTTTTAAAATTGTGTGTGTGTGTGTGTGTGTGTGTGTTTTGTTCTTGCATGTTACTGTGTAGCATTTAAAATCGTGTATATGATAAGAATTAGAATACAGAATATGCCTTTAAAAATAAAGAGTAACTAGTTCTTAAAATGATACATTGATAATTCATAGTCATAAAAATGAAGGATAGCAAGAGACCTGCTAGGTCTCAGCAGGGTTGTTCCTGGCAAAGTGTATGTTATTATACTCTTGGGTTGGCTTGAATTATTTGGTGTTTTCCTGCTGGTGGTGAAAGGGATTGGGCTTTGAAGTCAGGGGAGGAGGTGCAGAAGAACAAAAAAAATACTAAACTTAAATCAATCTTGATTTTTCACAGCTTGGCCTTCTCTAAAGTCACATTTAGCAGAAACATTAATTAGATTTCAGTGCCCCACTGAGCTTTAAAATTAAACATATTTCTGGAACCATCTGCAACATTTTATCACTAATAATATAATGAAGAATATGCTTAGTCTTTTGAAAAATGGGAATTATAACAATATGTTTATTGCTCACGAGTGATCTTTTATTATGAGAAAGCCATCGCAATTTTTAGGAAGAGTTAAGAAGTAATTAAAGAGTTTTAAAAATGTGCCTAAAAATAAAATTCTCTAAAAATATTTTCATTTTTGGAAAATGAGGATCTTTTCCTAAAATTGGGATTTTCTTTGGGATTTTATGCTTCTTTTAAATCTAAAAATATTGGTGGTGGGCATATGCCAGCTGCCTGTGTGAGGCTGGGTGGAAGACCGTTGATAAGGAGCCTTTGCTCTCCTCGGAAACCGCGGTCACGTGAGCCGCACAGAGGACACGTGGGAAGCAGGAGACCTGCTGCGGTGGCTCAGAGGGCAGGTGCTGAAGCCTCGCTGCCCGGCCGTGAACCGCTCTTCACACTTGAATTTACTGCATAGGGGAATCTGAAAGCCATTAGACCGCCTTATGCCGCTGTTTCCTTATTTGTAAAATAGGGATGATTGTATGTACCTCACAGGGTTGTAGTGAGCACACCGTTTGGAGCACAGAGTAGATCTTCGGAACTGTTTTCTTTGCTGTCTAGTCTTTCATTTCCTGTGCTTTTGATTCACAGACCTATTAAACTTCCAGAGGCCTCCAGAAAAGAAAATGTGGGTATTGGGAATTAACAAAATAGCGGAATCTCAGCTCACTCCTAAGAAACGATCACATTGGGCTCTTCTCATGAAAATGAAATAGTTAGGTGCCTGCTCTGTGCTGGGGACTGGGGAAACCGCCCACGTGTCCGCCTTCGTGAGGCGCAGAGGTGTTAGGGGAGAATGCAGGTTAGGCGTGCAGCAGCTGTGGGCTCCCTAGCTCCGAAGCCTGGTAGGAGACAGCCCTACCACCTGGTCACAGACAGGTCACTGCCGACTTCTTGGCTGAGGAGGGTGTTTTTCCCTGTCTGAAAGGATGGAATACAAATGTGCCTTCTGAGGGTTCAGGCTTCCACAGAAAAGGGACAGAGGAGCTGTACATGCCCAGATCTTTTTCTAAACTTACTAATTAAGTCACTTTACCACCTTATGAGTGAATAAGAGATTGGACAGCAGGCCCGAATAATTAAGAAAAAACACCCCTTCTCCTGGAAACCAAAGAAGGGAGGAAGAAGCGTTATCTGTACCACCTTCCCCATTCCCCAGCTTTGCTCCATATCAGTTGGTGTGACATCCAAGACCCCTGCCTACATTTTCAGCCTCATTTCCTGATGCTTCCTTTTTTAGCCTTTAGAGCTACGGCCAGCCGCCCGCGGTGCTGCACCGTCTCAGAACGACATTTATCCGTGCCTTGTGGAATATTCAGTCCCACATCGCACTTGATAAAAATCCTAATAATCTTTCAATAAACTTTCAGTTCTTCATTTAGGGCTTACCTTCTTTAACATCCCTAGGTGGATTTGACTGCTTCTTCCATTGTGACCTTGTGGTCACCTTTTCTGACCGTATGTTGTCATAGCTGTCACAGTACCATTCATGTCAACAACAGTTGCCCTGAGTTGCCCTGAACTTTCTTCAGGGCAGCAACTTTTACTTACTTTTGGGATAAATTTTTCAGTAACATATTGCTAGTTAGGTATTAATCTCCCCACAAATAAATACCCAGTTCTCCTTTAAAGAATCATCTCCGTCACTGAAAACATTAAGATGCTAGAATTCGGTAAAATGTAAAAGAAGAGAATGGAATTTTGAAGTTTTTTTTGGTTACTGCTTTAAAAATGCTGCAAAATATTTTAGAACTGCCTTTTGGTTTAATTTTGTAGAATACATAGGGTTTTCAGTGATTAGTGTAAAAGCGTTGGAAAATTTAAACAATTCCTTTCTCTTCACCTGTCCCATTGGAGCATCTCCCGTGTCAGCTATGGAATACTATTGCTACAACTATAATCACTTATCTGACTTTTTAAAGTTAGATAGTATATTTGCGTATCTAAGAGCTTAACTATTTTAGTAGCTTTTTTTAGCAGCATTTTCTTTGACTTTTTTTTTGTAATTTGTAAGTATGGAAGACTCAAACAGTAACAATGAATTTCAATTTTATTTTAGCAAAAGCAACTGGAAATTGAAAGAACTACTAAGTGGTTGAAAATGCTAAAAGGATGGGAAAAATACAAGAACACTGAAAAGGTAATTAAAATAATGTTACTTCTATCTGAAACTACACAAATTCAATGTGGATTTTCCCGGTAAAAGTTTCTCTTAAATTATAGAAGTGTGTTAATACTTTAATTTAGTGAGATGCCTCAAATTAGGAGTCCCTATGTCCTAACAGAATATCCAATACAGATAGGTTTCAGCAGTTTAGAGGCTGTTCCGGGTAGTCCCGAGGTAGGATGGCTTCAGGAGTGATTTGCTTCAGATGCTCCATCATGTTCCCTGTGCCTCAGTTTTGTTCCCGTCTCTGCCCTGCCTTCTGCAGTGCCAGCTTTCCCTTGGGGTTGGCTTCCCTCTGGGGTCAGAACCCATGCGGCAGCTCCGGGCTCCACACCCACACGTCACACTGCTCAGGAGGAGGGCTGGCCTCGAAAGCTTTCCCTGAAGCAGGAGCAGTCTTTCCAAAAGCTTCTAGCAAACCTCCCCTTAAATCTTTTTGCCCTGCGGAGTTGGTGCTGAGTTTTAAATCAATTAAAACATAACATACACATCTATTACTGTCACCACCAGCTTCATCACAAAAGTCTTTAAACATTGGGAAGCTGTGAAGTTCATGGTGGTGGAAGTTTTTTTTTGTTTGTTTTTGTTTTTAAAGAGAAAAGGGCTTTCTTGAAATAAAGTTGGGAATAGCAGAGCTAACCCAAGAGAAGCAAAGTTAAGTTCTTAACTACAGGACTCCTCAGAGTCTTTACTATTATAACACGCGGTCGGGGGACCACACCTTCAAGACGGACCTTAAACTGAGTGAAACTTACTCAACCGTGGAAATCTTTTTGTCATAGAGCATCTTGCGGGACTAGTGCCCCTTTTCTTTTTGAGCATCCTAACTACCCTTATTTAAAGTCTGTTAGACTCTTTTATTATTTTATTTTCATCAGGAGTTAGCTCATTTTGGGGTTGTTGATTTTATTAATTGTGTGTTTTAGCATTAGATTGGAACTCAAGATGTTCTTTTGAGAGGAATCAGTTCAAAGTAGAATGTTAGTTATGCAGAGTGACCTAAAGTTGGCACCTACTTTACCTCATGTCTGTGGGAAGATTGCTCAAGTGGTAATTACAGGGTAAATGTCGATGCGCGGCACCTACACTTTCATCTCAACATTTGGTCTAACAAGATATTTGTAGAATTATACGGCTTTGTGTTCTCCTCGAGTATACATAGCTCTATGAAAGTATGTAAGCTGGTGTAAAAATGAGCATTTCTACCAGGCCATTATTCTGACAGCAAGTCTGACTAATGTAGTTCCTAGTAAGAGAGATTTGAACAGAACTGTTTCTTTGATGTATAATTTTAAAGCACTTTCCCGCAACTATAATGCTGGAATTATTTGATAATATATATGGTCCAGTTTGGTGTGCAACAGAATGTACTTTCCTAAAGAATTGCTGCTTTCAATTCATACCTCATTTTAAATTGCACTGAGGCAAAAAAAAAAAAAAAAAAAGTAGCATGTGTTTTTCTTCTCTTCCAAGAGGAGGTGAAGTTTTCTCTCCACAGATTCCTTACTTATGTAATGGTAACACAAAGAAATTTCTGAAAGTGTCTTGAAATTAAAATATAGCTGTGATAGAGAGTATTTGGATCTTTAGAATCCAAACTTTAATGAAAGACAGTTTCCTTTAAGGTTGTTTGTGTTGCCTATGTGTCTCACAGTTCTCACGGTGCCTGGTTCAGTAGTACTGTGTTTAAAAAATATATTCTATTAAATGAAGTCATCTCTGTTAGCTGGAGACATTATGATTTAATTAGTCATGATGTAATTGTGTCTAAGCTATGTCGCAGCAGAGTACCTACAACAGATACACTTTTTTCCCTTTTTTTTTAGTCAGGTAACTGAATGGACCTTATATTAGTTAGCATTTTATTTTACTGATGGGAGAATGGAGGCACCAAGTTTATAAATAAATTTCTCAAGGTCACACAGCTTGTTCGTCGCAGCAGGAGATCCCATGTCCACACTCAAGGGCTCGTTTACCATACCATCTTTCATGTTTGCTTTCCCTTTTGGTGTTTGTCAATAAAAAGTCAGAAGGAAATAGAATGTAGTTATAAGAGCCAATAGGGCCTTGTGTATGGTTTAAAACTTTTTTAGATCTGGCCTTGAGGGATTCATGCCTATCTGGAGGCAGAGATGAAGGAGTTAATGGAGCAGGGATGCTTTAAGAAAACGGAGAGACAGTAAAGAGATAAGCAGCTCAGCATGAACTCTTGTTTCATGGTAATACACTTGGAGTGTTGCAAGTCCCCCAAATGGAGCCCTGCTGAGTGGGCTATGGAAGTTGGCTACTGAACAGCATGTGATGTGGACTGGTGCATCCATCACTCTTTTGAAATCACTGAGGTTAGAAAGAGGTATTGAAAATGTTAGGTCAGTCAGTGAAATTGTTTTTTAGTTGATGGATGTTTAAATATATCTTTGTGACTGAAATAGACTGCTTGATTCTGTTGGCAAGGGAACAAAGATACTGAAAGCAAAAGGTAGATTTCAGGGAACCTTCATGTATTTTTCCTTAAAGATTTTGTGTATCATATCCATAAAATAAATTTCTAACAGGATTTTTAAAGGTAGTACTTTTTAACTTGGAATATTATTAAATATTATATATTAAATCCAACATACAGACATTCTATATCATGATTGTTAAAACTCCAGTGTCTGGGGGCACCTGGGTAGTCAAGTCAGTTAAGAGTCCAACACTTGGTTTCAGGTGTTGTGAGATCGAGTGCCAGGTCAGCCTCCATGAGCAGCATGGGGGTCTCCTTGAGATTCTCTCTCTCCATCTCCTACTCATGCTCTCTCTCTCTCTCTCAAATAAATAAATCTTAAAAACAAAACCAGAAACTGTGGTCTCTGAAGTCAGACTAACTGAATTTCAATTCTTCTACAACTCATGAGTTGTATGGTTTGGAGGTAGTTACTTTTCCACATCTTCATTTTCTCATCCATAAAATGGGGATGATAATAATAGTATGTTCCTCTTTAGGAATGCGATAGTACGGCCTCCTTGCTCAGCGGGGAGCCTGCTTCTCCCTCTGCCACTCCCCCTGCTTGTGCACTCTCTCTCCCTGGCAAATAAATAAATAAAATATTAAAAGAAAAGGGAATGTGATAGTATTACAAGGAATAAGTTGACATAGAAACACATATACTGGCTCCTAATAATCAGAAAATGTTAGCATAACTATATTACTAAAGTCATTTCCTCACCCTCATCTCCTCATTTCCCCTTCCTGGCAAATCCCTGTGGATCCTTCAGTATTGATCTTCCCTAATTCTGTCATGTAGAATTCATTCCTCCCTTCCTCTGATATAATATTTCTCCTACAGTCTCAGGGTGAGAGTCTCTGTGTTGGACCAATAAGAAGTAACCACCACATTCACTGCCCTCACCCCAGCATCTTTATTCGTCAACCTTTTCTGGTTTTCCCCTCCAGTCTCTTGTGTCCTATGACATAAGGGCTAACAGCTCCTGCACATTTAGACAGGATAGTGCCTACTGTTCTCCTTTTCCCACTCTGGCCCCCTCTGGGGAGTCTGTCTCTGTCACGACTTCTCTCCCATCAGGGTGTGACGCTCAGCTCTGTAGCAAGCAGTATTTTATAATAAAGGGATATCCGTTTATGGTACCAGTTTATCTGCTTACACATAGATCTTCCCTGCTACTGTGAGCTCCACAGAACTTTTTCATGTTTGTAGCCAGAGCACCTACCTAGTAAGTGTTGGCCACAAAGCAGGCAGTCATCACGTAGCTTTTTTTTAGAATGAGTGAGTGATGTTCATTTATGAGTTGGAATAAACAGCTATCTATCACCTGCTGCTGCTGAAATCTACTTAATTTAAAGCTGTAATCTCTTAAGAGGCAGTGGGATTTGGCAGAAGTGCCCTGAAATAGGACTAAGAAGGCGAAATTCTTTGACCTAGGCAAGCCACTTCTCTGTGCCATGGTCTCCCAGGATTTAAAGTGGAGTAGCACTTGCTTTGCCTACATTACAGACTCTCATAGAAAATATGAGACATTACTTTGTCAGTTGAAGGATTCTCAACAAATGTAAACGGGACACTGTTCTGGAGAATAAGCAAATTTTATTTGTATCTGTCATACTTGATATAATTCCTACTTTGTTTTACAAAATTTCCAAAATGTCTATGATAGGTAAAAATTTGTGAAAATTATGTTACCCTAATGTCAATCTGTCATATAAGAGTTGTGAGTATTTGAAAAACAAATAGGCATAATTTATTTTTTTTCATAATTTAAAGTTCTTATTTTAGGGTCTCATAATTTAATCCTTTTTCTGGTATATGTGATTTTGTGTACCTGTTTTTTTATTTCACTGCCTCCTAAAGCTGAATTCCAGATACATCCCTTTTTATATTCCTTTTTTTTTTTTAATTGAAGTAGAGTTGACACATAGTGTTACATTAGTTTTGGGTGTACAGCATAATGATTTGACAACTCTGTATATTATGCTTACCTTTTAAATACAGTTTCATTATCATTTTAATGCTTTCTGCTCTTGGATTCCCTTAATATTTTCTGATCTGTATATTTTAGTAAGTTCACTTGAGCGGAACAGTGGGTACTAGCTACATGCAAAATGGTCTTGGAAAGATGGTACATGCAAAATGGTCTTCGAAAGATGGTCTTTGTTTTTTATAAAATGTAAAATAAATATCTTTTGCTAAAAGATGGTGACATCTTGTGTGTGCCTTGGGCACATTACTTAACTTTTTTGTGATTCACTTTCACCATCTGTAAAATTGGGATAATAAAATCTCATGGAATTGTTGATGTGATTAAATGAGAGAAACATCTATATATAGTTTAAAATAGTTTCCTGCATATAGTAAATGCTCAGTAAAAGTTGTGCCTCATTTTTCATTTTAGTCCTGGAGTAGCACTGGCCCATTAATTTTTGCTTTCTACCTGAAATTTCTCTATTATTATTTTTAAGATTTTATTTATTTATTTGACAGAGAACACAAAAAGCAGGGGGAGTGGCAAGCAGAGGGACAGGCTTCCCGCTGAGCAGGGAGCCTAGTGGGGGACTTGATCCCAGGACCCTAGGATCATGACCTGAGTTGAAGGTAGACGCTTAACCGACCGAGCCACCCAAGCGCTCCTGTTACTTCTTCTTAATATAATCATGATAATTTGATTTTTTAAAAAATTTACTCACTTTAACATGAAAAATAGATATTTATGTGTAGTTGTTGAATACAGAATTGGATGAAAGCAATAAAATAATGTCTGAAGTCTTTTCAAGTAATAGAGTTTGAGAAATACATGTCAGGACTCTTGTTTTACTCATTGAAAACATCAGCCTAATGGAGATTCACATCCATCAAAGTTAATCTGCTTACCTGCCATCATATTCTACTTGGCTATTAAACTTTCACTTTTCACATTTGTGGTAGTTTCCACACCTTCCTATATTCATATTAGATGCTTATAGTACAGCATCTTTACTTTAAAAGTTTAGGAGCTAATTTGAAAATATTTTTGTGGGTGATACTCCTTTAAAAAGTATAATGGTAAATATTACGACTTTGGAATGAATGTAGATGGACAAACTTCCTTTAGGAAGATAAATCTTAAATTCATTTTTTTAAAAACCACACTCAGTTTGCAGTTAAAGGTGGTAAATGTTTAATATGTGGGAAATGTTGCAAGTAGCAGAGGCTGGTTTACACAGAACTTTCTGTATATATTCTTCCAGTTAGAGCTACTGCATAAGTTAAAAAACTTCCAGGATTCTAATCACTATCTACTAAAATTTCAAATTTGAGGCATAGTATGTTTATACCGAAAGAACAAAGCTGAAACTCCGTATGGACTTATCTAATTGAATCAACTTCACAATATCCACTATTTCACAGTAAGAGTTGTTCTACATTGTTACTCATTCTAAGTTACATCATCAGTTTTATAAAGCTACATCATGACTTAGCTTTAGTTTAAAAAAGTGAAGTAGTATATAGCAGTAGTTGAAACTTTGCTTCTTAATTCATAACTTGTCAGCATCTCAATTATTAGAACTTACATCCTTTTTCTTAGCCATACTATTAAAATATATTATTTTGATCATAAAGGTAATTGTGTACCTGTTCTTACCTCACTCCCTAAGGTTTCTGCCATAACTTGTTTAGTCATTTCCTTGTTTGGGTATATTCTTTTGACCATAATAGATTTGTATGTTATTTTGAATAATTAGCTTTGAAGAAAAAAGATACAATTATGGGAAGATGGAGAAGTAGATGGAGTCTTAGGATTCATAGAGTGACAGCGTATAAGGACCTGAGGAGTTGACAAAACTAATGATTTATTCCTTATCTCATTCAAAAGTGATGGCAGGTTATTCCTGGAGAACTGCCAAAATTGAAAAGAGGAGAGGAAAGCAGGAGTGTGGGGTGGAGGCATGGAGGGGAGGGGAGGCGCAGGGAGGTGGGAGGTGGGGAGAGAACTGAAGATTGCGGGTGGCATTAGTCGAGTTATGAGCTAGACAGGTTATGTTATGTTGATAGGTTCTGGAAAGCCCCAGAGAGAAGATGCTGCAGGAAAAGATATTAGGGCTTACAGTATTCTCTACACTCCACGAAAACACTTTGGGGACAAGGCAATCTTTTTGCTATTTGGGGCCTTTTAGATGTATGGGGGGAAAGGAAGAAAGTATGTAACTAGTTAATTATATCAACAGGGAATGTGTAAATCAGATGTTCACACCTTAAAAAAGAGCACTGATTATGCTTTCATGCCGCATGAGGAGCACCTTCGTAATGGTATGAAAATACCAATGTACTAGGCATACTTAACATTTTCATCTTTGTGTATTCTGCCTTCCTGTGTATAGGCCTCCCTGCTAGGATTTGAAAAGTAGAGATGATGGGATCCAAGTGTGCCATGTCAAAATGTATCAGTTATCATGGATACTTTGAAAATAAAGGACTAACAAATATTAATTAGTTTGATTTGAGGGATCAGTCTAAGATTTTTGTCATTTATAACCTTCAATTTGTTTCTTTCAATAAGTTTCATAGGAGAATTTACAAAGGAATCCCACTCCAGCTTAGAGGTGAAGTCTGGGCTTTGCTTCTGGAGATCCCTAAAATGAAAGAAGAAACAAGAGACCTTTATAGTGTGAGTATTTAAAGCTAACTTGTTATTTTGAAATTGAAAAGTAAAACCTATTTCTTTTCACTTTCAAGGTGATGTAAGATATTCATATCATTTGAAGTTATATTAACATGATACTACATTGAGTTGTATAAGCCAATTATTTTCTTGATTGTTTGGTTTAGTGCAATCTACTTCCTAACTTGTGAACAAATACTTCAGGGAAAATGTTATTTTTTGTATCAGTCAGTAAGTATCCAGTGCTTTTCACATATTTGAAATGAACAGTGTTGGGGCGTATTCGTGAGGAAAATTGACTAACAACTGATTGTAACTGCTCATTTGCAGTGTAGTGTTAATAAAGAGATCTACAGTGTCCTTTCTAGACTTTGTAGGAAAACAGCAGTGGGATTCAGTTTATCCAACAGCTGCCTGTGTGTGCTTGACTATTTTCTTCCAGGTGTGAGAAAAGAATTTTTCTCCAAGACTAGTAGGTATCTCTAGGTTTTGTTATTTGTTAATCAAAAGTCAAACTTTTGACTCAGTGATCCATAGTGTTTTCCTTAAATTAGTTAATACATTACATTTACCTCCTTGTCATCTCAGCTATACCCTTTCTAAATCTAAAGTTTATATTAACCTTTGAAAGGAATGATTATCTAAAAATCTTTTTGAAATATGTTCCTCAGAGAATGTATATAAATAGAATAAAATGGATAAAAGAACAATTATTTATAATTTAAACCCAATACCAATTATAAAAGGAGCTTTGGAATACTCTTGATATTTTCTTTTCTTTTTCACATAATGTGTTTGTGTGTGTATGTTATATTGTAGCAAGATGAAAGATAATAAATACTGGTTAATTTGAAGAGTTACTTTTTGTGTGTCTAAAAGATTTTTTAAATGAGCTGTTTGGGCCCTACACAGACTATGAGTTTATGTCTTAGGGTTTTAGAGTTTCAAATTATTTTAGTCTGTTGATTAGATATTTGCTTGTAGTATCATAGTTTTAGAGCCACTATTGAAAATGGTGTCTGAGAAAACATATAAAATCTAGCCCCAGCACCTCGTACAGCGTGCCGGCGTATGGTAGGTACTCATTAAATTCTTGCTTAATTAATGAGAGGAGACAGTTACTTTTCTTTAGCATGTGGTCTTTGTTTCCTCGGGCTGCCATGAGGTGCCACAAACGGAGTGGCTCCAGACAGCAGCAGTGTCTTCTCTCACACCTCTGGAGGCTAGGGGTCTGATGCCAGGGTGTCCGCAGGACCCTGGTTTGTCTCAAGGCTCGGGGGAGAGTCTTTCCTCGCCCCTTCCTGGCTTCGGGCATTGCCAACGCCATTCCTGGGCTTGCAGCTGCCTCAGTCTGCCCTCTGCTTCCTTCTCCCTGTGTGTGTCTGTGTGTCTGTGTGCTGACCTGATAAGGACGCCAGTTACTGGACTTGGGGTCCACCCTCACAGGCCTTCTCCCTGTGTGTGTCTGTGTGTCTGTGTGCTGACCTGATAAGGACGCCAGTTACTGGACTTGGGGTCCACCCTAATCCAGCATGATGTCATCTTCACTCAGTTACATCTGCAAAGACCCTATTTCCAAATCAGGTCCATTCACAGGTTCTGGGTAGATGTGAGTTTGGAGAAGGGGCACTATTCAATCCAGCACACATTCTAATAGCAGAACTGTGCTTTCAACAATCTTTTAGACCTTTTCTACATAGAATAAAATGGTCCGGGCATTGGTTAACATGAGAGATCCATTTAGTAAATGCCAGGCATACAAATAACAACAACGAAAGAAATGTCTTGCCTTCCAGTACTTTCAAGGTTATTTTTTCTAACACTATGATGAAAAAAAAATTTTTTTTTTTTTTTATTCTTTGAGTTTTCCCGGCACCATTATTTGATGGTCCTCCTTTCCCACTCTTTCTTTCTCTCTCCAAAGATGGTATGAGTTGCTCTCTTCAGGTTGGAACTTCGGGAGGAATAGAACTATTAAGATGTTTCTCTGGTGGCTGAGACTTGCTGGTGCCTGAGCTGGTGCCCTCATCTGCCTCTTCCTCCTGTTCTTTTAGGTGTACCTCAGTGTCATTTGTCTCTCTTGTGTGTCGTGCTAGATCTCACAGATGGCAGGAGTTCAGTCCGTCGTGGTTAACAGCCTCATCTATAGCCTTCCTGGGGCTTCATAATCTTGTTGGCCAAACAATCCACAATATTGTGGATCTTTCATACAGATGCTTTCCGCTGTACCTCCGCTTCAGGTTTATAGGTTCATTAGATCTTGTTTCTTTTAGATAAAATGTATATTCTTGTATTATTGTGACACTCATGGGTCTCAGCCCACCCAATCTCAGAGATAACTGTAGAAGCTGCTTTACCTCCTTGCACTAAGATAGGAAATATGCTTGATTTCCTGTATTCTGTTCACTCGTTTGTAAATATTCTAGGACATAATCTTTCTGACCTACTATTTTTTTACCTACTAACTGAAATTTGTTTCTGTCTTGAGGCCTTTTTATGTTGGATTTTCTTTTCCTCTAGAGAAACTGATACTACAGATGTATTTGGGTGATTTTCTGCCTTTGAACTAAATTTTATTGTAAAGCACATTTTATCATGTCCTGTCAAACATTTTCTTTCTGTGTTTTGACATCTCATTTTTTTACCAGGAGACCTGTAGAACAATCACTGAAACCTCTTTACTTGCCCATTACCTTTAAAAAAAAAAAAATATGAACAGATTACCATTTTTAAACTAAATTTTGGTAATATCTTCTGGATCAACTTTTATCAGGGATAGTGTACAGTAATATTTTAGTGGTCGTGTGATTTTAACACAATACTATAAATATCTTCCTGTGTATTTAGGACTCGGAAGTATACTCTTGTTACTCTTCATGATTTTAAAAGCTGCAGAAGCTGCCCTTGTCTGAGCTCCCGCCTCAAAACATAGAGAGTACATGTAGTCGCAAAACACTTGACACATACACACATATTCCAGATAGCCTACTTCTTTCTACTTTTAGCTGAAGTCAGGAATTAGCAGTTATATTTTCATATGTATTTATTGGAGTTGATTCAGGCAGAGATCTGTATCACCAGTACATGGTAAACGAGTCAGTATGATATATGTATATAAATGCATAATTATACATTAGTGTGGTTAAGTATAGATTAATATAAATTTTAATCTCTTATCTAGTTCAACTTGGGAGATTAAATATCCTCACTCAGCTCCCTTACCCCGAAATGCCATGAAACTGACAGCAGGGAATTTTTGTAAAGGCAAAAGCCCACAAGGAGTAAGAAACAGGAGAGAGAGTGGCTGCCAGTGTCTGGAAACCAGACATACATTTACTAAACTCAGCAAACCCGAGAAAATGGAAGCCCGGGCTGGCTGATTTCGATCTCAGAATCTCCAGAAGGCTTGCTAATTGTCAACTGCAGGTGCCTCTGGGAGTGGAGGTGAAGCTCAGAACTGTGGAAGTGGTCCAGAGTCCGTCACAGAAGCAATTAGAGCCTCAACATCCCCCTCCCACCCTGGCCACAAGTCCAAGGTTTACCATTTGGAGAGAATGAACCGGAGGGCCTCTGGACCAGAGAGGACCCAGATGGTCCTGGGGGGCGAGGGGGGGGGAGGTGCGGAGAGATGGCACAGAGGAACTGCATATCCTGAGCTGGGGGCATCCTGGCCTCCTTCCCACGCTGCTCCCAGCATGTTGGCGGCCAGGTGCTTATCTTCCTGACCAGAGACCAGAAGAGACTTCTCTGAGGAATCTGCCCAGCCTAAGGACATAAATCCAGAGATACTGACTCCAGGGGAACCTCAGGGAAACTGCCCATCCAGATCATTCTGCAGTGGAGAGACAGTCGTGAAGCCCCACCTCTGCACACAGAGCTTGCCATCAGCTTTTTAGTGTTCTACTTTTAAATATAAGCAGACAACGAAATACCACTGTTCCCTTGAGGAAAGGAGCTAACATTAAAGATACACGAGAACAAATGGAAAAAAGAAACGTGTAAGAAACAGACTATAGAGCAGCAAGAAAAAAACTTAAAAAAAGATCACAAGTATCTTCAGAGGGATCAAAATAGATATTACATCCATAAAGCAAGTATAGAAGCCTATAAAAAGGAACCTTTGAGAACGACAAAGAGCTTATTAATCATAAAAAATTATAATAGAACTGAAAGATTTGAGAGAAGGTTTGAGAGTAACAATTGAAGGAATTTCCCAGAAAGTAGATGATAAATTCAAAGAGTTGGGAAATAATACAGAAAATATAAAAAAGTTGAATGACAGCCGGAGATGCCACACTCTAATAGTAAGAGTTCCAGGAAGAGGAAGTGGGAATGCAGGTGGGAGGGATGAGGAAATCGACCAAGGAATTACTGAAGAAATCGCTCCGAACTGAGAGACGTGAGTCTGAGTTTATAAGATTGAAAAGATCCATCGAGTGCCCAACCCTGTGGATAAAAATAGATGCAAATCAAGCACAGAAATGTAAAGTTTCAGGACGTGGAGAGAAAAATGCCTACGAGCTTCTAGAGAAAAAGCAGATTTCATACAAAAAAACCAGAATTAGAGCGGCAACACGGGAAACTAGAAGACAGTAAAGGCAGCGCCTTTTGAGCAAAAATATTTTCCAATTTAGAATTCTAAAACAGCCCACCAGTTAAATAAGAAGGAGGTAATATTATCAGACTTTTGAAGTTTTCAAAACAATTTATCTTCCATACACCCTTCCACAGGAGCAACTGGAGGATGTGCTCCTCCAGAACAAGGGAAAAAACCAAGAAAGAAGAAGATGTGAGACCCAGGGAACAGGGGACCCAAGCGAAGGAAGGCCTAGCCGAGGGTGAAGGGGGACCCCAAGACCCTAGCTGTGCAGCAGGCTGAGAGGTCCAGGAGCCCAAGGCCGGAGCAGGTTTGAAGGCTCTGGAGAGACGTCTACACGAAGTTGAAATCGGAGAGTACCTTTTCCATTGCGACAGCACCAGAGGAGATGGATGCAGTTTAAAGTGAGTTTGGGAGTGGATTAGCAACAAGCATGTAGAAAATGAAGCAAATCAAGAAACAAGGCAATGATTAGCTCGAAGGAAAACAAAAATATTGTGTTGGAAAGAAAAAAGAAATCCTAGCGGACTGTGTGGCTCAACTGTGAAGAGCTTTTACATAGTCTTAGCAAGGCAGACTCCAAAAGTGCTTCATTCCAAATTAGAATCTAACTGTATTGTTAAAATGGGAGGGGAAAGGTGGCGGGAGGAGGGAAGGGATGGGTGTGGGAGACATGGGGCATCGGTGGGAGGGAAGCTCTTCATTGTGTGCCTTTTCACATTCGTTGGTGAACCACAGGCATGCTTTTCCTAAACCAAAACAGTTTTTTAATGATAATTACTTTATGATTTATTTTCATGAGAATTGTTTTCAACAATTGATTTCCATAAAAATGTGCTTTCTTCCCCTCTTTTTTTCTCTTCAGAAATTAAAACACAGAGCACGGGGTTGTTCACCTGATATCAGACAAATAGACCTTGATGTCAACCGCACATTTAGGGACCATATTATGTTTAGAGACAGATACGGTGTTAAGTAAGTAAACTTTATGTTACGAAATGTAAGTAGCATTTATAAAGAGTATTTATTAAAGTCTTTGTTAACTTAAAACATGAGTAAGTAGAATGTCTTGTATGAACCATAATTTTGATGCAGGTCCTAAGGGTTTAAGCTTTTGTAGATCGTTTGGCCCGTGTTGAGTGAAACCTAGGATCTAGGCTCCCTTAAATTTTTTAACCTTGGACATAGTAGATGCTATTCGGTTGGTAAAGAGTCATTTTATGATCTGGGAATTCTTAAAAATATAGTAGCTACTTTTATTAAAATCTTAGTAAAGAAATGGGAGATTGTGTTACTTTTTGAGAACCATGTCAGCGACAAATAGATCCCTATAAACTTGACCCCAGTGCATAGCTGAAACTAAAACAAATGAGGAATGAATGACTGAAATGAGTATTATGGTTTACGAGTGAGAGTTTTGCGGACCTCTGTATCGGCTGAGTTCAACAGGAGAAACAGAAACCAGTAAGAGATGTGTATTCAGTGATTTGTTGAGAGGAATTGGCTTGTAGTGGGGGCTGACTAGGTGGATCCCTTATCTGGAGGGCAGGCCACCAGCAGAGACAGCCCGGAACTCCTGAGCACAAGGGGAGCTGCTGTCCACAGGAAGAGCTTCTTCAGGGAGGCCTCACATCTGCTCTTAAAACCTTTCACCCGATTGAATCAGACCCACCAATATTATCTAGGATCATCTCCCCTACTTAAAGTCAGCTGCTTATGGATTTTAATCACATCTAAAAAATGCTTTTTTACAGCAACATGTAGATTAGCTTTTGAATAATTGGGGGTTGTAGCCTAGCCAAGGTGACACCAGTGGCGTACTGACCAGTAGAGTACATCCTTGTCAACTCAGTTTCCAAATACAAGTAATACAAGGTCATACTTCACCTAACATGTTAGAACTCTTTTGCTGAAAGAACTGGACTGAAACTAGTCTAACCCTTTCCCCACAAGAGGATGCGAAGTCCTTGGTGATGTTTACTCTTTTGCTTTGACATTCTAAAACCTAAATACCGCAATATAAAATAAACTGTTAATAATACATCTGTCTAATATAGCTAATACATTAGATGGAAAGGGAAAAGGAAGGAAGACAAAAATATTTTTAAATACATATATATAAACACATATACCAAAATAAGGAAGAAATGCTCAGAATTGTAATCTATCTTTCTTTCTTTCTTTCAGATTTTATTTATCTATTTGAGAGAGAGAGCAAGCGGGGGTGGGGGGAAGGAGTGAAGGGAGAAGGAGAAGCAGGCTCCGTGCTGAGCAGGGAGCCCGATGTGGGGCTCGATCCCAAGACCCTGGGATCATGACCTGAGCCGGAGGCAGACGCTTAACCAACTGAGCCACCCAGGTGCCCCTAAGTCATCATTTCTGTGGCTGGGCACATAGTTATGGCTGGTTTCCACTACCCATTTCATATTCCCTTTGCTCTCCACAGGCACCTCAGCTGGTCACGGTTCTCAACCTGGTGGGGTGACCTAAATTTTAGTTCTGGACCTTCAGCAGTCCTGCCTGAATTAGATTGCCGTAGTTTTCCATTGACTTTAATCACAAGGCTTGGCTCTCATAAGAGACACCCCAAGTATTCTCCTGCATTCTAGTCCTGCTCTCCCTTACATCTGTTGTGTAGTAGCAACTCAGTTTCCCCTTAGTAATCAGGGTCAGTTGCTCCAACCAGTACGGTCACCTTCTTCTTTGCTTGTTGATTCAGAGACGAGGAGCCCAAAGCGGTTGGGTGGCAATCTCAACTTCTAGTCCAGTGGAATCACCGTGTGTCCTGCTGGAAACATTTCTCCCTTTGGAGCTAGGACTCCTAGACCAGCAGAGCTTAAGGCTGACGGGATGGGAAGCAAACAGTTGGCTAGTGGACTACGAGGGATGATAGTGGGTAGAGTCATCCCCCTTTCTGCCCCTTGAATCTTGGACCCCAGCGTCCTGGCTGCGGGAGAGAGAGCGCTAGATATTGGTGGCTGATTGAGAGCATATACGGCCTCCCAGAGGATGCCCCAGCCCTGCAAGGTATTGTACCTGGCCTGCACTGTAAGCGGGGCTTCACAGGGCCTCCATAGTTCTGTCAGGCTGGCTGCTCCTATGCGGATGATTTTGTAGTGAGAATAGTTGCCCTCCTTTGTGAAGCCATTTTTGTTTTTTGGTATACATTCTGTCAGAATGAATGTCAGGGACATCTGGGTGGCTCAGTGATCAAGCGTCTGACTCTTGATTTTGGCTTGGGGCATGGTGTTGGGGTCATGAGATCGAGCCCCTCATAGGGCTCTGTGCTGGGTGTGGAGCCTGCTTGAGATTCTCTCCCTCTGCTCCTCCACCCCCCTTTAAAAAAAAAAAAAAGAACGAATGTCATCTAGCCTTAAATTTAGACCGTACAGAGTATTTATTTACATTTGAGCTTGGGATCATTTCTTTATTACAGTAGTACTTTTGTCTGGATTATCTATTTTCAGGCAAACTTTCTTTTTTTTGTTTATAATTTAAAAATATGTGAAATAACCGAAATATATTCAATATAAACTTTCTTTTCTCTAGGCAACAGTCCCTATTCCATGTTCTTGCTGCATATTCTATTTATAACACGGTAAGTCGTAGCATACCCACTCAGGGCGCTTTGAGTTGTATTCTAAGGAACAGGAGGAACTCTTTGGGCACCCCCTGCCTCTGTGGATCTTTTCGAGGCTTCTCTGGTGACCTTGGGATCTTAGAACAGAGCTGATTCAGAAGTGGGAAAAACCACTTTATGCCAGGGAATCTCTCTCATTTTTCCCTCTTTCTCTGGGATTGTTCTGTTGTGGTGGTGTTTGTCTTGTTTTTATTTTACCGTGCTGAGAATGAGCAGGGATAGAAGTTTAGGAATTTGGTGGGCACATGAATTTTTGCTCAACCCTTGCTCACCCTTCATCACCCCTGGGAGTTTGTGTTTCAAGGTCACATTTTGTTTACTCAGTGAGGGCCAAATAGGAGACCATATGTACCTACTTGCTAACCCTAGGAGTAGGCTAAAAGTAAACTTTTTGGTAATAGAACATGTTGTTCTTAACATGTCTATCACTCAGTGGGGAGATGATAATTTGGGGAAAGATCAATTAGTGTTGAACCTAACGTGGATGTTAAATGCTTACTGACTAGGTTCTAGAGAGGACAACCTTGAACCTTGGGTGTGTAATTTCTTTTAAAACCTTTAAGTTACAAGAAATATCAAACTAGGGCAAGTTAAAAAAAGAATTTATTAAAGGCCTTTTTGTAGAAAGGAAACAAAAGTTGGGCCTCATGGAAATTGAAGCTGGAAAGTGAGAAGCCTTCACTGAGAAAGAGCTACTACACTTTCTATCTCTTCTACTCTGTGGCCACACGGTAAATGATTATCTCTGTAAACTGCTTGTTCTGCTGTTTCTCTCTCCAGATTGTTTTCTTTGCCTACTTTTCAGTTTTCCCATGGCTAAAATTGCACCCACAAACTCAACATGACCATTCTGTTTAAATGCATCTCACCATCTGATTACAGATATCCTGGAGATAGTGTATGATTAGTCAGTGCAGCCAATTAACTCTTCCCGTGGGGTCAAGTGACCTCTTCTGCTCCATCAGCTTTGGTTTATATGGCACAAACATGAACCTCTAAGGCCATATTACTAGCAGGGAATATGGGGAGAGTAGGCAGTTCTCAGAGAAGGAACACAGACTGGCTGGGTATCCCAAAATGTGTCTCTGTAAGGGCCAGGAAATCTAGAGGAGACAAGACAGCAACTTGGGAACTGTTACAAGGAGAGAAACTTGCCAGCATTTGAACAAAGAGGAGGGATATTGAACTGAGAATAATATATACAAAGGAAAAAGAAACTATTAGTTCTCTTTACAGAAGGTATATGGTATTGAGGGGGGACAATAAAAATACATGTAGCTTGACACTTTGCCCGTGCTTCTACATTTATTTTTGAATACAGATTTATTCTTTTATAGTATATAGCTCAGTGTTGTAAAACTGTGGTCTTTATCTGTAGAATTGTCCATTATTTCATGTGTCTAAGCATTTTCTGATTATTTTGTTGGGCAGGTTTTTATATGTGCATATGCATGTAATTGGATCTTAAAATCCCCAGTTTCTTTGTTCTCATTTATCTTCAGGAAGTTGGATACTGTCAGGGGATGAGCCAGATCACAGCTTTGCTCCTTATGTATATGAATGAAGAAGATGCCTTCTGGGCCCTGGTCAAACTATTCTCAGGCCCCAAACATGCCATGCATGGTAAGTAAACCCATATAGTTCACCAAAAACAATAAACAAGGAAGGGAGAAAAAGGTAAATTAAAAAACTTTGAAAGATGTTTGGTAGGGTTAAGTACAAAAACTTAATGTCTGGGGCTGTTCAGTCAATTAGTGTTTGTGAGTCATTTCTTATTTCCTCCTTTATTGAACTTTGCTAAATTTCTGTTCACATTTATATTCCTTTATGTTTACCTCAAGATACACTGTTGGCATTTTGAGATTCCTTCCTTACTTGCCCCCAGTCGGAAGAAACTCATTTAGGTTTGGAGGAATTTAGGAAAGCTATATTAATGGGAGAAATAAAAGATGCCTTTGACTAAAACTTCTAGACTGTCATGCAGTTTTCATTTCAGTGAAATGTGTGTTTTGGTTCTTTTAGCCATAAAATTGATTCCATTTTACAATAAAAGGCTGCTGATAACATGTTATGGGTACTTCACTATTTAATATCTCAAAACTTGCATGAACGTTTGGTTTACAAGTTAGGAGATTGTTCTTAATAACCTTTCCCTTATATCTGCCAAGCATATACAAGAAACTTTAGAGTTTAGATTGCATCTTCTTTTGGAAATAAAAGTGGCATTTGCCCATTTAATGCAAAATTATTTTCCCAGTGCCATCCATGTGATAAGACCAAGTTAAAAACAAATTTTTAACACGAATTGCTTGAAGAATAGATCATCTAAGTTCCTTTTGTGAGTAAACTTTTTGTGGTGAGGGACCTGCCACATGTTTAAAGTGATATTTTAACATTTTCAAAATTATGACTATAGTTTATTAATTCTCACATTCTTACCATGTGGTTTTGTGGTGGTATTTTGTGGGGGGCATGTGTGTCTGTGCGCATGCACGCACATTTGGCCATCTCCCTCACTTTTCCTTGTGAATATTTTTTAAATGAATACTACTACTAATGATAACTGTTTCTGGACACTTTGCATCCCATCAGTAGACTCCAAAAGTAAGACACAGTATATCAAACTGCCATCCAACAGTATCTTTTGAAAAGGCATCTTGAAGAAAAATAACTCTCCCTCATCCACCTTTATTTTGATTTACCATGGAATAAATGGTGTTGCTGATCTGTGTTGAAGTACAAAGGGATGTCACAGTTTCAGTAGTACGTAATTATGTGGAACACTGCCCAAGTCTAGGAAAGTCATTTCTTTTGAACACACCTGATAAGCTTACGTTTGGCAGTTGTCACCAGTCTGGTCTATAAAGTAATATTAATTTTACTATCCTAATATTTACATTTACTGTGCAGTTTAGGTCATTATTTTGGATAAGTTAGTATTTAGAGATATTTGTAAGTCTGCCTATGGAATTTTATCACCGAGGGTTGCCTCAGTTCTTTGCATCTCTTACATGATAGTGATGTCACTTAGAAATGTACAGAATAAAGTGAGGGCTGAAGAAAATGAGATTTTAAAATATCAAGTCTGGGATATCACTAACAAGTGAAGTAATGTTAGCTATCTTCGCATCCTTGAGCTAGTGTTTATTACTGAGGGAGGGGCATTGCCTTTTTTAAAATGAGACTTTTTCTTGAAATTCTTCTAATTCCCATTCCTATCAAATTGACCATCAAAGTGGCACAGATAGATACATAATGTATATTTTTTTTATGACATCAGAAAATGTTACTATGGGAGGAATAGAATCTCTATCTCTGGAAATTTTTACACATAAGTATGTTCCTTGGGTTCTTGGAGGAATGCAGTTTCACTTTTTGGAAGCAGGTGTTTTGTGGGGAGAAAAAATGGGACTCCAAGATCAAATAAGTCTGGCAGAGTGAGTTAATCAAGCAAACAAAGTTTCTTTAGTTTATAAAGCATGTTAGAAAGATTGAGAAGCCCTTATGCATCATGAATATGCCAGACAGGTTTGTGGAGCACACAGTACTTCCCCTGGATTCTTTTTAAAAAACATAGGACATCTATTAACATCTTTCAAAATTACATAAAACCCCATTGGACATACCTAATATGGAGAAATGTTAAATCTGTTGAGTGTATAACCTTTTTAATGGATCGTGTAGAATATCTGAAAGGAAACTTGTAAATGAAAATAGATGTAAAGTTCCATGAGTTAGATACGCAAAATCAGTACTAACTTAACATTTACCATTAGTTACTTCCGAGAAATCTTAGAGATTCTGTTGTATAATGAGATGGGATAAACTCTGGTTTCTGATAACAACATTGATCATTAGTGTCATTATGTCTTAGCTGATGTCAGATATCATGGAAGGGATTAAAAAGTGATTAAAGCCTTGGAAGCACGATACTAATGAAGTTTTTAGAGTAAGCCTGAAAACAACAAAATGTTTGTTATGTAGCAAATTGACAATAAAACAAAATAAGTCCTCAAGATTAGAATAACTTACAAGAAATTTGCACACTTAAGATATGCTTTAAGATACTTGAAGAGAACAGACAATCCTGGTAAATGGCTTCAGTTTTCATTTTTTTCTTGGTTTCTAAGTTTCCCTTTTAATTCAGAAATATTCTGTCCTCTTTTATATTTTTACAAGGTTATAGGAGGTCTTTACCAAACAAGTACTAGATTGCAAATTTCATTGCCCAGAGCTCACACACAATTATTTACTTGGTGGGGAGGACAAGTATCTTAGTAACTACTGGATTTTTGTTGTTGCTGACAGTTAAAAATGAAAGAAATGTGTTGCATTTTGAAAGGGGTTTTTGTTGCTATTGTTTATGAAATACTCTTTTTATGTTTGTATTCTAGGCTTTTTTGTTCAAGGTTTTCCTAAACTCTTGAGGTTTCAAGAACATCATGAAAAAATACTGAATAAATTTCTATCCAAGCTTAAGCAACACTTGGTAGGTAGATGTGACATTGACTTAACACCCACTTACACCAAGAATAAACCTAGAAGAATTGAGTGCAACCTTTGGGCCCAATTGCTTTATTGATTTGCGGTGTTGTCCATTTCATTTACTATGCATTTGTAATTCCCAGGTGTTCGAAGAGCATGAGATTTGTGGAATTTAGTATTGATGAACCATCACAGCCCTAACTCATAAAATCAAACCACTTCTTTGCAGATGATATATACAAATGGTGCAGTTTTTAACGATATGTGATTTTTCAGTAATTTTGGAGGCCTTTTTATTGCACCAAAAATACTTTAAGGGTCATACAAACTCTGTCCTTAGTGAACCATAGACATGTTCTACTATGAAACATGATAATTTGGTGAAGCAGAGATACTTCACTGTAAAATGTTATATTACAATCCTATAGAAGAAGGATTTATTCTTAAGGTGATTTGCAAAAGTGAGATGGAGGGAGAAAGAAAGTAAGGAGAAAAAACTAGAAATACTCCTGGTATTAAAGAGGGCACGTTCTGCATGGAGCACTGGGTGTTACGCACAATGAATCATGGAACACTACATCAAAAACTAATGATGTAATATATGGTGATTAACATAACAAAAAATTAAAAAAAAAACACTAGAAATACTCCAGCTTGCAGAAGATTTGGAATGAAATGGTTTTATGTTTAGCTTTGAGAGCTACCTCCAACAGCTTTCCTAACTTTTAGTATTAGGTTGTCATATTTTATTTGCTGCAATCCAGAAATTTGAAGTCTTTGTTTTTTTTCAGGATTCTCAAGAAATCTACACAAGTTTTTACACAATGAAATGGTTTTTTCAATGTTTCCTTGATCGTGTGAGTATTTCTTTACAAAACCCAATCATAAAATTATAAATACCAGACAAGAGTAAGCTGTTAATCTTATCTTGTTTTGTTTTTAATTATAGACTCCTTTTACACTAAACCTCAGGATATGGGATATCTACATCTTTGAAGGAGAACGAGTTCTTACTGCTATGTCTTACACAATCTTAAAATTACACAAAAGTAAGAAAATGTTTAAAGATTTCACAAAGATCAAGGCTTGATTTAACTCTGATTTCTCGTTCCTCACCCAACTTCAGATTCATTTTCTTTTAGTGGTGGATTTAAAAAATTCTTGAAAGTCAGTGAAGAAATCATGTTCAGTTGGTAATTGGCTTCCATCACTTCTTTCTCATGGCTAGAAGCTGATTACATTGCAGAGGTCTTTGATTTTTTTTTTTCTCTATTTCAGTTTAATTTTCCCATTTAAGCAGTAGAATGCAATGTGTTGGTTTCACTAATAATATTATTCTTACTAAGTGTTTCCTTATTCCTAATACTGCTTTTCATCAGTCTGAATTTCTGGTTTGTAATCAGAGAAGAGAGAGACCAAATAAACCAGGCCCTTAGTTCAGAAGTCTGGTGAAGACATTTTCCAGCACTGTTTCCTCCATCCAGGCAAAAGTGCCCATCTCCAAGCTGTAGACCAGAGATGGGCACCTCTCTTCCTGCTCATCTCTCTACTTGACTGCATTGTGGCCTCTGGGGCAAGTACAGTCACTTGTTGGGTAAATGCAATATTCGGTTGCAGTACTTCAAGGGCTCTATACATTTGGCATGTGGTGCCTTACTTTAAAAATCAAGAAATGAGAGTTTTCTTCTTGAATGTGAAGAACCTTATTCATCTTAAAGTCTCAGTTCAGTCTTTAAAATTACAACTCCTAGTCCGTCGTCTTGTAACTCTGCAGAGAGGAGAATCATTGAAAGCTTTAGAACTTCGCAGAGCACTTGGAGTCTAGGTCTTACAACGTAGTTTCACATTCACTGATCATTCTCCTCCCTTAGGTTATTCTTGAATGATTCTTCTGTTTAGCTTCCCAACTAAATTATAAGCTAATTGAGTACTCGGGGGTCACGTTTTGTGAGGTGTTTTTTTTTTTTTCCCCTACTGTGCTTGACGTTGCTCGAAGTACATGTTAGGTATTTTAATATAAAATTGTTTGATTGCTTATTTGAAAAGCAGGCCTTTGGATTGTCCAAACTTTAGAGAGAAATGAAAACTCCCTGTAAAATCAAGTCTGTATTAAAGATAAGGATTCAGAAGTGCTGTGGTTCATTTCCCTTACGCCCAGTCCTTACTCCTCCAGCATGCAGACCACAGCATCCAGAGAACTGTCTCCCAAGACTCACAATCTGTCTGAAAACCACGGGAAATCTGTCTCTGTCTCTTCCCCACCTGACCCCCCGCCGGCTCCTCTGCTCCCCTCCTCTCCCCGCCTTTCCTTTCTTTCTGGATTATGAACTGACCAAGATGTGGAACAAAAGTATACTTTTTATTAAAATATGTGCATATTGGTTTAATGTTCACTGAACAGCAAGAAAGTGGAAACATGATGTTGTATTTCTCCATAGCTCTGTTCTCTGTCTTAAATTATGTTGTAGTTATATGAGCCTTGATTAATTTTGGCAAGTGCAAAGTTTCTTCACCCTTTGCAAATAAACTTTAAAGCATAATACCTGCTTTATATCCTATCATATCATCACACTAGATAGCTGTTGGAAAAAAATGTGTCTACTGCTATGTAGTTTTTTCTCAGTTAGAAAAGCTCAAGGACTTACATGAAGTTTCTTCACCACCATATGAAGCTTTGAAAACTCAGGGCACCTTAACCAAGAGTTTAGCTAAAGCTCCTACGATTTTGTTGTTTTTTTCCCGATTGTTTTAACAATATTTAGAGATATTGTTATGGGAGGTTTATCACACACTGGTTTTAAATAGTAAAAAAAAAATAGTAATAACCTAAATGTCCAGTATTAGAGGACTGATTAAGTGAATTATAGTACATTATAGTATATCCGATGGACTCAAAGTATAATCAGTTTTTTAAATTGATACATGTGTACACACATCTACTCATAGGGCAGTGGCTAGTGGGATTGTAGCTGATTTTTGCTTTCTACTTTGTATCTGTAACTGAAATTTTTTTTAATTTTATTTTTTTATTTTTTTAAAGATTTTATTTTTTCATTTGAGAGAGAGAGAATGAGAGATAGAGAGCACGAGAGGGAAGAGGGTCAGAGGGAGAAGCAGACTCCCCGCCGAGCAGGGAGCCCGATGTGGGACTCGATCCCGGGACTCCAGGATCATGACCTGAGCCGAAGGCAGTCGCTTAACCAACTGAGCCACCCAGGCGCCCTCTTTTTTTTTTTTTTAAGATGTAATTTATTTATTTGACAGCACAAGTAGGCAGAGTGGTGTGCAGAGGGAGAGGGAGAAGCAGGCTCTCGCCTGAGCAGGGAGCCTGATGTGGGGCTCGAATCCAGGACCCTGGGATCCTGACCTGAGCCGAAGGCAGATGCTTAACTGACTGAGCCATCCAGGCACGCCTGTAATCTGAATTTTTTAAAATAAAACTAATTTCATAAGTAGAAATACAAATAAAGTTAGTAATCAGATTTTTTGGAAATTCTGAAACTGTAAATATAGAGACTTGAAATAGGTTTGCCTGTGGGAGGTGGAGTTCTATAACAGTAAAACAGAAAGCCCTCAGGTCATCTTGGGTGGCCTGTGTCTCTAAGAAGTGCTTGCTCTGGGTCAGTATCAATGTCTAAGGTGTGATGTTCTTAAATAAACCCATGAAAAGGTATTTAGCAGTAATCACCTCTCCCTGTCTCCCCAAAGAGTAGATGTGACTGCTTGGGTATCAGAAAATACCTTTATCTTATTGAGTATCAGTGATGTTTACAGTGCTGTGTATAAGTTGTATGATGTGCCCTTTTTAAAAAATACTGCACCAGAGTAGAATACATTACCGTCTCAACCTGAGTAACTGTTGACTCAGCATTTGTATTTCTCTGATTTGTTCTTAGAACATCTAATGAAATTGTCTATGGAAGAACTTGTAGAATTTCTTCAGGAGACCCTGGCAAAGGACTTTTTCTTCGAAGATGACTTTGTAATAGAGCAACTTCAGATTTCTATGGTGGAACTAAAGCGTGCAAAATTAGACCTTCCAGAACCTGGTAAGAAATATTCAAACACTTTCTATATAAGTCATAATTCAAGTTGGGAAATGGCACAGTGAACACAGGCCATTTCTGTTTCAGAACATAAGCATTATGTGTACTTGTGATGGCAAGCTGTTTATGGCTTTGTGCTTATTTTAAGAAAAAGCAAATAAACGCATTAATGAAATCTGCCTCTCCTAATAGAATAACTGTACTATCCCTGCTTAAACTTAGAATGTTTGGATGGCAAATATTGATCAAGAGAAGTAATCATGGTGCTTTAAATGAGCATAAACAATAACCTTTACTTTCAGCATCTCATTTTGTAAAACCATAAGGAATAGCAGAGAAAATAAAAGATCCATTTTATAGAAGAGGACCCAGATGCTGAAATGCTTTTGTCTGAAGCTACAGAACCAGCAGATGGCGTTACTGACACTACAGTCCGAGCTTTCCGACTGCTGATCCAGGCTCTTGGCAGTATGTCGCAGTGTAGATAATATATTTTATTCGCTTGTTTCAAAACCTCTTCCAGCGCCTCCTAGTAGATTTTCTGTGAGGTGCTGGGCAGGAGATTCAGCAACTGAAGAGAAAGACATGCTTCTTGTCTCAAGGTGCACACAGGAGAGACAGAATTTATATAACTGCTAACAAATGAAGTGTAAGTAAATAGGATAAATGGGGGAAGGATCAAAGGAAGGGTCGGATGAAAGGGAATAAAAAAGAAAATGTGGAAATATCGCAGCAGGAATAACTTAAAGTTTTGACCTGATATTACTTGACAAGAAATGGTTTCCTGAGAAAAAGTCATTTTTCGCCGATTTCCTTTCTTGTCTTTGTTCCAAGCCAATCCAGCTGTGATGCCCTCAGGTAGAGTTGGAGGTAGCATTTCCTGGTCAGTGTGGCACATATTTTGATGTCTTCTTGAAGATGTCTGTACAGAAAAACAAGCAGACATATGTTCATGGAAAGCACATCTTTTTCCCTTTGGTAAAAACCAAGATGCTCTGCTTTTAGTTACTTCATTTTGAGGGGTCTCATTGGTGTTCCTCCGAGTTCATTCTGGGTCATCAAGATTCACTAGAAAACAAACTGTCACAGTTTGATGGTGGTCAGAGGCCTTGTGCAGCATCACCCTTGCTAAGTGAGGACACCCTGCTTGTGTTCAGTGTACTAATGTCTGTTCCCCGCTGATTCTTTACCATAGCAGAGAGCGCCCGTGGAACAGCAGTGACTAAGTATTCGTGCCACTTTAACATTTATTTCAAAATATCTTGCCTTTTTTTTTCAAAGAGTCAAGACGTGTTTTAGTAAAAGACATACAGAGAGAAAATATATATATATATAATAGAACTATTTAAACATGAGAATAAAATATTGCAGAATAGGATGATTTAGCATCTAACTAGCAGCTGTTATTTTTTGAATACTTAGGATGGGCCACAGGCTACATGCATTATCTCATTTAATCCCTAAAAATAGCTCAGAAAAAGTACTCACCCGCCTTTTACACATGAATAAACTTAGTAGTATATAAGATCTTTTTACTAGGAGGTGGTAGAATGGGGATGGAGAGGGGAGTGCAGATAAAGGGAGAGGAAAAGATAAATAACACCAGGCACGTTGGCTAAAGCTTGCCCTGATCGTACTGATAAAGTGCCAAGTGGGGACGTAGTTCTGCACTTTCTAGGACAATCATCTGTCTCTCATCTGTATTTTTACTACTACTACATTTACTTTCTGGGCTTTGTGCTCTGCAGCCTGCCCAGTGTTATCCTCTTTAAATTACTGCAAGCTATATATGGAACATTAAGATAATTAAGTGGTCATTGTAGTAAGAAATTTTAACATCCTATCATCTTAAAAACACACATGAGCATGTTATTTCTTTGTGGCTCCTTTTGAGCTGCCTCAGTTTGCAGTTTGTTTTCCCAGACCCACAGAACACATGGTATTTTAAATTGTTAATTTTTTTTTCCTGGTTGGATAGAGTTTTCCATTGTTTTGATTCACATTTCTTTAATTTTGATTGAGTGTCTATCTTTTCATTGGGCATTTTAATTTCTTTTTCTATAAACTTCCCTGTTCATCCTTTGCCCATTTTTCTCTTGCTGTATTTATGCACGTTCTTCCTAAGTAAAGGAAATTGGCCAGTTTATTATATGTGTTATAGATACTTTTCATATAGAATTCTTAAAAATTTAATCCCTTTATGGCATCTCACTTCTGTGTCTTAGGTAAAGAATTTTCCACATGCTGAATGAAAAATTTTTGGTTGCCCACATTTTCTCTGCAACTTTTTTGTTTTTATATTTTTATGCTTAAATCTTTAGCCCATCTAGAATTACTTTTGGTTTAAGGGAAGAGTTTTAAGGGTGTGTCTTTAATTTCCATAAATTTGTGAATTTTCCAATTTTACTTCTGTTGATTGACTTCTAACTTCATCCTGTTGTGGTCAGAAAAGATGCTTTGTAGAACATCTATCTTTCAAAATGTGTTGAGACTCAATTTGTGACTTAACATATGGTGTATCCTAGAAAATGTTTCATGTGCACTTGAGAAGAATGTGTATGCTGGGGGCACCTGGGTGGCTCAGTTGGTTAAGTGTCTGCCTTCAGCTCAGGTCATGATCCCGGGGTCCTGGGATCGAGCCCCGCATCCGGCTCCCTGCTCAGCGGGGAGCCTGCTTCTCCCTCTGCCTGCTCCCCATGCTTGTGCTCTCTCCTCTCTTTCTCTTTGGCAAATAAAAAAAATCTTAAAAAAAAAAAAGAATGTGTATGCTGTAGTTGTTGGGTAGGGAGTTCCGTAAATGTCTGTTAGAGCCAATTGGTTTATTGTATTGTTTCCACCCTCTGTGTCCTCATCTTCTGCCTGGTGGTTCTGTTACCGTGGGCCGGGCATCGAAGTTTCCAGCTATTATTGTTGAACTATTTCTCCCTTCAATTCTCTCAGTTTGTCTGGCATATATTTTGATGGTCTATTATTAGGTGCACACATGTTTTCTGTTATTATATCTGCTTAAGATATAATGTTCTTTTTTGTCTCTTGTAACCTTTTTAAGATGTGTAGTCTGTTTTGTGTGATTTAGTATAGCTGCCCCTACTCCCTTTTGTTACTGTTCGCTTGGAATGTCTTTTCCATCCTTTCACTGTCAATGTGTTGGTATCTTTTGATCTGAAGTGAGTCTCCTGAAGGTAACATATGGTTGGATCATGTGTCTTTATTCATTCTGCCAATCTCTGTCTTTTGATTTAAGAGTTTAAACTGTTTACTTTTAAAGTAATTACTGATAAGGAAGGACTTCTGTCATTTTGCTATTTTTGTCCCTTATTTCCTGGGTTACTATCTTACCATTTGGTTGATTTTTTTACTGTGAAATGTTGAAATTACTTATTTTCTTCTCTGTATATTCCATAGCTGTGTGTGTGTCTGTGTTTAAAGGAGTTATATTTAACATTCTAAAGTTATAACTTTCTAATTTGGATTTGGATTAACTTCAATAACATATAAGAGCTCTGCTCCTTTACAGCTCCATCTCCAGCCCTTTCAGTTGTTGATTCCCCCAGATGACATCTTTATACAATCTGTGCCCAAAAACATAAACTAATAATTCTTTTATGATACTTTTTTTTTATTATTAACATATAATGTATTCTTTCAGGGGTACAAGTCTGTGATTCATCAGTCTTACACAATTCACAGTGCTCCCCACAACACATACCCTCCCCAGTGTCCATCACCCAGCCAGCCCATCCCTCCCACCCCCCTCCACTCCAGCAATAATCTTTTAAATGCATTAGTCTCTTAAATTATGGAGAAAACAAAATGTGGAGTTACAAACCGAAGTTACAACAATACTAGCTTTTAGACAAATAATTGTTTTTTTAAAAACTATTATTCTCTTAAATCATAGGAAAACAGAAAGTGGAGTTACAAATCATTGTTATAGTAGTAATAGCTTTTATAATTCCCCATGTTTTCACCTGTACTCTGATCTTTTTTTTTTTTTAAAGATTTTATTTATTTATTTGAGAGAGAGAGAATGAGAGACAGAGAGCATGAGAAGGGGGAGGGTCAGAGGGAGAAGCAGGCTCGATGCGGGACTTGATCCCGGGACTCCAGGATCATGACCTGAGCCGAAGGCAGTCGCTTAACCAACTGAGCCACCCAGGCGCCCCTGTACTCTGATCTTTATTTCTTTTTTTAATTTAAATTCAATTAGCCAACATATAATACATCATTAGTTTTTCAATGATTCATGAGTTGTATATGACAACCAGTGCTCATCACATCTTTCTTTCTTTTTATGCCTTTGAATTTCTATGTAATGTCCTTTCATTTCATACTGCACTCTTGAACATTTCTTTCAGGGCAGGTCTAGTGGTAACAGACTCCCTCCACTTTTGTTTATCTGGGAATGTCTTAATTTTTCCCTCACTTTTGAAGGACAGTTTTAACAGATATAGGATTCTTGGTTGATAGGTTTTTTTTTTCTTTTGAATGCTTTGAATATATTGGCTGACTTGTGGCCTCCAAAGTTTCTGATGAAAAATCTGCCTATAACCTTATGAGGATGAGGATACCTTTTATATGACAAGTTGCTTCTCTCACTGCTTTCAAGAGTCTGTCTTTTGAAAGTTTGACTATAATGTGTCTCAGTGTGGGTTTGAGTTCATTTTATTTGGAGTTCTTTAAACTTCTCGGATGTTTATATTCATGTCCTTAATCAAATTTGGGAAGTTTTCAGCCATTATTTTGTCAGATATTTTCTCTGCCCTGTCTCCCTCTCCCTCTGGGACTCCCATAATGCGTACGTCTGTCTGCTTGATGGTTTCCCTTAGGAAACCATAGTCCCTTAGGTTCTGTTCACGTTTCTTCCATCTTTCTTCTTTCTGTTCTTCAGACTTGATAATTTCCATTGTCCTGTCTTAAAGTTGGCTGATTCTTTCTTCTTCTGCTTAAATCTGCCTTTGAATGCTCTAGTGATTATTTAATTTCATTTATTATATTTTTCAGCTCCAGAATTTCTGATCTCTTTTTATGTGTTCTCTTTATTCATGTTATCATTTTGCTCATACATGATTTTCTTAACTTTATCCACATCTTGTTCTTTGAGCTTCTTTAAGACACTTGTTTTAAAGTTTTTGTCTAGTTTATCTACCATTGGTCTTTTTCAGGGACAGTGTCTGTTGATTTATTTTTTTCCTTTGAATAAGCCATGCTTTCCTGTTTCTTTGTATCTCTTGGGATTTTTTTTGTTGAAAACTGGGCATTTGTATACAGTGATGTGGTACCTCTGGAGCTTTCTCCCTTTTCCCCAGGTTTGCTGGGGTTTTTTGTTGTTTTATTGTTGTAGGTTGTGTCTGTGTCAAGGATCTGCCTGAAGTGTAAACTTAAGTTCTTCTCAGAACCTTTTCTGAAACTTTCCCTACACGGGAATAGTCACTTTCTAATTTTAGCCACATATGTAGTGGTTTTCGAATGTCCTAGTCTTTAATATCTGCCTCCCAGAAGGGGGAAAAAGTGAAGAGCAGAAAAAGGGGACTGGCCCTTTAAAGTCCCTGAAAGTCGCCTAGAGGGGCTTGCAACAGTGGGGGGCGGTGCAACCGAAGCGGCCTCCACCTCTCTGTCTACGACTCTCTGATGCAGCAGCCATCAGCAGCCAGAGCACAGCTCTCCAGTGTGTGGAGGACGAGTTCTTCTCGCTCATCCTGGTCCTCCAGGCTGCATGCACACTGCTCCAGGAACGGTGTGAAGCTGGCGTGCCCTGTGGCTGGGGGTGGTCATGGGCAGTGTCTTACAGGGCTGAGAGCTGAAGTTGACCAATATTAACTGCAGTTGACCGTTCAAGCCTTCTCCTGGCAGTTGTAAGCTTTCAGTAGACACCAGAGTTCCAGAGTAGTTCTATAGACAGATCCTAGGTGGGGAGACAGATTCCTGGTGCTTTTTATTCTGCCATCTTCCTAGAACCCTCTCCTTTTCAATGTATTTCTAATGTTATCGAGCAAGTTTGATTCCCCCGCATTTTCCAAGATTCTAGATTATAGAGTTATCAACAAATAATAGTGTTTTTTCTTCCTTTTAAATATTGATGCTTCTTACTTATTTTTCATCTCAAGAAGGTACCAAACTTACTGTTTTTTCCAAATTTAAAAAAAGTGGATGTTGAGTTTGTTTTGTTTTGTTTTAAATGGTTTTTAGGTACAAATGAGCTAATCTTTTTATTTTTTTTCTTTTTAAAACCTTTTAGTATGGTGAATTTTATTAATGTATTTTCTAATTGTGAACCATCGTTACACTTCTTGGATAAATTTCACTTAGTTGTGATAAATTATTCTGGTAAAGTACTGATGATTTATACTTGCTAATATTTTACTTAACTTTTTTGTTCTTGTTATTCCTGTGTGGATTGCAATTAACTAAAACTTCTGTGTATTATCAGGTTATTCTAGCGGCATAATTTGGAAAGTTTCTTCTTCCTCTGTGTTCTGGAAAATTTTATGTAGTATTAAAATTGTCCCTTACCTGTTCAAAATACACTTAGGAAACTGTTTTAGTCTGATATGCTTGTTTTGTGGGGAATCACTCTTTAATAACTTTATCCTTTCCTGGTTATTGGTTGTTTTGTTACTTGTTTTGTCTTCTGAGGTCATGGTGCATCATCTGTTTTTTCTTAGAAGGTTGTTCACTTCAGTTTCTAAATTTATTTGTATAAAGTTCTACAAAAAGCTTTTCAAACATACACAAAAGAGTGTTAAAGACCCCCCAATGTATCCATCACACAGCTTATTGAATAATTCTTCAGTGAAAAATAAAGACCTCATGATATTTCACCCTAAACACTGCAGTCTCTGTGTCTAAGAAACAAGGACTTTCTCCTGGCTAACCACAGTGCTGTTATCAAACCTCATAAAAATAACAATATAATTCTCAAATATGATCTAATACCAATTCCATATTAAAAGTTTTCCAGTTATACCCAAAACTGTCTTAGCTGTTTTTCTCCACCAGGTTTTAGCCAGGGACCCACTTTGTTTATATGCCTGTTAGGTTTCTTAATTTGCAACAGCATCTTCCTCTCCCTTGCTTCTCACCCCTACGTTTTATTTTACTCCTTTGTCAGTGACGTTTCCCATTGCCTCAGAGAATGAATGTCACCTATTTTGGAGTAGTCTGAATTTTCTTTCCAGTAGTCATTCAACTGGTTCCTGTAGCTTCTATATTTCCTATCAGCTTAGAAGTTAGATGTAGAGGTTTAATTAGATTTGGATGAACTAAGGGGCAGATAATGACTAGTTTTATTACTGTCAGTGATACTTCTTGATCCCTGGCTAAAAGGTAGTAAAAACCAGATCTCTTTCTTTTAAAAATAAAAGATTTTTTTAATTGCAAGAACTTTTCAGTTAGCAAGTGATCTGTGGCATAATGTTTTGACACTTTACAGATATCCACTTTCCTTTTACTCTTTCCCGATGGTTTTAGCTTCCATTAATAATCCTTGCCGAAAACAAATATTTTGTTACAGATTGTAAAGTAGTAATTTTCAAATTCCATTATTTCTTTTACATTTATCGACAGATTTTCTTCTGTAACAAAGAGTTTTCTCTCCTTCATCAACAGGGGCTCTTTAGTTACCCTAAGATGTATTTCCTACTGAAAAGGCAGAATAAATGCTTAATTGTTTTCTTTTACCAACTTTCAAAGGTAGGAGTTGATGTTCTTGATTATCTCCAGTGGCAGAAAGTGAGCTTTTGTTTTGGCTTTCTCACTGTGAGTCCATGGAATTTGATATATTCTTCATATTTCAATCAGATATAATTATTATTGTTTTAATGTTCACATTGTTCTCAAGTGGGATCTCCCTTAAACTGATTTCTCTGTTCTTCTGACTCAGCACTGTTTGTCTTTAAATACTTCCTTTTATGTGCAACAAGATATTTCTGGCTTACCCTAAAAATCCCCTGTTCCTCAGATTTATTACACAAATAATTTATGAATATAGCCTCATAAGAACTCTAAACAATCTTTGCAGTATGTTGAGTGAAGTATGAAGGTTTTCCATTACTTCAGGTTGGGGAATATTCTTTGAGTCCTTTTCTGTTGCTTTTACATATAAACTTGTGTTGAAAGCACTTATATTTACATAACTGTACCCAGCTTTTTCGTAACTTTTATCAACAAATGTTTCCTTCTCTTCCGAATTTGCTGTTTATATTCTTGTTTGTGTTGTTAGTCTTCGTTTGTTAGGAGTATATCAAGCCTTTCCTTTATGTCGCTTATCTGATTTCTAGCCATTTGTGCTCTGTCTTACGTTGTTTCTGTTTTATTAATTCTATCATGCCTTTCTTTTTAACCGCTGCTGTAGTAAACATGTATAAAGCAGTTAGAAAGTTTCAGCTCTCCATCTCTTAATGTAACTCAACTCTGAAGATCCCAGTTTAAATAAACTGTATGTCGAGTTGACAAGTAAAGCATTAAACTGACTGCCATTGTTTCCTGCATACCCCGTTGGCTTGCGATCTTGAGGTGGAACTATCCCTTGGTTCTCCTCAGCTCTCTATCTTCTGTTCACAGGAGGCCGTCTGGCAAAGATGTTGTCAGTTAGGGAAGTCACTCAGGTTAGAAAGCCCATGTTGATCCACGGTGACTGCCCATTCGGCCCAGCTCTAGCTTATGGCCATATGACCTTGAAGAATCAGGAGCAAATTTTTCTTAGAATAATTGAGAGAGCCATTTTAATTTTTATCTCTTATTTTAGGTATCAGAAAACATGAAACTTAAGGAACCTTGTTAAGAAAGGAAAGCATTTTGTTGCTTTTAGCTGTGGTACATGTCCTTTTTCACCCTAGGGAAATTGGGATTCTTTATTTTGTCTCTTTACAGCAAAACTTTGCCAGCTTGAGGATTGCCTTTTCTCTTTCGTATGGTTTTTTTGTAATGGTAACCAAAAGTTTTGACTGGAACAGAGGAAGAAAATGTTCATTTTCCCATTTTTCCTGCATTATTTCCTATCATGGTAAAATGTTCAACTTTACCCCATCTTCTTAGTCTCCAGAACCTCCCCGTTACCCCCTCTTACTAGCACTCCATCCAGTGACAGTCCGTTCAGACGTTCAGACACCAAGTTCTGTGTTTCTTTCGATTCCTCCTCTCCAGCCTCACTCCCGGGGCTGCATCGTCTGCATCGGAAGCCCTGACTCCTGTGTTGCTCACCTCCTTGTCTTGCCAGAGTCATCTGGTGAAACGGCCAGCCCTTCAAGGGGTACTTTTGTGCTCAAGGGAAAAGATCCAGGCTCCTCAGTTTGACCTAAGATACTCTCCCAGTCTGCCATCTGCTTTTTCTCCTATTTCCATACTTCCTACCTCCTCAGACACTTTTAACATAATAACAATAATGGCAAACTTTTGAGTCTTATATGATAGCCTTCTTGCAAAATGCTTTCTTTACATACACGTGTCACTTAATTTTTTTCAACAGCCCTTTGGAATAAGGTTATTGACTCAGGTTTGTTAATATCCTCGAGGACAGTTTTTGGTGCACAGAATTATTGAGGTTTCTAAAATTAGTATTTGGTTTCTTATAGTTACAAATCCCGAAACCTAGTTCTTCTTTAGTTTGTTAATTCAGCTTATAGAAGTCAGTAGACTGTTTCTAAATCTGGGAAAATTTGCCATTCTCTTTTAAAGGGCACGTTAATGTTTGGTTAATGTTAATGGTAGTTAATATATGGTTCCATTTAAAAATGAACTCTTATAAACATTTTAAATTGTATTTATAAATTTAATATATGCAGTTCCTTAAACATCAACTTTTAAATTTAAAAACAAAACCTTGCCTGGTTCTTAAATAACTTCTAAATGTGATAAATTTAAGAATTTGCTGAACCTCGAGTCCCTTAAAAATTAGTTACACTACTATTTATAAATTTCAAATCATAAGTTCAAATCAGTGACTTTTAATTGGCATAAAAAAGCAACTTGGCCAAATTCTCTTAATGTAAATATGTGAAATACTAAATATGGACAGATTCCTTAAGGCAAAAAGTACAGAATTAATCCTGTGTTTAATTCTCTTCAGTTTTTCTGTGCTTAATTCTAGATCTTTATGAATGAAAAAATGAATTTCAAATACATTTGAAAGGTACTTTGTCAGTTGCAGTACAAGCCTGGACTCCAGCTGGATTTTCTTGTCAGTGACTGAACTCCCACTTCTTATTGTCACTGGGTCCATGCCCCTCACATGGCTTAGCCACATAGTCCGGGCACCGCAGATCCCGCTTGCACATCACCTAATTCTTTGTTCTCCTTGAGGAAGTCCGCAGCTTTCCACCCAGGAGGATTGGACTTGTGCATTTTTTGGCCTTTTACTTTCACCTTTTACCTTTAAAGGTCTTTGAACATGATGGAGTCCTGTGTTTCTTTGTTTTTTATCTGGAAGGACCGTAAATCTTTTTTTTTTTTTTTAAGATTATTTGTTTTTACACGCACGAGAGAGAGAGAGAGAGCCCCCGTGCGTGTGCGCTGGGGTGGGGGGAGGGCAAAGGGAGAAAGACTCACCGCTGAGCAGGGAGCCTGATGCGGGGCTCCATCCCAGGACCCTGGGATCATGACCTGAGCCGAAGGCAGACACTTCACCGACTGAGCCACCCTGGCCCCGTGGAAGGACCATAAATCTTATATTAAGAGACATTATTTTAATTTTGGAATAGTTTTCATGCTCGTTCTGCCATCAGTAGTAGTAGTAGTAGTAGTAGTAGTAGTAGCAGCAGCAGCAGCAGCTTATAGATGAGGAAACTCGGGCTTCAAGGTTAAGCACTGCCCAAGGTCCCACCCCAGTGACCAGGCCTGATTGCCACACCAGCACCATACCTTAAGGCTGACTGGCTGCCGCCCCTCAGGGTCCCGCTGCCGTGTTGTGCGCTCCCAGTTCTTTGCCTTGGGATATGCTTCTCCCGCAAGGGTGCCCTGAACAATTCTCCAGGTGCCTCTGTCCTCCTCCATTCTGTTTTAGTTTTCACGACTGGCTTATGCATTATCTTCTCTTTCTGAAGCCTTGTCAGCCAGTTGCAGCCTCCCAAATCACGGAACTCAGACTCCCGGGGTTTTGTACGCGATCCGCACCCGGTGCATGCTCCCAGTGCTTTGCTGCTCATGTTCACTTGACATCTGTGTTGGACAGTGAGTTCTTGAGGACAGTGACATGTCTTCGTGTCACCAGCACCTACTTCAGTGCCTGGCATATAACAGACATTCAATCAGTATTTTTTCTTTTCTTTTTTTTAAAGATTTTTTATTGATTTATTTGAGAGAGAGAGACAGCGAGAGAGGGAACACAAGCAGGGAGAGTGGGAGAGGGAGAAGCAGACTCACCGCTGAGCAGGGAGCCCGATGCGGGGCTCAGTCCCAGGACCCTGGGATCATGACCTGAGCCGAAGGCAGACGCTTAAGCAACTGAGCAACCCAGGCACTCACAATCAGTATTTTTTAATGAACTAATGAAGTTTTAATCTATTTTTTAGATAATGAAGACTACCATCTACAAAAGGTTAGCTAGTATGAGGCAGTTTTTGAGGTAATGGGACTATTTTGTATCGTGATTACATACACACACACAAAGGAGTCAACTGTGTTTGTCAGTTAAAAAAAATAAAAACTGTCCCACTTTTTGAGGGCTTAGGTGGGTTTTCACTTATTTGTTTATATAATAGAACTTGATATTATACGTGCTCAACAGTTTATATACATATATATATATGAATTGAAACACTAGGAAACACAAAGTGCAGATTTAAAAAATTAAGTTATTTCAGGGGCGTCCAGGTGGCACAGTCAGTTGAGTGTCTGACTCTTGGTTTCGGCTCAGGTTAGCTCTCTGCTATGGACTGAATGTCGGGGTCGTGAGATCAAGCCCCGCGTGGAGCTCTGTGCTCAGTGGGGAGTCTGCTTGAGATTTTCTCTCCCTTTCCCTCTGCTCCCCCCCACGCTTGTGTGCTCTTGCTCTAAAATAAATACATAATCTTAAAATTATTTCACAAACATCTATTGAATTTATGTGGCATTATATAGATTTATAAATGTGTTTAAATAATTCTCTCCTTTCTGCTTCCCCTGTCTTTCAAGTTTTGTCTGATGAGAAAAAAAAGTCAAGCCTGTGAACTGACTGTGATAATTAAAGGACCTTTTTTTTTTTTTTTTTTACTATTGTAGCTGTAAATACAGCAAACTACTTCACTACAGAAAGGAGGTATGATTGTTGAAGGTTATAATAATCCTTGAGTTGTATATATTTATGGCTAATAGTACATTAAACAGAAATAAAGCCATTTGATTTTTCAGATATAAACTTGGAATTGCTGATTTTTGTGACAATATTTTCAAACTCAGTTGGACTTAATATTTGATCTGGAAAGGAGTAAGATGACTCCCAGAATAATTTTCCTGACAACAGCCCCTGCCATTTCTTACTGAAAACTGTTTAGAACAGTCAGAGTACATATATTCTGTCGTTGAAATTTAAAAGTAGGATCTTCCTTACGAGAGAGCACTTAGAGCAGTTTGCTGTAATTCTGTGTCTCCTGTTGGGTGCATAAGGCTGGTAATACCTTCTGACACCTTTGACCTGCACGGTTTGTAGTTCAGTGTAATGTCCACGGGGTGGCAGCAGAGACCTGAGTAAGATCAAAGGTGGACAAACCTGAGGGGATTTGAGGGATTCTCCCGTTTTGGGTTTTTGTTTGTTTGTTTGTTTAAGGGATGGCTAGAATAATCTTTTTATTGGCTTCCTTTTTTTTTTTAAAGAAAAAAATGTTCAAAAAAACCCCAACTAATAAACTCTTTTGCCTTTATTAAAATATATCAAGTTGGCACTGGCATAAAAATGCCACTTTTCATGGAACCCTAGTAAAAATATCACTGTTGTATTTTCACAAAGGTGTCCCTGTTATATATGATAGGAATTGTGGTGCTTTCTTACCTGTTAAGAGTAGGGCAGTAATTCTTTTAGACACCCCTGTTTTCAAGGGGAAGAAGAGAATTAAATTATAGGCATGGGGTTTATAGTGGGGTGAGCACAAACAGTACTGTGGCTACTGAAGCGTTCAGAGTGTACATATTGCCGGTGTATAGCCATCTGTTTTGACATCAGTTATGTTCCAATCTTATAGTTACCCTTGATTGCTTGGGGCGAAAGGCCAGAGGTGAACCAAGCAAAGCCAAGTCCAGCAGTGTTCGTGTGTATGTGGGGGGGGGTTCAAGTAGGAGAAGATGGGTCTAAGGATTGTACAAGAAGGTCTAATGCTTATTTGGATCACTTTTGTGGGAAAAGGGCAAAGAATATCATTAGCATATGAAAGTACGGGTGACGGCATTTGTCCTTCCTGAGGGGTCTACACAGTCTGTCTTCAGCTCAGTGAGGTCGAATAATTCATCTTCAGGAAGGCAGTGCCTTTATCACAAAGTCAAGTAGAGTTTTCTTCCAGATTTCATAATTACCAAGCTCGGATTGCCCTGGCACAGGGTCCTTGAGTTTGGGTACTGCCTTTGGAGTGGAGCGGCTTCTGCCTCGCTCAAGTGCCCGCTCAGACACGAGTGTCTCTGGGAAGGGAGACGCCGCTCCGCCCCTCCGTTCCCTGTGGCCGCCTCTACTCTCTGCCCTGTGCTCTCCTTCCTTCTCTTTCTCGTCCTCCTTGTCATTCACTTCCCTCCCCTCTCTCCCCCACTTTCTCTCCTCACCTCTTCTTTGCCCCCTTTCTTCTCTGGTCACTTCTTTCTGCCTCTTCTCATCCCCCCTGCCCTTGAGAGAGACAACCCTTTTCCACAGCCAGCGTTGCTCCCAGGGCCAAGGACCTGTGCTGAGACGCAGGCCACGTGTGTATGTTTGATCGCTGTTGGGTTACTGAGAATTCTACACGTTAGAGGTGTTTGGTCATTTATGGGAGTAACTTGAACATGGCCTACCGTGTCCTCAGTCAGCAGGTATTTATGGAAAGTAGACGCTGATGCCAGGATCCTGAGCCATGTATCAGTTCCACCTGTTGATCTTTAGCACCCCCCAGGGCACAGATCACTATAGTGAGGACGGATGACCAGATACTGTTGTAAATGAAGCAAATCCCGGTCTGCAGGCTGGCCCTGGCACCTGTGAATATCCTGGCCCTCCATAGTCTCATGTGTGTTATTATCTTTAAAATTGGGATGAATTGGGTTTTTTAAGTCCCTATATTTTAGAAGGCTCTTTCTTATATCTCTGTCTACTGCCTCTTTAAAATTGTTTTTACATTCTTCTATGCTTATTGAAAATCTCTTTGGGGGCAGAGAGGCCGTATCCTCTAAATGTCTTTGTACATTTGAGGTATTCACCCTGTACCTACTACTCGGCCCTAGTACCTAATGAGAGATTGCCATTTAGAAATTAGTTAAATGCAGTGTCACTTTGCCCTGGATTTTTTTCCCTCTAAACCCTGCTACATCTAGTTTCTTAGCTGGTAGATCTTAGGTATTTATAACCATTATGTTTCTGTGCTGTTGATATGGACAGTGTGTCAGTACTCTAACTCATATTAATGACGTACGAATGAATAGACATTTTGTCACCACCTCACTTGTAATTCCATTACTATCTTAGATACTAGCGGTTGGCATCTGAGAGAAGTATACTTTAAGTAGGTTATTGTCTACTAGGGGAAAGGGACTGGTGTTTTGGGCTACCATGAAGGAGCTTGGAGATGCTACTTTTCTGATATTTTAGAACAGTCACAGAATTTTTTCCCCACTATGGATTTGGGCCTCTTGCCCATTCAGTAAATAACTTGTTAAAGTTTTCTTTTAATTCTATGATGTGTAGACGCACAGAACATTAATGTCCCTTCCTTAGAAAACTTGCTGTATTGACTTGAATATAAAGTGGTGTTAAATGTAAGGTGAAGGGGCGCCTGGGTGGCTCAGTCAGTTAAGTGTCTGCCTTCGGCTCGGGTCATGATCCCAGGGTCCTGGGATCGAGCCCCACATCGAGCCCCGCATCGAGCCCCGCATCAGGCTCCCCGCTCAGCTCAAAGCCTGTTTCTTCCTCTCCCTCTGCCTGCCGCTCCCCCTGCTTGTGTTCTCTCTCTGTCTGCCAAATAAGTAAATAAATAAAATCTTTTTTTTTTAAAGATTTTATTTATTTATTTGACAGAGAGAGACACAGCGAGAGAGGGAACACAAGCAGGGGGAGTGGGAGAGGGAGAAGCAGGCTTCCCGCCGAGCAGGGAGCCCGATGCGGGACTCGACCCCAGGACCCTGGGATCATGACCTGAGCTGAAGGCAGACACTTAACGACTGAGCCACCCAGGCAGCCCTAAATAAATAAAATCTTAAAAGAAATAGATGAAGGTGAATACTTTTCTTACCCTTTATATTGAAAAATTAAATCTTCCATGTATGTATGTATGACGCATACCTTTCCATTTTGTTTCATGCATGAATTACCACCTTGGTCTCTCCATTACCTTTTTCTCAATCTTCTTACTCCTTCTCTTGAGTTATATATGCCTTATATCTGTAATCCCACATTTTTACTCTGTGTCCTCTTAATCTTTACCAGTATGTGCTTTTTATCTAATTAAAGGATTTCAGGATGGAAGTCTACAGATCTAGAATACAACCTTATTTTCCCCAGAGATGTTCCATTTTCTCTCACAGTCCTTTTTCCTCTCCACTTTCTTGCTTCCACCTCCCCCAAGTTTTTTGTTTGTTTGTTTAGTCTTTCCCCTGGATTGGTCCCTTACTAACCCTTTCTACTCTGGTCCAGTTATTCCAAACCTGGAATCTTGCTTAAATTCTGGGTTACACACTTACAAAGATGCCCTCTCGCGTCCGTCATTGTCAGTAAGTCAGTCTAGCTGAATGTCTATGGAAAATGCTATGGAAGCCAGCCCTAGATTGACCGTCGCTTGCAATACCGTGGCGACCACAACACAGAAAATGGCATATGGGAATCTGCGAAGTAATGGAACTCTCATTACTATGGATCTGTTACTGCCTGTGTCTACCTTCCACATTTGTTTTGTTCAGTTGTCTTTTTGATGTGGTTATGTAAAATAAGTTTTAATTATTATAGTTGATTTCATTACATGTCGACATTGAAAATACGCTAGGAACATAAAAGCAGATGATTATAAATACTGAAATTTGTGATTTTTTAACTAGCAGAAAAAGGCAGTCCATAAAATTAGTGTTTACTACAGTAACTCAGTTTTGAGATTAAGGATGTAGATGCTAGGGTAATGTCTTCTTTCAGGCTGCTGTAATAGAAATACCACAGATTGAGGGGCTTTAACAACAGAGGAATATTTTCTCATAATTCTGGAGGCTGGGAAGTCCAAGATCAAAGTGTTGGCAAGGTTGATTTCGTCCCTCTTTGGCTTCAGCTGGCTGTCTTCCTACATGGTCTTCCCTCTGTACCTGTCTGTGACTGTACATCTCTTCTTAGAAGGACGTCATCCCTATTGGGTAAGAGGCCCACTCCAGTGTCCTCATTTAACCTTACTTACCTCTGTAAAAGCCTTATCTCCAAATGCTGTCATACTCTGCGGGATTAGGAGTTAGGGCTTCAACACATGAATTCTGAGGGGACCGACTTCAGCCCAGAACAGTGGGGTAATTTTTAGGCAGACTTTGCTGAAGAAGAGAACACACAAATCTGTCCGCTGGTGAATTATCCCCACCTCTAGTGCCCGGTCCGCCTCGGAGGACGCGGAGCATGCGGCTCTCCACTAGGGCAAACACGCTAGGCACTGCCCACTGCCTCACACGGGTGAGTCAGGCTCAGACTCTCGCTCCCTCTAAGTGTCACCTGTCTGGGGTATTTGGGAAGGTGTGACGACAGAAGGAGAAGGGTTGTCCCCCGCCTGGCCCAGAGCCCCCTGTCTGACCGCTCCTCCTCCAGCGGGGTGTCCCCCCTGCTCTGCCAGGGGCTACTCCTCACTCCACTGTTGACCACAACTGGGACGACCCCATGGGATGCAGTCCTTGCGGTGCAATATGGCTACTTTCCTAGAAGCCTTTGCAGAGGGGGTGGTATCATACCTCTCTTTGTGGCCCCATCCACTGCCCCACTCTGAAGAGAGGTGAGGGCACTAATCCCATCATGAGGTCTCCACCCTTATGACCTAATTACCTCCCAAACCCCATCTCCAAATACCATATTACATTGGGGAATTCCAGTATATGAATTTTTTTGGCCGGGAGCGGGGGGAGACACAAACATTCAGTCCATAGCAGAGAGTTGACCTTGTAAAAACCTAATTACAAGTGAATCTGGCTTTCATGGGTTGTGAATTGATACAGATGGAAACACTGAAGATAAGATATGTGCATCCACAGTGCAGGCTGAGAAACATTTGCAGCTTTCCCGCATAGGCTGGTGTTCTGGGGAGGCCCCGTGCATGCATGTTGCAGCACTGGTTCATTTGAAGTCTGGTGGTGGTGTTGCTGTGTAATACTGCTCTGGACAATGTGTGGGACATTTTCGGTTATTGCCCATGAACTGCAGTGCTGGTGGCTCTGGGTGCCCGCTGCCGAAAGCCACTGGAGTGGTGGAGGAGTGGAGCAGCTTAAAGGGCTCAGCGGGAGAGTCTCTACAACTAATCCAGTTTTGTCCTGTAACAGCACATCTCGCAGGCAGGAATTAACCGCTCTCTGGGCACCACTGCTTTGCTTTTCTTCTTGATGGTTATGGTTTTCATCAGGCTCCCACTCACCCACCTGGAAAGAGCATCGTGGTGATTGGCTGATATTTTTATCTGATGGAATATCAACCAGCCATTGAATTAGCCACTCGGGTTACTGCTTTGTGCCCTTAGGAAATTGTCCAAGTGGGGACCAAGAGGAAATTCATAAGTTCAGTTTTTCTTTTCTATAGGTCTTTATGTCTTCTTGATAATTTGTTTGTTGGTGTCATCTGCCTACGGGGAAGAAGGAATTCCTGTATTTATCTGGGACTCAATGGATAACTACTTGTAGAGCTGGTGAAAGCTTTTTTGGGGCCACAGATTTTAATTTTATTTTTGTTGATAGTTTTTTAACCCAATAGGCTAAATAACTCCTTGTGAATATTCTCGACTTGTGCTGCATTTGAGTCCCCTTTTTACTTTGATTCTAGCTGTTTCCTATGAGGCTAGTCAGACACTGAACTGGAATTGCCTCAGACTATTTCACAGACAGCATTCATAAACACGGACAACTTTCAGAGTTTGGGTTATCACTTAAAATATCGTGTCCACATACCATAAAATGTCTTTTTTATAAAAAGATATGAGAACAGGGGCACCTGGGTGGCTCAGTTGGTTAAGCATCTGCCTTCGGCTCAGGTCATGATCCCAGGGTCTTGGGGTCAAGCCACACATCGGGCTCCCTGCTCAGCTGGGAGTCTGCTTCTCCCTCTCCCTCTGCTGCCCCCCCTCCCCCCGCTTGTGTGCTCTCTCTCTTTCAAATAAATAAAATCTTAAAAAAAAAAAAGATACGAAAACAATATTGGTTGCACCCTCTGTCACTGAGCAGTATCTAGTGCCGTCTTCAATCCCAGAGGGCCCCTTTGCTCCGCTCATCCCTCACAGCCCACACCTAGCGCATGAGCGAGTGTGTGGACCCGACCTTACAGTGTATGTGAGAAGCAGCCCCTTCTCATGAGTTCCATCCAGAGGGCTCTGGAATCAGCTCTGGGTTTGAGCTGTGCATCTGCCACTTACCAGCTGGAGCCCCTATGCAGGTTCACTTCTGCCTCGGTTTCCTCTGTACAATGAGAGTCACAGTGGTGGCCTAAGTTATATGCCTGTTGCTAAATGCTGTGTGTACAGCTTTTTGAGTGGTGGCTGACACATGGTAAGTGCGTACTGAAAATTAGTTATCACTGTTACTGTTAACCAACAGTAATTATTACATAGTCAAAGTCCAGCCCACCAAGGTGAACTTGGTAAGAGAGGTATCAGATGGTGTTACTGTTTGCTGAGAAGCCCTCAGTAGGTTACAGTGAACTCGGAAAGAAATTCAGAGTCCGTACTGTAGTTTTCAAGGCCCTGGGTGATGTGAGTCTTCCGTTCCTCCGGGCTCGTCCCCGGCTGTTCTCTGCCTGTCTCCCACTCAAGGCGCAGGGCGCCTTTGTTCCTGCCAGAACTCTACCATGCCCCGTCCTGCCCCCAGCCCAGATCGCTGTCTTCTCCTGATGCTGGCTGTCCTCCGAGCTCTGCACAACCAGCCATATATGCTCCGTAACGACAGGGACCTCATCCTTTGGGTCCTCTCTGGATGGCCAGCACCCTGAGCAGTGTCTGGTACATAGTATTTGCTCGATACATATGTATTAACGGATACATGAACAAAACAAACTGTAATTGCCAGTTTACTGTGTGTGCTTTCAAATGTGCTTCAGAAGTATCTCTGGAGTTTAATGAATGTGGCATAAAAGGCAGAACTGGAATGAAAATACGGGGTCCTGGTTCCCATTCAGCATCTGCCATGACAGATCACACGGCTGTCTGAGACTCTGCTTCCCATTCTAAAATACAGGCAGAGCTAGGTCTCGAACCCTCGGACTCTGAGCAGCTGCCCAGCTGAGGGAAGAGGAGACAGGGTGACTTTCCACTTTCATCAGAGCAGCTGTGTTTACATTTTCTTTATATATTGGGGCTTCATATGAAATTCGGTTTGAAAAAAAAAAAGAGTCTGCTTTTAAAAAGTTTAAGGAACTACTGGATTAGAAGAGCACAAAGGTTAGGGCACTTGGGTGGCTCAGTCGGTTGAGCATCCGACTGTTGATCTCAGCTCAGGTCTTGATTGATCTCAGGGTTGTGGGCTCAAACCCTGAATTGGACTCCACGCCCAGCTCAGCGTGGAGCCTACCTAAAAAAAAGGAAAAGAAAAAAAAAAGGAGCACAAAGGTCATTTTTAGCTTAATAATTCTGATTCCAGTAGCTTAACTCTTTCAGGGATATTGTTTCTTCATCATTTTCTGTTCTCCAACCCCCCAAAAGAAAAGTTCACTGAATATTTCTTTAAAATACCTTAGAAGCATGATATGTGGGTAAATAACAAAATTATCATCCATCAAGACTGTGAGCTACATGAAAATAACGTGTTTGCTCACGTCTCATGGACCCATCACTTAGCGCAGTGCCTAAAGCCGAGCTCACTCAGTAAATATTGTAGATGGATGGATGGGTAGATATAGGAAGAGAGCAACAACATATTGTTAAGTGAGAATATATTATTTTGTAATATAAACCATGGAATGTTTACAAATGAAGTCTTGTTTTTTCAAGATGATATTTATTGGTTATCTACATTATAATCATTTTAATTTTTTAAAACTCTTTTAAAAAGTTTTGTTTTTTAATTCCAGTAGAGTTAACATGCAGTGCTATATTAGTTTCAGGTGTACAATATAGTGATTCAACAGCTCTGTATATTACTCAGTGCTCATCATGATGAATGTGCTCTTAATCCCTTTCACACATCCTCCACCCACCTCCCCTCTGGTAACCATCAGTTTGTTCTCTGTAGTTAAGAGTCTGTTTTGGTTTGTCTGTCTGTCTGTCTGTCTGTCTCTCTTTTTTTTCCTTTGATGCTTTATTTTCTTAAATTCCACATGTTAGTGAAATCACATGGTATTTGTCTTTCTCTGACTTATTTCATTTGGCATCATCCTCTAGCTCCATCCATGTTGTTACAAATAGCAAGATTTTATTTTTTATGACTGAGTAATATTCCATTGTGTATGTATATTGCCACATCTTCTTTATGCATCTGTCAGTGGACATTTGGACTGCTTCCACATCTTGGCAATTGTAAGTAATGCTGCGGTAAACATATGGGTGCATGTATCCCTTTGAATTAGTGGTTTTGTATTCTTTGGGTAAATACCCAGTAGTGCAATTACTGGATCTTAGGAATGTTCTACTTTTAACTTTTTTTTTTTTAGATTTTATTTATTTATTTGAGAGAGCGAGAATGAGAGAGAGAGCACATGAGAGGGAGGAGGGTCAGAGGGAGAAGCAGACTCCCCGCTGAGCAGGGAGCCCGATGTGGGACTCAATCCCGGGACTCCAGGATCATGACCCGAGCCGAAGGCAGTCGCTCAACCAACTGAGCCACCCAGGCGCCCTACTTTTAACTTTTTGAGGAACCTCCATACTGTCTTCCACAGTGGCTGCACCAGTTTGTATTCCCACCAACAGTGCACGAGGGTTCCTTTTTTTTCCCCACATCCTCGCCAACGCTTACTATTCGTTGTGTTTCATTTTAGCTATTCTGACAGGTGTGAGGTGTTACGTCATTGTAGTTTTGATTTGCATTTCCTTGATGATGAGTGATGTTAAACATCTTTTCATGTGTCTGTTGGCCATCTGGATGTCTTCTTTGGAGAAATGTCTGTTCATGTCTTCTGCCTATTTTTAAATTGGATGATTTCTTTTTGGTGTTGAGTTGATTAAGTTCTTTATATATTTTGGATACTAACTCTTTATCTGATATGTCATTTGCAAATATCTTCTCCCATTCTGTAGGTTGCCCTTTAGTTTTGTTGATTGTTTCCTTTGCTGTGCAGAAGCTTTTTATTTTGATGTAGTCCCAATAGTTTATTTTTGCTTTTGTTTCCTGTATCTGAGCAGACATACCTAGAAAAATGTTATACTACAGCTGATGTTAGAGACATTACTTCCTGTGCTCTCTTCTAGGATTTTTATGGTTTTAGGTCTCACATTTAGGTACTTAATCCATTTTGAGTTTCTTTTTGTGTGTGGTGTAAGAAAGTGGTCCAGTTTCATTCTTTTGTATATAGTTGTCCAGTTTTCCCAGCACCAGTTGTTGAAGAGACTGTCTTTTTCCCATTGCATATGCTTTTCTGCTTTGTTGAAGACTAATGAACCATCTAATTGTAGGTTTACTTCTCAGCTCTCTATTCTGTTCCATTGGTCTGTGTGTCTGTTTTTGTGCCAGTACCATACTGTCTTGATCACTACAGCTTTGTAATAGGACTTGAAGTCTGGAATTGTGATACCTCGAGTTTTTTGGTTTTTGTTTTTGTTTTTTCTTCAAATTGCTTTGGCTCTTCAGGGTCTTTTGTGGTTCCATTTTAGGATTGTTCTAGTTCTGTGAAAAATGCTGTTGGTATTTTGGTAGGAATTGCACTAAATGTGTAGATTGCTTTGGGTAGTATAAACATTTTAACAATATTTGTTCTTCCAGTCCATGAACACGGATTATCTTTCCATTTCTTTGTGTCATCTTCAATTTCTTTCATCAGTGTTTTACAGTTTTCGGAGTACAGGTCTTTCACCCCTTTGATTAAATTTATTCCTAAGTATTTTATTCTTTTCGGTGCAATTGTAAATGGGATTGTTTTCTTAATTCTCTTTCTGCTGCTTCATTATTAGTGTATAAACGTGCAACAGATTTCTGTACGTTGATTTTTGTATCCTGTGACTTTACTGAATTCATTTATCAATTCTAGTAGCTTTTTGGTGGAGTCTTCAGGGTTTTCTATATATAGTATCATGTCATCTGCAAATAGTGACAGTTTTACTTCTTCCTTGCCAATTTGGATGCCTTTTATTCCTTTTTCTTGTCTGATTGCTGTGGCCAGGACTTCCAGTATTGTGTTGAATAAAAGTCGTGAGAGTGGACATCCTAAAACTGTTTACTGAATGGCCAATTTATTGTACCTTCCTTTAGTTCTTCATTAATTTTCTGATGCTAGTTATGTAAAATATAAAACTAAAAGTACCCAGTATGATTTTCTTTCTTTTTCTTTTTTAAATATTTTTTTTTCCTTTTTTGCATTTGCAGTAGGATCCTTTTAGAGTTATTAACTTTGAGATGGAGTACTATTTCTTTTTATCATGATGTTATACTATGGCGGGTACTTGAGATAATAATACTAGTAATAATAACAATAATAAGCTATTTTGGGATAACTTTGAAACTACCTGCCTTTTCAGTTTGGCAGACCTGCTTGAATTTGATAGGAGAGGTTTTACTGAGATTTCAAAACCATTTTAATCGAGGTAGGTTAAAGCAAAAGTAATGGTAAGACATGGAACTACTGACTACATGATTGTTTTTTAAAATGAGAATATCAGCTTTGCATTTTTGAAAAAGCCTGTAACAACATATCTTAAGAAAACATAAGAATCACATGTTGCATAATTGTATAAACCTTACTCATAAGTTCATAAAATATTTCCACCTGCCTGCTGTCTAAAAAGATTTTGCATTTTGCTATGTTTTAGTATCAGTCTCTCTAAAAAATGCTTCTTCTCAACCCCTAAAATTCTGTGGCGTGTGTGTGTGTGTGTGTATATATATATATATGTATGTATGTGAGTGCAGATGTGAAAAGCATGCAGTTGTTCATGGTGTGGTTCTTATATTTGATACTCTTTACTCCTGTATCTATGTTACTTATGAATCTATCTTTCCCTTTAGGTAAAGAAGATGAATATCCAAAGAAACCTTTGGGACAGCTTCCACCTGAATCTGCTTGCATTAGTCACCTGAGCAATGGACAAAGAAGTGTGGGCAGGTCAAGTCCCCATATGAGCAGCAGAAGAGAAAGTGGCTCATCACCTCACAAAAAACATGAGCATTCCCCTCGCCATCAGAGTAGAGTTGGTACACCAGAACGAGTAAGGGCGCTAAGACGGAAATCAGAGGATGAAGACAGTAAAAAGCTTAAAGATGAAACAGATCTTCCAAGAAAACTTCCATCAGGTCCACAAGACAGTTCCAGGCAATATAATCATGCAGCTGCTAACCAGAATAGCAATGCCACTTCAAATACCAGGAAGGAATTTGTGCCCAAGTGGAATAAGCCATCAGATATTTCAGCTATTGAAAAAACTGCCAAATACGCCATCGAAGGCAAAAGTAGGTCAGCGCACCCTGCACTTACAGTCACCATCCCAAGTTCTGCTGACACTCGGGTATCAAATGTAAGGCAGAAGATGAAGGTTTTGGATGCCGATGAAGGGAAACGGGGCTCTACTGCGTCCCAGTATGATAACGTACCTGAAAATGACAACAGCGCTTCCGTCGAAGAGGCACTAGAAAGAGCCTACTCCCAAAGTCCAAGGAACGTGGTTTACTCTCACAGCCCGAGGAAGCATGTGGAGCCAAGTTCTAGTCCATCAAGAATATTAAACAAGTTTACTTTTAAAGTGCAGCCTGCAGGTTATGCAAAATACCCATCTCTGTTGGATGGGGAGGAGCGCAGGACAGTGCACCCTCCATCCTACAGTAACCCCCCTCTTTACCATGGAAATTCTCCCAAACGCATCCCTACTGCTAACAGCAGCTTTGCATCTCCACAGTTTACCCATGGGACTCAAATGAATCCTTCCCGGAGACCTTATGGCTCTACTTTGTCAGTCGATATTTCTCCAGAGAAATCTTACAGCCGCCCGCTTCCTGTTGTGCTGCCCTCCAGCCGCATAGAAGTTCTTCCCATTGACACTGGTGCCGGGGGATATGCAGGCAATTCAGAGTCACCAAAGAATGGACAATTCATCATTCCTCCCATGGATTATCTGCCAGATAACAGAAAATGGCCGGAAGTTAGTTACACGTACAGACCCGAGACTCATGGACATTCGTGGACTCAGGATGCTAGCTGTGGCCACTTGAGCAATTTACCAAAATATTCCGCCTTTCAGCATGTTCCCTTTCAGGACCATAGCCTCCCGGCAGTTTCAGTAGATAGTCCAGTACGATATAGAACTTCCCCAGGTTTAGAAGATGCCAGTTCCTCTGGGTATCAATATTCAGGGCCCTCACCTCCAGTGTATCACTACAGAAATCGGGATGGACTTTCTATTCAAGAATCAGTATTGCTGTGAGAATTTATCTATACTTGGTAAAGACAAGAGAACAGAAACCATTTGAAACCTACATTGCTATGTTTATAATTGCCAAAGCAGTATTTTATACTATTGTAAACATAAACATCTTGCACAATTCCAGTGTATGCTAGTAATAAGAATATATAGGAGCGTTTCATCCCCATGTAGATGCTGCTTACGATGAGCATTTTTAAATTGCATCATCACTGAACCTGTTAAAAAGAATTTAACATGGAAACATAGCAGTAGCACTTAGGGATGCACGCAGAGTGATAATTCATGACTCGGTTTCATTTATATCGTTCTCCAAAACGTGAGCATTTTTGCGCCATTAGCCCATCCTGTTTTGAGTAACATTAGAAAGCACTGAAAAACTGTATAGAATAGATATTTTTAAGGCTGTATATAGTGTGTGTGTCTTTCAGTAGATACCAGAAGGCCTCCATGCACACACATTTGAACACAGAACTAAAGGAACGTTAACAAAATTAATTTTGGTCTACATCCATGAAATAATTTACTCTTCTTCCTTTCCTGAACTTGCCTTTCAGCCAAGACCCACCCCCCGTGTTTTCCCCCAGGTCCTAGAGTGCCCTTGGGCTTTGCCCTGACTTCAGGCAGCTTCTCTGCAGTTGTGGCCCTCTTCTTTCCTCCTGAAAATTAAAGACAGTGGAGAGAGAAAGGCCCACCACTGACTGGTGCTTAAACCCTGGGGCACTCGGAGTAAGTTTATGGCCAAAGGTGGGGCGCTGCTCATACCCCAAGATCAGTTTTAGAGCAGTTTTGGTGCGTCTGTGCCCTTTGTTCTGGTCTGCCTCTTGCAAAGCTCAGAGCAGAATGTTCCTTGCCAGATGCAGGGAAAGTGCTGCAATCCTGCTTTCTGCCGATGCTGGCAGGAGGGGTTGCAAGTTAGGCTCCTCAAGCACTCACACGGGGCAGCAGAACGGACTCCTTTGGAATCCATTTGAAAAGCAGAATTAACAATATGGTTACTCCTTACTTCTGCCCTTTAAATTCCTGCACGCCCCGGGGCTGTTCATTTACATGGGCTTTTTCTGGCACTCTTTCTTTAAAGGTTGATAATCAGTGGATATTGCTACATTTAGGCCATTAAATTATCATTGTGTATACTTGCAAAAAAATCCTAATTATTAATAGGAGTCTAAGGTTTTAATCTTTTTTAAGAAATAGCATGACTTTCATACTTCCAAAAATCTCCTTTTGCAGTGAAAACAAATTCAGGTTCATGGTTAAAAAATTAACAATGTCTTTTTTTAAAATAGTCTATTACACTACAATTAGCAAAACATGGGGACAGTTTTGGGCACCCCCAGAAAGTCTGACTTTGTGTTTAATTGGAAAGCTGGTTTTCAGCATACTTTCCTCATGTTTGAGCAAGGACAAGAGTAGAAAACCTAACATTGAGGGCTCTTCTTGTTGCAAGTTGGGACTTTAAACTTTCAAGGTACCGACGTATGTCTTTTCAAATGAGAGTAACATTTGTTTAGCTAGTGAATGTGACAATATTTTTTATGTATATAATGAGTCTAATGTAATTTTAATCAACTTGGTAATGATGTTATTAAACAGCAAAACAAATGGCAGTGTGTTAGCAGCTCAGCTCTATGCTGAAGCGCACACAAAATCCCTCTCTCCCTGGGCTCTTGATTCAGATCGTGTGGAGGCTTAGAAAGAAATGTAGATAAAACATGTAGCTGAGGATATTAATTCCAATGTTTAAACCATGATTCTGTGACTTGTAATGAACCAAGCTGTATAATTTAGGTTATGATAGTAGCATCTGAGCTGCTCCAAAATATATATGTCAACAGTGGTAAATACTGTAGATTTATATATATATATACATATATATATATGCAAAATATATATATACACACACTATTTTCTTATGTCATCTATGACATTTTTATCTGTATACTTTTTTTGATGTGATTGTTTTTAACATGCTAAAAGTAATAAGTATATTTTGTGTCTTTCATGTGCTTTTTTTCATACAGCAGAAGTGCTCTGCATCTCTGATGCTTCTAAAGCTAATTTTCTTCTAATTGAGGAGATACTGCTCAGTGTTTGCCTACATGACTTTATATATCTGTCTATCACAGTTGCATGTTAAATGCTTTATTAATTTCCGGGAATACTTTTTATCTGCCTTTCCTTTATTTTATCCGCCATTATTAATAGCAATAAGGTATTTCCAGTCTTTCCCACTATAAAATGTAGTTCTCTGTTAGCTTTTCAAGTAGGAAATTTTAATTTAAACTTATTTTGCCACCATACAATTTTAGTCTTTCAAATTTATCTTTTAGTAAGAGATAAATAATGGAATGATGATAAAAGATGAAATAGTATTAGTAAAGTGGGTTAAATATAATCACGAAACTGTATTTGACGAGGATCCTCATGGAGCGGAGGCTGATCTTAATGCATAGCTGGACGCGCTGTAGATATTTTGCCGTTATTTGCTCTCTTCTTTACAGCAGACTTGCCTCACGCAATACGCACTTTGGTATGGTTTTTGTTGTTTTAATATTTAGTTTGAAAAGTTAAAGAGACTACACCCAGAGTCTCCAAGGGTTTTAAAACTTTGTTTCAGGTACTTATGTTTTTTGTTACCAGATTTTAAAAAAATAGCTTTTTAAAGCTGAGAGAGATGTATATATGTAAATGTAAAGTCAGATATCAAAGTATTGTACGGGAAGAAAATAAATTATTTTTCCTTCTATCCTGCTGGGTTCTCCAGCCAGGCCCTATAAATTGGTCTGACAAAAGCAGGTCAACAAGAGAAAAACAGAAGCTTATTAACAGGTGCATCCTGCATTCACATGGTGCCCAGCCCTGAGCAGCTCAAAGGAGGGTTGGACTTGGGGTCTGTACACCTAACTTAGCAGGGAGAGGGAGGAGGAGAAAGGCACTTAGAAGAAAGAAAGGGACTATTTGTAGAGCTAAGCGGGCCCTTAGGAGAAGTGATGGGCGGTGTGATAGTGTGTGGCAGGGGCTGGGTGTGGTGCCTGGAGAGAGCAGAGTTGCCTGGGGAGGGGATTTATGACAGGGATTTTGAATTTTGGGGGAAGGCTCTGCTTTCAGGCAGATAAGCAATTTCAGAACTCAGATGCCTTCGGCTCAAAATCGTTCTTATGCCAAAGTGGTGTATTTTGGGGTGACGTGCCCTGATCCCCCTCAGTGGCAATGATAGAATGTTTCCTGAAAGAATTGAAAAAAGATTGAATAGGACATTTCAGGAGAAGAAAAATAGATGTTTACAGGATGTGGTGTGATTGCTTTAACTATTTTCGTTTTAAGGAGATTCTAATACTAAATTTTATGTCATACTGAGCGTAATTTTACAGTGAAGTTTCGTATTTGTCATTTCAGATCTCTCCCTCAGGGCCCATTGAAATGCAGGCACAGAAACAGTACCTCTTCAATACTTTGCTGAGATCTCCTTTCATTTCCATGATTGGAGAAAAACATGCCATGCCCACAAATAGGGATTTATACACAGAGGACCTATGGCTCAGTCTTCTGGAAATATTATTACTCTCAGTTATCTTTCCGACTCACACCTTTACTTTTAGTATGCATTTGATTGTGGGTTAATTTAAGATTACAGTTTGGAGATCTTTTTTTGTTTGGCTGTCCTATAATGGATTTTATTTTATTTATTTATTTATTTTTAAAGATTTTTATTTATTTATTTGACAGAGAGAGACACAGCGAGAGAGGGAACACAAGCAGGGGGAGGGGGAGAGGGAGAAGCGGGCCTCCCGCGGAGCAGGGAGCCCGATGCAGGGCTCGATCCCAATCATGACCTGAGCCGAAGGCAGACGCTTAACGACTGAGCCACCCAGGCGCCCCCTATAATGGATTTTAAATATCCCTCTGTAATATGGATATTAATGCTTATCGATCAGGTGGTTTTAATAAGCCAGACTTTATTTTTTCAGCGACCCAAGATAGAATAAAAAGAAAGGACTCCACTTAACATTTAGTTATGAATTGTACTTTCAGAAGGATTTTCAGTTATCCATAAATCTAAGCGTAATTGCCACCATTTTACATATAAGAACAATGAGGCATAAAGGAACAAATTTTAGATTTCATAGGAGTGCATCTCGACCCTCACTACTTTAGAATTATCTGGGGGAACTTAACAAAAAAATGTTCTTCTTGGTTTTTACCTTAGGCACTTAAGTCAGAATCTCTGGGGTGGAACCCAGGCATCGGGTAATTGTATTTTTTTTCCCCATTCAGTCAGCAAAACTCTTTAAAAAAAAAAAAAACCTTCTAAATTTGATTTTGATTGTCTTATATTTCCACTATGAACTGTCTTAAAAATTCTTAACAGATCAATTTCAGAGTTTAGAAACTCTGATTTCAGGTAAGTTAGGAAAAATTCCACTGGAAGGATCCATGTTATCATCCATCTCTGTAAATTTTGATGAACTACTGACAGTTGTGGAAAGTATAAATGGCTTCAAATGAAAGGTGGCATGACCCTGTACCTTCTCTCATTACTGCTTACAATAGTGCCTCAAACTAGGTAGAGCCTTACTAAGGTTTCCATTTTCCCGGACAACCTCTGTCATTTTCCTTAAGCGACATGCTAAAAATAGGCCTAAGCTATTTGCAAACCTAAGTGCATTTTCCCTATGTGAGCAGCTGAGAAAATGTGCATAGTCTGGTGATTCACCCAGCCAGGCAGTGTTTTATTGAGCACCTACAGTATACTCGTTGTCTTAGGGTCTGTGCTAGGCTCACGCTTCAAGATGGGAGACATGCTCTTTAAGCTGTGTGCCTCGATTCAGTATCGGAGACACACAGGGGGTTATTACAGGCATAGAAAGGCCACGGCTCAGGAGGGTCAGTGGAGGTTGGTGGGGGAGTTGCCTCATTGCTGAGCCTGAGGATTAGTAGAGCAGACGGACGAAGGGAAGAGAAGGCCGGGACATGGCTGCCGAGGGCATATGGCATGAGCACCTGCATGGTATATAGGGGGACATCTGCCGCTGTGTGATGTGTGCGTGTGTGCAGGGGGTGGAGTGGAGTGTTCCACAGAGAGACCCGATGATGGGGCCCTTCCACGCCGTTGAACTCGATCCCGGAAGCTGGTTTTCTATGGTATGTTCACATTTTTTGTGTGGACTCTAGAGGCTACACAGGAGGGAGCAAACCTGGAGGAAGTTAGGAAGAGTGCAGCAAGTGTTATATCCAAAAGGTGGTGCAGAGTGTAAACGGAAACAGTTTCAAAGAAAAGGTGATTAATTTGAGAACTAATTACCAAGAAAAGTTGGCCCGACTTGATAATTGTTTGAATGTAATCGTAATAATCATAGTAAGAAAAATAGTGAACGTTACTGAGTGCTTGCTATGTGTCCGGCCCTGTGCTGAAGCATTTAACCTGCATTAACTCATTTAATTCTCACAATAACGCTGTGAGGGATGTGCTCTCCAAGTCCCTGTTCGCACGGGAAAACAGGTGGTTGAGGTACCTCGCCCCACGGGACACGGCCAGCCCATCATGGAGACAGGACTTTAGTCCACACTGTCTGAATCTAGATCCTCTGCTTCCTCCCCAGCCCAGGAGTCTTAAGAAGCTATCATTTCCCTGCCATAAAACTCACCCCCATTAGTGTACACACCAAGGATTTTTTAATAAATTCGCACAATTGTTGCAACCATTACAAATGCAAGCCAATTTCAGAACATTTCCATCACCTCCCAAAGCTCTCTTGTACCCATTTGCAATCAATCTCCATTCCTGCCCCAGCCTCAGGCAACCACAGATCTACTTTCTCTCTCTCCCTGGTTTGCCTTTTCTGAACATTTCGTATACTTGGAATCAGATAGTCTGTGCCTTTTTGCATCTGACGTCCTTCACACTTAGCATAATGTTTCTTGAGTTTCGTCCGTGCTGCAGTGTGTATTAGGAATTCCTTTTTATTGCTGAATAGTGTTCCATTGCGTGACTATATCACATTTTGTTCCTTCACTCTGCCGGCTGTAGACATGTGGATTGTTTTCACATGCTGCTGTGACCATTTGTGTACAAATCTTTGTGTGGACATGTTTTCCATTTCCCTTGGGCTGTTGCTGGCTTTATGGTAAGTTTATGTTTGACTTTTTAGGAAAGTGCCAGACTCTGTTCCAGAGTGCACCATTTTAGATCACCATCAGCATTGTATGAAGGTTCAAATTTCTCCACATCCTCACCAACACTTGTTACTTTCTATTTTTTTTATTATAGCCATTCTAGTGATATCTCCTTGTGGCTTTGATTTGCATTTCTCTAATCGCCAATGATGGTGAACCCCTTTTCATGTACTTATGGGCCATTTGTGTATTTTCTTTGGGGAAATGTCTGTTCAGATCCTTTGCTCACGTTTAAATTGGGTTATTTTCTTATTATTGAATACTAGGAGTTCTTAATATATTCTGGATACAAGTCCTTTATAAGACATGATTTGCAAATATTTTCTCACAGTCTTACGGTTTCTTTTGTGGTGCAAATGTTTTTAATTTTAATGAAGTCCAATTTTTTTCAGTTTTTTCTTTATGAATCATGCTTTTAGTATTGTATCTGTCTGCCTAACCCAAGGTCACAAAGGACTTTCTCCTGTTTTATTCTTCCAAGAAGTTTTATAATTTTAGCTCTTACATATGGGTTTATGAGCCATTTTGAATGAATTTTTGTGTATGATGTGAGGTAAGGACCTAAATTCAGGTGGATATCATGTGTTACAAAAAGACTATGCTTTCCTCATCTGAATTGGGGACCTTGGTACTTCTGTCAAAACTCATTTGACCATATTTATAAGTGTTTATTTTAAGGTTTGAAATCAGAAAGTGTACATCCTTTAACTTTGTTCTTTTTCAAATGGTTTTGGCTATCCTGGGTCCTTTGCATTTCTATATATATTTTAAGATGAGCTTGTCATTGTCTGGAAAAAAAAAAAACTGGGATTTTTGCTAGGTGTTACTCTGAATCCGTGGATCCATTTGGGAAGAAATGCCATCCCAACAGTGTTGAGTCTTCTAATCCATAAACAGAGATTGTCTCTACATTTATTTTAATCTTCTTTAATTGCTCTCAGCAACATTCTGTAGTTTTAGTATGTCTTGCACTTCTTTTGTTAAAATTATTCCTAAGTATTTTGTTTTTCTTGCTCTTGTGAATGGATTGTTTTCTTCAGAGCCCGCATGCTTCCCCATCGTTCTGGACTGCTGAGGGGAGAGCGAGGAACGAGGTTGAGTTCTGCAGTGCCCAGGTTGGGTGGTAAGCTGCATCATGGGGCCACCATCTGATAGACAGAACTCAGAAGATGGAACAGGCTTAGGTTTAGTGAGAAAATGACATGTTTTGACATGTAGAATTTGAGGAATAGGGAGTTGACAGATGGTGTTGTCTGACAGACAGCTGACCGTTCCAGAGAGATTTGGGACTTGCTTGCCAGCACGTAGGAGGTAAAGCTGTGAGAGAGTACTTGTCTAGGGAGAAGATGAACAAGCTAAGGATGGGGAGATGGTGGGGGGGGGGAGTTGCTGACATTTAAGAGGTGCCAGAGAGAAAGGAATGTGTGAAGGACTCAAGAGGGAGCAGTCACGGACTGGTTCTGCAAGAGCTCAGTGCCCAGTGACTGACCATTGAGCTTTGGAGCCAGAGTGGCTTGAGTTTGCACTTTGCATCGGTGGTGAAATTGTGATGTAACAAAACCACAAAATCCCTGTCCTCGCGGAGCTGATGCTCTGATCCGCTTCCTCATCTGTAAATGAAGACTGGTGTTTATTTCATGGAACTGTGAGTTGGATGAGTTACTTTGTGTAAAGTGTTCAGCACAGCATCTTTACACAGTGATAATTTCGAATGTGATCTGTAATTACATGCCACCACCATGCAAGGTTTAGTGACAAGAGAGCGTGGGCTTTGACTCCTGGAGCTGAGTCTGGTGAGGAGCGCAGAGGTGGACAGGCAGGAACGTGACTCCTTCATGGCTGGAGGAGCAAGAGTTTCCAGAAGGAAATGATCAGCAGCAGGACGGCCTGGTGACTGGGACTGAAGAGAATTTGGATCTGACACCTGCTGTCATTCCTCAAGCCTCAGATTGTGGGGTTGGCAGGCACAAGAGGGAGGTGATGCGGCTCTCTCTGGAGGTTTCCATGAGAAGGGAAGGGCAGGTGCTGAATAGGAGCTGTAGGGACTGATGGGTAAAGGTAGGAAGTGGGGGGAGGGATGTATTTACACAGAAAAAATCATGCTAGTTGGAAATCAGTTTTGACCGTTCAAACACACTCCAGTACTTCTACAAAGCAGCCCTTGGTTTTGTTCCAATTTGCTGCTTTATGTATTCATGAGTCCTAAAACACCAATCATTAAACTTCCTGTAATTCAGAGTTTTCACTTTAATTTGGAGGAAAATCGGCATAATCAATATAAAGCAGGCTGTATCAAGAAAGCCCTTAAGTACTGCCCATGAATATCCTTGTAGAGCACTTACTTATATCTTGCTGTCTCCTAATAAGAGAGGCGATGCAGAAGTAGCGTATGTGCAGACGATGGAGAAGTCAGCTTCTCTGTAAGCTCAATACGAGTCTGCAATGAGCTGCTAAAGCTAAATCACTCTTGAATGAGTACCTAAGCTCAAATACATGGTGTGACTTGGGGCAGATCATGGGGCCCTCTGGAACTCCCGTTTTCTGGTCTGTCATCTCTGGAGGTGGGGAAGGGGGGTTTGTCGAGGGTTCTGCCCCAAACACTAAGAGGAGAGTGCCCAAGGCCTCTTTGTCTGCTTTGTGCTGGGTACCGGGTCAAGTGCTTGGAGAAGCGTGGCAAGCAAGGACCAGAGGTCCCTGCTCTCGTGGGGCAGATAGTCTGGTGGGGAAGGCCCACATGAATTACGTGGTTACCAGCACAGTGGACCACCCACATGCATGGCAAGGACCCGGGAGGAAGAGCCCCGGCGCACGGAGGGCCTGTGATAATGACAAGCAGGAAGAAGATGCACAAGGGAAACGGTGTGGCCTGAGTTGGACACGTGGGGGAAGCAGCCACAGTGATGGGCAGAGGATGCTGGCACACTGACGTGGAAGGTGCCCCAGTTCTCCCAGTGCAGCCTGGGAGCAAGGAGAGCAGAGTAACAAACACTGATACAAACAGCTCCTAACATGCAGACAGATTTAAGTTGTCGCCCCTGTCTGCCCCCCCCCCCCCGTGAGTCATGCCCTTCGTGGAGCCACCTTGGAGAAGGAAGGACAGCGGTGGCCCTGTGCATTTGCAGTTTGGTAGAGAGAACTGGGGTTCATCACATCTGCACTGTGGTCTGAGTTGGCCACTTACCAGCAGTGTGATCTTGGGCAAGTCCCATTCCCTTTCTGGGCCTCGCTTTCTTCCGCTATAAAATGTGGGCATTAGAGCTGGGACGGTTGGTGGAAGTGGTCTAGGATGGTGGATCCTGGCCACGGCTACATTTAAGAATCACCTGGAAGCTGCCAAAAATTGTCATGCCTGGGCCTGCCTACCCCAGACCAGTTAAGCCGAAATCCCCAGGGTGGGCCCAGGAATCTGAGTTGCACACCTATAGCTCAACAACCAACGTGTAGCATCCGCTGCAACAAAACCCTGTGTGGTTTTCTAGCTCCCACATCCTTGCTTCGTACTAAGGCATTTTTATTTAGAGGTTTTGAGAGGTGTGATGAAAAAAAAACTTGGGCTTGAAAACAAGCCTGGAGACATCTCAGCATTTCCACCAGCCTTGCTGGACCCGTCTCATGAACAAAATAGGAAAAATGAGGCGTTCCCCACAAGGCTGTTCTGAAGATTAATTCAGATAATGCACATGTCACACAGTGCCTGGAACAGAGATGCTTTACAAATGTTCAGTGATGGATGTGTTTGTATGAGGAAAGGGCTGATACTCATATTTTAAGAGTTTTTTTTTCTCCTTTTAGACTTGTAAAGTACCCCCAAATGGAATATGGGCAAAGAATATTAAAAGAACATGTACAGATAAAGAAGCCCAAAGCTATTAAACATATTCTACATCCCCATCAATTAAAGAGATTGAAGTTGAAACTGTGGATTGGCAAAGACAGCAGAAAGGATGTCCATGCCCTGCTAGGGAGAGGAAAATTGCATCCCCAAAATGTACTGCTTTCCAGTGTCCACATTTATATGTTGTACTCTTTGGTCCAACAGTACTGCTTCTGTGAACAAAAATACAAGTGGGAAAAATATATGTGAAAGAATATTTCTTGTACCGGTATTTGTAATTGAGAAAAATTGGAAATAACTTGAATGTCCATCAATAAAGGATAGGTTAAATTATGGTATAACCACATGAAAGAATACTGTTCACCCTTTAAAAATATGTGGGTAACTTTACATGTATTGATACGGAGAGATGTCCATGATTTATTGCTCCGTGAAAACAGCTACAAACAGTATTCACGTAGCCCTTGGTTGGCTTTCCAGCTTCTGGCTTCAGCTCAGATCAGCCTTGTGGTGTTGACGGTCATGGGTGCCTTGGCCATGGGGGCTGCTCACCGTTGGTTTAGGAACTGTGGGCTCTCTAGGAGGGCCTGGGAAGTTCGGTTTGCATGAAGGCTTTGGAGCCTTTTAGGACAGGGAAGAAGGGTTTAGAACGTGGGACGTAAGAATCCAGTTGAAGCAAGACAGGGAGGTGAGGGGAAAACACCCGTAAGAGGCGGCGGGGCAAAGCAGAACATCTACTCCCAAATGGGGTCACCATTTAGGCTTTGACCAACAGTGAACATGACAAGGCTTCGGGGGAAACTCAGCAAATGCCGGTCCTCATCAGACAGGCTCTCAGACTGCTGTTCCTTCCCCTTCAATAGCGTCATTTGCTCCTGGTCTTTCGGGGGGTGGGAAGAAGGAGGGACAAGAAAATCACAAGGTTCCTGGCCCCCCCCCGACAGGCAGCAGGGGGTCACTGGCCAGGAGCCACACCCCAACTTCCTGAGGCAGGTGTGGCCTGGGGATGAAAGGGCACTCTTTTTCCTACCTTTGAAGCTGAAGGTCAATGATGCTCAGTCAGTGAAAGTTAGAAAAGCAATAATAATTTTTTTGAAAGGCAGAAATCTTAGAAATATGAAGACCTGGAAACACGGGGGGAGTCAGATGCCTCATACTCTTTTCCTGCTGCATGAGTCAATATTGGATTTAAGGGCTTCTGTTTAAAAGTCCATCTGGGAAGCCAATCTTTTCCTCCCTGGCTAGCCCTGATGGGAAACAATGGCAGGTGTCTGTTGGTACCAGAAAGGGGTGGAAGAGGTTTTAGCCCGGACTTGTCCCATATTTTAAATATCACTGGATGCTCCATTAGTCCAGGGTAGGCTATTCCTTTGGATTTTATGGATCAGTAAGATAAATATTCCCCAAGATTTGAGGCACTGTCATAGGGCTGTCCATTTTTATTTTTCAAATAAGATTGTTAAAAATATGTTAAAGACTATTACACATGAAAAAGAAGAAAGCATAAACTCAGAAAAAAATGTTCTTTACATTGAATATAGTTACCCTTTTAATATACCGAATTTTTTTTAACATCTTGTTGCAGGCAGGCGAAACTGTATGGCTCAACTCTGATGCACACATCAGCATTTAAAGGCCACTGAATTAGTGTTTCAATCCCAGATGATATGATTAGGTTGTTGTGGTTTGCAGAAAATTAAATTCTTTAGCCAAACTAGATGCTAAGCTTCTGCCCAGAATCAATATGCTATTAGAAGTCCCAGAAACTAATAAACATACCATAACTATTAATTTATGGATAGGTTGTTGGCAAATAACCTCAGAGAAGGAATCCAGGCTTGAAACAGCTTTTGGAACACCAGATGGAGTGTGCAAGTTTAATCAGAGTCCTGGGAAGGGATCTGTGCCGTGTATTTTAAAAATCCACTGTAATCTGTGAGTTAAATCTGAGATGTGCTGAGAGAAGCATAGAGAAGTAGAACTTAATTGAAGCTGATACAGGAAATCATAACTCATGCAAAGAAACGCAGGTTGTTATGTTTACCGTGAAGTATGTTGATGAGAAGCAGGGACAATGGACCTCTCCAGAATCTTGTCACCAGGCAGCTTCACCAGAACACATGAGGCCAAAACACATGAGGCCAAAAGGAACCTGGCCTGAGCAAGCAGATGTCCCCCATTTCGAGTGGCAGAGCTGACACCGTGTGCCTGTCGGGGCATCTCGCAAGATGATGGGCCACAGCCAAGCCCAGGAGGCTTGTCTGTCTGTGGCAGGCTCAACTCCTAACGCTCTTCCCGTTATGTGATGGGTAGTTTACAGATGAAGAAATGAGCCCAGAATTGTCCAGTGACTTGACCTCGAGCAAAGGACCAGAGCTCACCTTTCCCCACCACGACTCCATCCCACAGCAGGTGGAAGGTGGACTGCGGCCAGAGAGCCCTCCGCCCGACGGGGAAGAGGAAACCCAGTCATGTGTGGAACCAACCAGCCAGCAAGCCCTGGCACCAATAATCAAGAAACGGTATTTTGGCCCAGTTTAATATGGGTGAAAATAGCTTACCAACATTTAAGGTTTAACTGCAGTTCCGTGTAGATTGGTCTGTATAATGATGTCCCTAAGTCACCCTACATTCATTCATTCAACAGTGTTATTGGACGCCTGCTGTGTGTCCCTCGGAATAAATGAGTGTCCATCAGAATAAAGTGACATTTTGTTTACTACACTCCCAATTAAAAAAAACAAACCCCTATTTGAAGTCCAGTACACCTGACTGTATTATTGCAATAACTTGCTACTCGACGGCACCATCTCAAATTGTACCTTTAAAGCCCACTCGGATTATGTCTTTCTCTTGCTTTACACACCTTCAGAGGCTCCCCATGACCATCAGATTGAATGTCCTCACTCAGCCTGGCTTTTGAGGTGGCCCATGACCTGGCTCTGTTTGAAGCCCCAGCCTTCCTGGAAATGACTCAGACAGTGGTGCACTGGGGGGTAGCGAAGTCGGATGTTTGGGTGAGAAGTAACGGGCTTTGCTGGCATAAGAGATCAGCAAAGAGCTGGACTCTTAGCTTTGTGCTCCAAACTCCACAGCACCCTACAGTGCGAAGGCCACCTTCCACGGTGCCCAGGTACATCACCCACCAGGCCACTGGCAAAATTACAGAGCATGGTTTGCCTTTAGTGTTCTCTACACCCTTCCTGTCCAATCTGTAAAGCTTTGTACCCCCTCCTGCATCTGAGACTCTCACCACTTCTAGTATCACTCTCTTGCAGACTTTAACATATTTATATTCAAATAATGGTGTCAAATCTCAGTCATGGATATCTATCTGGTGGCTTAGAGTTTTCATAGACCTTGCTCTTCTTACAGTTTCAAGGTAGAAACTTTTTAGGAAAGAGTTAGTTTTTAAGTTGGAAGCTAGACTGCACCATCTGTTGTCCAAGTCTCTGTTTCTTTTTTTTTTTTTAAAGATTTTATTTATTTGAGAGAGAGAGGGCAGGGGAGAGCAAGTGAGCAGAGGGGAGGGGCAGAGGCAGAGGCAGAGGGAGAAGCAGGCTCCCTGCTGGGCAGGGAGCCGGACACAGGGCTCGATCCCAGGCCCTGGGACCATGACCTGAGCTGAAGTCAGACACTCAACCAACTGAGCTACCCAGGCGCCCCCAAGTCACTGATTCTTAAATTTTTAATTTTTAATGTGCATAGAAATCACCTGGGGGTGATTTTAAGATAAAATCTTAAAAAAAAAAAAAAGAAAAGAAATCACCTGGGGATCTTGCTGAAATGCAATTTGCTCCGAGGTTCTCTAGCCCTTCCGCGCTCCCAGGTGATGTTGATGCAGCTAGACAGGGGACCACGCTATGAATAACAGGAGGACGTTCAAGTTCCTGAGCCCCATCCCACCCATGCCAGGGGGCCAAGTATTTTCCCGGGGCCCGAGTCAGTTGGCCAGTGTGGCTCAAAAAGCACATAGTAGTTGGCCTCTGCAGAGCTCAAGGCCATCAGTGAGATGGCTGTATGTCTTCTCCATCCGAGTCTCTGCAGACTTTGTTCGTTTCCCAGCCCTGCACCCTTTGGAGGCTCTAGTCTGGCTGTTGGAGATGGTGCTTCTCCTCCCTAGAAGGCGACTCAGCAAGTTCTTGAGGAGAAAGGGTAAAGCATTGCCCTTTGGGGGTTCCTGAGGCAGCTTCCTGCAAGTGAAAGAAGTACCTGTTGCCATTTCCTCCTTAACACATATTTTTTCTCCCTTTTCTACCGTCTGAGCAGCAGCTCCTGGGTGTATGACACCCAGCCCTCCTTTACGTCTATCTGTGTGTTTCTATGGAAAAGGAAGACGATAAAATTTAGCTAGAGCAGGCTGTAGTTGGGAAGTTATAACCTACCTAATTCCTTAATTAAGCTATCAATTAAAGCTATGTCTGTACCACCTGCTATGCCTGGGCCTCATGCCACGTGGTGGATGCCAACTCTGACAAACCCATCCCTCTGAACCCAGAGTTCCTGACACGTTTGTTTCCAGTAAATCTTTAGTCATCGCTCTCCTGGCCTTCCCCCATCACTTTTTCCTAAAGTACTTTTTGAAGTTCACACGCAGATAGGTTGCCCAACCCCATTTGTCATGCATGTGGTGGTAACAGAATGTCGGCCTCTGCCAGCAGATTTTAGCTGGGCCTTCTGAGGGCTATAACTTCTGCAACTTCTCTGTTGACCATCCGGCAAGGACCCAACTGCCTTTCTTGCCGTAGAGGCCCTGAACTTCACCCCAGAGAGAGGCATGGAGTAGACTGCTCCGAAAGAAAAAATGGAGTCAAGGACACAGAAAATGAGGCTCCTCTGAAGGTAAGCTCCATTACAAACTTCTGTTACCTAGGTGGATGTTAAATAGGCATTTGCTGAAAGAGTGAATGAGTGAAAATAAGAAAAGCAAGAAGAAAAAAGCTGTTGTATATGAAGCACGGTTGTCACTGCCAAATGCCTTAGTTGTTTTCCTGTTTTCCCCCTAGTTGCGTGTATGGCTCTTGCCTGGAATAGCTGGGCTCTCTGTGACATGTGTGATGTCACCCTCCTGAGAAGGTGAGGAGTAGCTCAGTTCACGGGGTTGTGGCAAGTTCCTCAGCTGTAGAGTGGTCCCCTGCAGGTCGTGGAGCTTATGGAGCTGGTCCATGTCAGCATTTAGGGGATTAAAACCCATAAACTGTGACCCCGCCCCCCCCAGCTCAACATGCTTTGTGATTTATCAAGCTGTTGACTGACACATCCGGGAAATGTTTACTCCACTGTGAGTAACTCAGAGACCTGCCACTGACTGTGTCAGAGGGCCTCCCTAAGAACTAGCATCCCAGAGGGAAGACTTGACCTCTAACTCTGCTCTATTCTTCACCTTGGGCGAGCATCTTTATCAAAGAGATGAACTCTAACCCCCACATGCAAATGAGGATGATGCCTACCACCAGCAGAAGGCCGAGCCACATGCTAATGGTGATTCCACTGTACCTGCACCTAGTGAAAGATGAGCGGAACGGTACCCAAGGGGCCGCCATCTTTCCCTTCCCTACCGAAGAACTACAAACATTTTCTCCATTTTAGTTTCAAAACCGAGCAAGGTTTTTTCAAAACCATCATCAGCTTGGGTATTTTCTAGATCATTTAAGGCAAGAAATAGTTTGCTGTGTCCCCTTCCCCCGCCCCCTCCAGTGAACGCTTGTTGAGCACTTGGCATGTATGAGGCACTGTTTCTAGGTACTGGGAATACAGCAGTGTCCAACAGACCCCACACCCTCCTGGGCTTACACTCCATTCCGGGAGGGGAAGCAAGGCAAAGTCAATAATACACAGTGTGGTAGACAGTGAGAAGGGCTATGGCAAAACTGAAAGCATGAGGGAGGGAAAGAGAGCATTGGGAGGGGTTGCAATTATAATTAAGATGATTGGCAAAGACCTCCTGGAGAAGTTGACTGGAAGACGCTGAGGAAGCAAGCCATTCAGATATTTGTTAAGAGTCTTTGAGACAGAAGGGATAACAAGTGCAAATGTTCTGAAGCAGGAGCAGGTCTGGTGTGCTTGAGGAACCAGAGGAAGGCCGGAGAAGCTGAATCCAACAACGTGCCGGAGGCCGGGTGGGGAGGGGTGGGTGGTGGTGGTGAGAGAGGGGTGGGAGAGAGAAGTCCAGAACAGGGGCCAGATCATTAGATCCCGAGGTCATTAGGACTGGGCTTTCATCTGAGAATGATCAGAAACCACTGGTTATTGAGAAAACAGTTGATGTGACTTCTGTTTAACCACAGTTCTCCCGGCAGCAGGTCGAAAAGCCGGTCAGAGCAGTCTGCCCATCTCGGCCGGGAACCACGGGGGGGTGATGAGAGCTTGGACAAGGTAAGAGACACCAGTGGTGAGAAGTGGTTGGTTCTGAATCTGTTTTGAAGGTAGAATCAAAATGCACTGCCAGTCAGTTGCACGTGGAACGTGAGAGAAGGGAAAGGAGGTGGCATGCCCCCAGCAGTTTGGGGTTTTTCGGCTAAGTGGAAGGATAACGTGCCGTTAACCAGGATGGGGACGATGTGGGAGGCGTGGGAGGGATGCGAAGAGCTCAGTGCGGGGCATATTAAACTTGGGGTAGGATGTCAGGAGAGTAAGAAAAGCCTACGTTTATTGAGCTCTTCTTGTACGTCAGGCACGGGGCGAAACTTCTCGCATATATCGTCCAATGTACTCCTTATGACAGCACTGTGACCATCTCTGTTTTAGAGATGACAAAACTCGCAATTGTGCCCACTCGCAGCCATACAAGACCTCACGCCACTATAACAACAAAAAGTAGATCTTTCCCCTTTAAGTTTTCTGTCCCGGCTGCACAACTTCCTGGTTGGCATTGGCTCATCAGCCTGTTAACGAAGATAAGAGTTTTCTCTCCTTGCTTCTACTGAACAGTGAGAGATTATCAGCTTCGTTCTGCTCCTGGAGCCTTGTGGATGCTCCATAAACAGTAGCGTGAGGGAGGGAGGAAGCATGGGGAAGTTGTAGGCACCAGCCAGCCATGCCTGGACCTGATGGGGCTCCTTGTGAGTGGAGGAGCCCAGGGATGGGGTACATCAGCTCACCAGGCACATGGTGGGTGCATGAGAGAGCTAAGCTTGGTAACTCAAGAGAACAGGGCATTCAACTTAGCAACCAAGTGACCAGCTGGGCTTTGTAACTACAGGTGTCTCAAATAGAAAGTAAGGGTCAGCCCCAAGGAGGCAAGCAGCATGAAGTGAAGTGTGAGCAATGGGGGCAGAGAGGCTGTTCAGGGCTAAGTCTGTGAGACCAGGTGTGCTTAGGTGTTCCTTTGTAGGTGAGCTCCTCTAGCTGGGGGAGTCTTCAAGAGGCCAACAGTGTGTGCTGAGAAAAAGAGAAGTAGAAAGGGCTTCGGTGGTGCCCCACTCAAGGAGTGTATTAGTTAGCTATGGCCAAGTAACAAATCACCCCAAACCTCATGGCTTGAAACAACCATGAACATTTATTATGTCACCCAGCTCAGGAGCAGCTGAGAGCATCTCAGAGGCTTCTTTACTCCCATGCGTGGCATCTGGGCTGGAAGAGCTGGAGCTCCTTGTTCTCAGGCATCTCTCTGTGCTCTCCACTCGTGGTCTTTCCAGCATGGTGTCTTCCAGATGGTGACACTTCCTATGTGGCAGCTCAGGGTTCCAAAGCTGTATGTCCCCAGAGAGAGGGAGAGAGAGAGAGAGAGACAACCAGGAGGAAGCCGTACCCCTTTTCTGGCCTTGCCTTGGGAGATAGGCAGCCATGTCTCCTGCTGTGGTCTGTCAGGAGCAAGCCCCGCCACCCCACCCCCGGCCCTTCTTCACAGGGAGGGGAATCAGACTCCACCTTTTGTCGAGAGGTGTATTTAAGAATTTTCTGGCATGTTTCATAACCGCACAGAAGCCTGTGACATAGTCTGGGGTCCTCCTAATTATGCCTGTGTCAGTAGGAAGTTTCTTAGTCTCTGCAGTGGCTGGGGTGTCACATCGGATGTGTGGAGGGAGGACGCAACACGCGGACAAGGAGCTTGATTTTCTGAGACGAGATACTGTGCCTATGTGGGACCAGGACGACTCCTAGGCCTAGAAACACTGTTTTCTGTGACTTGGGATGGCTTATATCGAGTAGATTGTGAAGTAGTGACCGCACAGGAGTACAAGGTGGTGTTAGAGGCCTTGACTTTGGCGTGTCTTTGATTTGTGAAGGCCTGTCCTTGGAAGACAGTGGTGTTCTAGACCTGCTGCCGCCACGAGTTAGTTGTCTCTACGACTGTTAAAATCATTGGCAGTTGAGTGCTGGCACCACCAGACCCTCGTTCTACTGACCCCAGTGTGAATGGCGCTTGGGGTCCCGCGTGCGGAAATTGGACTGTGGATAATTGTTTTGTTAGAGGGGAATTGGGAGGCGTAGCGCATTCAAATGTATTTCCGAGCAGTATTCGAAAGCCTCCTGTAAGGACACTGATTGCAGGCGATGTTTGCCTGATGCCAGCTAATTAGGAAAAGCCATTCTGGGCCTAGCTTGAGTGAGCCCAGGGAAAGATAAACAGAGTCGCTGTAGCTGGTGCATCTCCGCTCCCCAGCGAAGCTCGTGGTCTCCTTACCCTTGATCGAGTTTATTCTATGCACAGGCTTCTGCTAAAGGCTGCCGTGTCCCAGCGTGCCGGGCCATCACCAAAGTGGAGTAGCACTAATAGCGGGAGTTCTACCTGCTGCTGCTGAACAAGCAAGAGGAACCTGACCGTCACCAGGAGCGATTCCTTGGCCCATTTGGCATGGTCCGCAAATGGGTCCAGACATCGCCACTGAGGGGTTGATGTGGGCTGGCGGGGATTTTCCACTTTGGGGTCCAGCATTCCTGACTGACTTGTTCGAGGCGGGGCAGATGCCCGTAAGGCCAGACCCCAGGCAAGCATCTCTTAACATGGGGTCGGTGGGATGTCCTCAGGCAAATAGTGCAAGTGTTAGGCAAGAATAAGTTAATCAGTAAGCAAATAAAAAAAGAGAGAAAGGGAAAGTGAGCAAATAAATTTGGAGAACTGGGCTCAAGAAAGGGAGTTTTTTTTGCTTCTTTTGAAACAGGATATCTCAGAGCCTTCAATCTGCCGCCATGCACTGTGCCTGTCCGAGAGGAGATGAGGTGTTTTCCCTGCCTCATTTGACCAGTGGAACCATCTGCCTGTGACCACCTTGGGTGACTGAGTATTCTAGCAACGACTTTGACATGTGCTGTTCTCCACCAGAGCTGCATGAAGGGTAGCCCCGGACCAGTGGTCTGCAGTGGGGGAAGTACAGAAATCGAGAGGAAGCTCTTAGCATCTGTTCTAGCAAATGCACAGAGTGATTTGTATTTGCCTGATGAGCCTGAAAACAATGTTGTGGGGCTTATATTTTGTATTTCTTTTTTTATTATTATTAATTTTATGTTCCTAGCGGTTGACGTTTAGGACAATTTGCAGAAAATATACATCTGCAACACACTAAAAATGTGCAAAAGCCGTCCTTGCCTTCATAATCTGAGAGCAAGCCCACCAATACCTGGATCTTTCCGCACCACATCAAGAGTGCAAAGGTTATCCTGGAGGGGCTCTGGCCTATCTCCTAGCATCCCCCATCCCTGCCCGTTGTGGCCCGTCCACCCTGTGGCCCAGAACGAGGAGCCACGGCATGTGCCTCGTCCGAAGAGCAGTTCAGGAGGGGCCAGAAGGAGACAGCCCTGGCCCCATGTGACCTGCCACGTGTAGCCCCGCTCACGTGCCCGTCGCCCTCCCACCCTGGGAATATTGCTGACAGCTCTTTGAAAACTTAAGAAAGTATGACAGGCTTTCAGGAATGGTGACTTGCCACCGTGGCGCGGAGGCATGGGAGGATTTAAGCAGCTCGCTTTAAACAAGGCTTGGCTTTTGTTCTACCTAATCGTGCTGGTCATGTGGGGTTTTTTTTCCCACAGCTTTCTGAAGTGTTCTCCAATAGAGGACTTCAGGCTTTTAAAAACAGTAATTTTGGTAACAATGGTAATTACTTTAATTGGAGTTCTTTAAAGGTAGATCCTTCTCGCCCACCTCCTCTTAAGACATGAAGCATGCTGTCACCCATTGCGTCACCCCAAATCAGCGTGGTAGTCTTTCCTCTTTAGAGCTATTAATGGGCCAGGTAGGAGGGGAGTCAAGAAACTTCCAGAACTCACTATTTTTTAGTCTAAAATAATGACAAGTAATTTTTCCCTTGTTTCCAGGAAGTGGTAGATAATCAGCTTTATGTGTAGAAAAATACGCACGTTGCATATGACTGGGGCTCCCCAGTTAGGCCTTTCACAGAGGATTAGGACTCTTAATGCCCCACTGGGCTCCATTTCGTCACAAAAGCCTTTGGCACAATCTGTTGGGCTGTCATGTTTCTGGGGGCCTTGTGTAGTTATTAAGTGACATTAGGTAGCCCTGCATAGGGTCTTTTATCCGCAAATAGCCACATTCTTTAGAGTAGTTGCTTGAGCTGCTTGACACGCCCTAGGGAAGTAGGCAAAGTATCATAACCTTCCCTTTCTGTAGGAGACGGGTGAAGGGCAGCAGAACCTTCCTGAAGGAACCCTGTGGCTGTGGGGTCAGGGAGCTCGCAGCGATACCTGCAAAGACCAGCCTTCCCTCGGGGCCCATCTGGACAACCTCCTCTGCTTACCTCCTTTCCTATGACAGTGGGCCAGTCCTTTGGCTCTCGGACTTCTATTTCATGCTAAGCTGTGACGTCCTGGTTGGTGTTGGGTGAAACTGCTGTGAAGCGTGTCCATCACACATACCTAGGGCAGAGGAAGCCTGGGGAGCTTTGAACTTGGCCTCTGCAGCTCCTTCTGGATTGTGATGAGCAAAAGCAAGTAATTTGCATTGTGTGGTTCCCATTCATTTATGTTTTCACATCCTTTCTTTGCCCCTTGTCCACATTTTAGGAAGAGAATAAATATAAATGTTTTCTCTATAATTTCCTTCCCTCCCTATACCTATATCAATATCTATTTATGTATTGTAGGGGAGGAAAAATTCTCCCCTACCTTCTTTGGGTCTGCAGCTGGGTCTAAAAATTAAATTGACATAGGACAGATTAGCAGGAGAAAAGCATACAAGTTTAATTAAATATTTGCGTGTATGTGGGAGCCATCTCAAGATAATGAAGACCTGAAGAAGTGACCAGAACAGGAAGCTTTCATACCTTTTAGACAAAGAGACAATACATTTTTACTTATCAAGGGGCGCCTGGGTGGCTCAGTTGGTTAGGCGACTGCCTTCGGCTCAGGTCATGATCCTGGAGTCCCGGGATCGAGTCCCGCATCGGGCTCCCTGCTCAGCGGGGAGTCTGCTTCTCCCTCTGACCCTCTTCCCTCTCGTGTGATCTCTCTCATTCTCTCTCTCTCTCAAATAAATAAATAAAATCTTTAAAAAAAAAAAAAAGACAGAGGTGTTTGGGCTAGGAGTAGGAAACTATGCAGAAGTATCTAGGAAGTTACGGGTCTGTTTAATGTTTGCTTGTACGGATCTTTCGGCCTCCATTTCCCAGTCTCTGGTGACAAGAATGTTTCTTTCCTCCCAGGACAGAGAAGGCACTTTCATATGGGAGTTTTACCTTCTGCTTTCAGGAAGAAAAAGTAGGGTCCAAGTGTTTTACACCTGCTGATTGTTTCTTTCTCTTCCTTCCTTCCTTCCTTCGTCCTCATTGCATCCTTCCTTCCTTCCTCCTTCCTTCTTCCTTCCTTCCTTCCTTCCTTCCATCCTTCCGTCCTTCCTTCCTTCCGTCCTTCCTTCCTCCTTCCTTCCTTCCTTCCGTCCTTCCTTCCTTCCGTCCTTTCTTCCTCCTTCCTTCCTTCCTCATTCCTTCCTTCCTTCCTTCTTTCCTTCTGTCCTTCCTTCCTTCCTCATTCCTTCCTTCCTTCCTTCTTTCCTTCTGTCCTTCCTTCCTTCCTCATTCCTTCCTTCCTTCCTTCCTTCCTGCCTGCCTGCCTTCCTGCCTTCCCTTCTTTTTCTTATAGGCTCCATGCTCAACATGAAGCCCATGCAGGGCTTGAACTCATGACCCTGAGATCAAGACCTGAGCTGAGGTCAAGACTCAAATGCTTACCTGACTCAGCCACCCAGATGCCCCACACCAGCTGTTTCTTAAGTCTTTTAACTCAAAATAATCAATATGCCAAAGTGGCCTCCTTTGAGGTAACATGCTCTGAACGCCTCCACCATCCATCCTTTACCTGTATGTGTCCACCTGCCTATCCACCCCCCCACCACCTGTGTCTCCGCCTGCCTGTCTATCCATCACTCATCAAGAGCCTGCATGTCCAGGCCTAACCTGTCTGTGACCACACCTCAACCACACTTCATCTTTCCATGATTTCCCCAGTTGCTTGTTAGTCTTGGGAATTGTTAACCTTGGGCCCCCTATGTGCTCAGAGCCTCAGTCCTCCTGAGACCTCTCAGAGGTCCAATCTGGGGGTTGTAATGTTGCACACAGGCTCTGTCTTTGGGCCAGGCCACTGTTCCTCTCTCTCCGGCTGTTGTCCTTAGCAGAATGCCAGCTTTGGCACTTGGCACTGTATTTTAGGCACAGAACAGGGTTTTCCCTTGAATTCCTACCCCACAACAGAAACCAGGCTGGGGTGACGAGCTAGGGAGGAAGAGAGGGAAGGAAATACAGCATACGTAAGTGATAAGGCTACTGGATGTGGCTACCCTTAGGTTCTCTAGGTAGGTCTGTCCTGGGGTCCTTTCCGGGGCTCCCCCATCTGGCTTCCTTCCCTTGGAGGGCTTTGTGTATGTCCTTGATTCAGGGTCCAGCCCAGCTGCTGGGAGGCCCAGAAAGAATGTCCATCTCTCCTGTCAGAGGCTGGCCTCCCTGATCCTTGTTCCCTGTCTCAAGACCAGCCTGTTCCCAGGATGATTGACAATAGGAACAACCCCTAGGTTTGAGGGACACCCGTTTGGCCTCCGGAGTGCTCCCTTGCCTTTTGATCCCTGATGAAACTGGTCCATTCGAACATGACTGTCTAACATGAGTCCTCACTGGGCCTTAATTCTAATCTTAGTGCCACAGCCGCCCCAAAGGCTAAGTGATAACAAGCCCCACCGGTTCCCTGCCCTGGCCTTTCCTCCTTCCCTGGTGGGGGAATTCTCCAACCCAGTCTGGCCTCCTGCAGACACATCACCCCACTGGCTGCAGGTATAGTCACTGCAAACCAATCCCTCCACCCCTTAATTTTTTTTCAGGTCTAGGTCTGATTCTGTCATTTACTCTGTGCAGAATATGGAGCTTCTCAGCCTCAAACATCCACATACAGGCCAACAGACTCAACAAGCATGGTGAGTATTTGCTTTATATTCAGTAATCGAAGTAATGGTTTTGTTGCGGGATTGTCGAATGTGACAGCCACGAAAGAATTCTTGCGGTGTTCAATGGTGCAGCTTAGTAAGTTTATGTAAGCAGCACAGGGACAGGGCCTGTGGGCAGACGGGGCTGCACTTTTGCGGTGTGAGGCTGGTGGTTGTACGCTTGGTGCTCAACAGGAAGGGGACATGCAGGGAGTATTAGATCATAAACGTCTTCTTCGAATTTCTGCTCGTAAAACTACTTTTGCGAGATTTCTCTGCTACTTATCATTCAGCTCGACATTAACTATGGGTGAGATTTACAGGCAGTCAGGAGACTTTAAGAATGCAGCAACCGGCACGTATTTGATCCTTATCGGTACTAGGCAGGCTGTAGGTCAGCCTTCCGGGCTAAGGTTGAACATTTTTCTGCTTCTATCCCTCATCGGTTTAAAGGGGAATTAATTCATTGAAGGAATTAACGTACTGGTTCCTTTCAAAACAAAGAATCAATCTGCCCCCAAAGGTGAATTCAAATTTCTTCTTTTCTTGCATGTTTAAAATGATTTTGAAAAGGTAGCAAACAAAACCCCAAAAAACCTTAGTTAGGGCCTGGGGTTCTCTTTGGGCATCCTGTTCCTCTCCCTAACGTTCTCCTGGGCTAACAGCTGATCTTCCTGCCTGAGCTGCTTTGAGGCAAGTCTCTATATAGTGCCATGAGGCTCACCCCGGAAGCTCTCTGACCCCATCCCTGATTCTGACTGGATTTGCCCTCCCTACCCGTTCCTTCCTGTCCCCTTCTGGGCGGGGGTGAAGGAGACCATACTGTGTCCAGTTTTAGCTGGGGCAGCAGCAGGGGGCCAGAACCCCCTTTCCTTGGAAGCAGTCAAATGGGAGGGAGCTTCTTTTCTCAGTTCCTGGCTCACAGACGCTCCTTATGAGAAAGTATTTAAAACTTGGAAATGAGGCCAAAAAGTGGACGGCATGTCATGTCAGTGTCAAAATGAGCATCATTCGATAGGTCTGCCCAAGGATTACTTAAAAATCTGAGGCAGTGGTTCTCAGTTTGTCATGACTGGTGGGGAGTGCGGGGGTGTTGCTGACAAGTAGCGGGACAAAGGCCACAATGCTGCTAAACGTGCAACAAGCCACAGAGCAGGCTCTCACTGCAAAGAATGACTCCATTCCCTGCTTCCTGTTGATTAAAGGTCTCGGAAGTTCTGTGTGAACTTTAGATTTTTGACTGACAGGGATGGCACTGATTTCTGTTTGGTGGAAAAGATAACCCAAAGGTGGCAGTTCCTTACTCTGTAGGACAGGAACCGGTTTCGTATTATTTTGTATTAACTTAGCCTTCAGATTCTAACAGCCCTTCATTAAATTGCCCATAAATATCAAGTTCCTACAGTTCCTCTGGGAGCTGTATTCCTATTTTCATCATTAATTAACCAATTGCATGAAATTTTTGATGTGTTTATTTCCATACTGTAGTAGTTAGCTGTTGCTGGCTAACAAATTACCCCACACAGTCGCAGCTGAACCCGATACTAAGCGTATTATTTTTGCATAGTGCCTATGGGGCAGGAATTAAAGAGCACCTTAGTAGGATCATGGGGCTTGTGTTCTCTCACGAGGTTGCAGTAAAAGGAGCCAGCCAGGGCTCTGTGGCCATCTGAAGGAGGCCGGTGGGTCTGCCCCCAGCGTGGCTCCCGTGCACGGTTGGCAAGTCCACGCTCTCTGTCAGCAGAGGCCTGCTCAGGTGCCCTCATGACGTGGCCGCTGGCTGTTCCCAGAGCAAGGGCCCCGAGCGAGAATAAGAGGAAGTCGCAGTGTTAGAACTACCTCGGAAGTCGCACGCTTCAGTTCTCCAGTGTGCTGTTGGTTCCGTGGGTCAGTCCCATTCCGGAAGGGACGGACAGCACAGGCCTGAGAACAACAGAGGGAGGGATCCGTAGGGGGCGTCTTGGAGGCTGGCGGCCGCACTCGCCCTCTGTCCTGCAGTGGTCCATGGCCTTCCCACGTGCAAGGTGTGCTCAGCCTCTCCCAAGGCCCCCTAAAGCCTCATCCTCGTGGAGTGTCAGTTTATCCATACTGACGAGGCTCCTTGAGCCCTCAAATCCACTTCTCTCGGATCTGAAGTTTGTGAACTAGAGACAAGCTACCCACCCCCTCCCACACTCAACGACAGACAATGATGGGACAAGCAGGGGACGGTGCTGTAGGCCGTCTGTTCATCCAGGGGGGACAGTGGGGATGCGCCCAAGTCATGGGCTCAGAGCCCTTGTGAAAGGCAGGCGGCACCAGCGGACAGCTCCTGGGGCAAATTCCGCGGCTCTCACACCCACTCCGCCTGCCTCTGTTTCTCCCTCTGGGTCATCCTACCTTTTCCTGGGGCATCCTTTTCTCAGTCTGCTTCCCACCTGTACCAGGTCCAGGGTCCAGAGGCATCATTTCAATGTGTGCTCTCTGCCTTCCAGCCCACGCTGGCCATGTTTCTCCCACTACAGTTCTCTGTAAGACTTTGGGGCTCATTCCACTGGAAGAAAAAAATAACCCTCAGCTGTCATAGACGCCCGGTGGAGGACAGGGTTGTTCCAGCCACCCTGTCTGTGGGACTTGCTATTTGTTACAGCAGCCCAAGCAGACCAAGACCCAATCACACTTCTAGATTCATCTTTAGAGCAGATTTTCCTGACAGCGCCCTGCACTTGTCTTTGGCCCAGGAGCCCTTTCTTAATTTTGACACCATTTGGTGTCGGGAGAGGTTGAGAATTTCCCAGGCCTGGACATCAGGCTCCCTTTTGCCCAAGGGCCCTTCCTTTAGCTTCCTCTTCCTCTTGGCTTTTACCAGAAGCCGCAAGAAGGCAGATGGCACCTCCCACGCTCGGTGTGGCCGTCTCCTTGGCCAGATGACCCCGTGTGTAAGGTACATTTTCTACTTTCCCTGTTCCTTCAGGTGGTGAGGCTGGGAGGCTTCCTGCCATGACTGCATAACTGTTTCCTCTACGAGTTTTCTCTGTCCTTGAAGCCCTTACCGGAGACCCCCCCTCAAAGACAGTCATGCTTCTGTGGTCGGGTTTTCAAGGCCATTCAAGTTTTCACTGACACGTCCATCAGAGTCCTACATAACCAGGTTCCAAACCACAAGGGAACTTTCCTCGAATGTCCCCCAACTTATCTGGAACTTGCATACCAAGAAATGAGGGGTCCTTCTTAGAAAACCAACTCCCACTTGCTCCTTGCAACCCCCTTCCCCTCCAACCCTCTTCTTTTTATTTTTTCTTCTCTCTCTCTCTTTCTCTCTCTCTCTCCCTCCTTCATGGGGTAGGATGTGATTCGTTGGTCAGATACACTTTAGTCTTCTTGTCTTACCCCAGAGGTCACAGCTCTGAAATTTTTGGCCAAGCACTGAAGCCACGGCAGGTCCCTATCTGATGTGGGAGAGGCGGGGGTCCCTGGCCAGGGGGAGAACGGGAGCATTCCCGCCCATGAACACGTCATGATGTCGTTTAGAGCCCGATCATGCCGCCTACCACTCCAGGTACGGTTCCATTTCATTGCTTTATGGCTCGTATGAAGCAGGTTTGCTGATGAGAATACAGAAAGGCCATGTAATTACCTCAAGAGCACACGGCTTGTGGCAGAGCCAAGATTTGAAAACAAGTCTTTCACACAAGCCCATGACATTTCTATCACAACCAGCAGCGTGTTGTCTAAGGGGCCCCTCAGTGTTCAATGAATGGGTTTCTCGAAGTCGGCTCCGCCACATCCCCGGGTTCCGTGGTGGAAATACCAGGTCCTGGGGGGTGGGATTCAGTTAGACAGGTGGAAAGGCACACGGCTGTCCTCTGCAGGTGCTTACAATGGAGAAGGTCGGCTCAATGCCAGTGACTTAGTAGACCCGCCAGGTTGACCAGGCGTACGCTCGGGGAAGCACACGGGGAACGTGTGACACCAAGAATACAGTGGTTGCTGCCCCCACAGCCACCATCCCTCCACTCCATCACATGGCTCCTTGGAGTTGTGCCTGAGCCACCTTTATGTGTGGCAGCCAGAGGGGGCTGGTGCCGCCCCATCATGGCCCTTGCTAGAAATAGCTTCCTGCCCCCACTGTTCACAGGAGGAAGCAGCACCTGCTCTCTGGTCCCGTCACCGAGATGAGCCTCAGCCAGAGAAGGGCCGGCAGAGTATGATTTGTTCATTTGCACCCTCTGCTCCTGCCACGTGGAAGGAGGCATGACAGCCCACTCGTGGGTGCAAATAAACCTGTGAGGGTGTTGCTAACATTGGAAGACACATACATGGGCTTTGGAGTCAACCAGATCACGGTTAGCGTTGTGACTTTGGCAGGTGACTTAACCTCTCTGAGCCTCTGCGTCCTCAACCACCAAGTGGGATGCCAACCTCTTAGATTGTTCTAAGGGATAATATCAAGCATTTGGTGCCGTGTTGGACAAACTGGAGGCATTAAAAAATATGTTGCATCATTTAGGAATAAGAAAAGAGGTTTTCATTTGGGAAAAAGTAGGTCTTATGAGTGTGCAAAAAAAATTAGCTCGTCTCAGCTTAATAAAGAAAAAGATATTGCAGGAGCATGGACTTCCATGCCTCCCCACTGAAGAGTAATGAGGGTCCCTCCTGTGTAGGGTCAGGCGGTCTGCAGATCATGATGCTTGCTGGGTCCATGTTATGGACCCAAAGCTTGTGTCCTCCTACCAAATTCATATGTCGACGTCATTATCCCAAGGTGATGGTATTAGGAGGCGAGGCCTTTGGGAAGTGATTGGGTCATAAGCAGGGAGCCCTCATGATGGGATTTAGTGTCCTTATAAAGAGACCCCAGAGAGGCCCCTGGCCCCTTCTGTCCTGTGAGGACAAGCATGCAGGCAGCCGTCTGAGCCAGGAAGCGGGTCCTGACGGGACAGAGAATCTGCCTGTGGCTTGATCTTGGCCTTCCAGCCGCCAGAACTGAGAGGAGTGAATGCATATTGGTTGAAACCCCCAGACTGTGATATTTTGTTATAGCAGCCCAAACGGACTAAGACAGTCCACATGGCTAATTGGAACCCAGATAAAATCAGAGGTTTCCTGACATGATATTCCTGTGATTTAGAAGCAGTCATGGACTGCTTTATTTATTATTATTATTATTATTATTATTATTTTTGGAAAGGCTACATTTAGCTTATCTCCGTGCCTTGGTTTCTTTACCTGGAAGGTGGAAGATTGGACCTGTCTTCAAGCTGGCCCCACAGAGGATGATGGGCCTTCATTCCTGGGGTGAAACGTCCTTCCAGTGGCCTCTGAGTGTTTTTTCCCTTTGCCCTGAATCGCTTATGTCTGTGTGACCCAGCGTGTCATAGACACGTAATCAGTGCTTGGGAAACCTGCAGTGACTCCCATAGGTTCATTTCTCCTTCTGCCTTCTCTTTTTACGTCCTTCTGCCCCCCGGCGCTGCTGAGACTAAAGCATGGATTCCTCTGGGCCAAACTCTGCCTCTTTCCAGTGGCTTTAATGGAAACTGTTTCCGTCTGGCCACCTCCCAGTCCTGGTTTCCATGCACTGTTTCTGCCCTGATAATGTGTATTTGGGTGCTTGATTGGAAAGATGTGCTTGCCGCTGAAAAGAAGATCCCCCTCCCAACCCCAACCCACACACAAAACTCTAAACCCTCAACTCTTAATTCTATTGCAAATCATCCCTGAAGCTTCACCAGGCTCGGCCTTGACATGCAGTCCTGGGAAAGAACCAAGTGGATGTGGTCTGGGTTTCAAGTGTCCTATCGAGATCCAGCAGGAGGAACGAGTCATACTAATTCTGTCCGACTTCAAGGGCTTCGTTGCAATTCTTTACAGTCCCAGCTCAGAGGCCCTTAGGGAAAAGCATGTGTTTAAATTGAGGAGAAAACCTTGGTGCAAGCAGGCTTCGGGGCTTTTGTAGCTGGCTCTCAATAGAGAAATCCAGCATTCAGGGTCAGACTTTCCGCATAGAAACCAACCCCCTCGGGGCGCCTGGGTGGCTCAGATGGTTAAGCGTCTGCCTTCGGCTCAGGTCATGGTCCCAGGGTCCTGGGATCGAGTCCCGCATCGGGCTCCCTGCTCCTTGGGAGCCTGCTTCTCCCTCTGCCTCTCTCTCTCTCTCTCTCTCTCTCTCGCTCTCTGTCTCTCACAAACAAATAAAGAAAATCTTTAAAAAAAAAAAAAGAAAAGAAATGTGAATGAAGGCTTCTTTAGTAATTCACATTTAAAAAAAAATAAAAGAAAAAAAGAAAGCATCCCCCGTGTACATCACTGAATGCAGAACCCAAGCAAGTGGTTCTCTCTGCCCAGAAGCACGTTGTTGGGTGACTGCATGTGAACTTGGTCACTCAGGGCACCGCGCGTCCGCACGCCCAGACATGGGTCCCTGTCCTCTCCACCCTCGGGGGACGGTGTCTGCAGGCCTGCGAGTCACGGGGCGAGGTCGTTATTTGGTTGACCAATAGATGGCATGGGTTTCATGCTTCGACACGTGTCCCTGTATGGCTGGGGAGGGCGGGCGGGCGTTGCTCCGGGGGGCGGGGACAGGGGGCCCCAGGTGTCAGGTAGAGTGGTCTGTGCGTCTCTCCTCTACGAGTCTGTGGACCTATGTCCTTCCAGACTCAGTTATGTCTCAGTAGCCGCTTGGGGTTTTGTTTATTCATGCGTGTGTTCTCAGAGCCCAGTGCCACAGCCAAAGGCTTTAGGGTCTCTTCAAGTTTCGGAGCCTCTGCTTGCATGGCCACTGTGTGTGCAAGAGAAGTGCTGTTTGGGGAAATGATCAGTTTGCCTTCCGGCTGGTTGATGGATGCGACGAACATTTCCTCTCTGACTCAGAGCTCCGATACAACCTGGACGCGTGCTTCCCGGTGCCGCCAACCCTTTGGAATATTCATAGTCTGTGCCTTCACGCATGCTTTCCACAGGATCTACTCTGCGCCAAATTCATTGCGAGGCATGTGCCACGTTTGTGTGGTTTATCTCACTGAATCCAGTGGGTCGGAATCCCTCGGAGAGCTTCGGAAGGCCTGATGCGGTTTGGACGCCGATACATACACTCTCTGCGGTAGCATGAGACCCTCCGCAGCCAGGCCTCCTCTGTGGAGAGTTGGACTCAAGTCCGGGTCCGTGGACGTGTGCTTGAATAGCCGTGGGGAGGAAGCAGGGCGACCGTCACAGGTGTTCTTAGCTGCAGGGAGCCCAGGCACGTGTGGCCGTGTCCTGGCCCCTTTCCGCCTGACACGTTCAAGGGAGCCTGAGTCGGAGAGAGCAGGACAGAGTGGGGAAGCGGGTAGGACGTTAGCAGCACGCGAGTGAATATGGGTCTCGCGGTGCCGGTCAGGGTCCCAAAGCTGGGGTGGATTCTGCAGGAACCCACAGCCACAGTCTCAAAATGTAGCCTTTTGTCACCTTCTGCCCTGGGGCCTCAGGCAGAAGACCAAAGCAAAGCACACCCCGGGACATCAGCAAGCAGGAGGAAAGGGCACAGTGGCGGGGAGGGGCCGTCAACCCCGTCCCAGCAGAAGCCCCTCCCATTTTTGTTTCGCCCCAGAAACTAAAGACCCATTGCCTCAGTCAGTCACGCATCATCTGTTAGCCCCGAGCCCGTCCTTCTTTGCTCTGCCGGGGACACTGCGGCTGGACCCCGCCGGCGTGTCTCCTTTGCCGGCTGGAGGAATGCTGCCCCCTCCGGCAAGTTCCTCTGCGTTTCCCCGCCAGCCTGGTGTCTCTGACCGGGTCAGGATCCCAGGCGCGAGATGGGGGTGGCCCCCGACCTGCTCCGTGTTCTTTCGTGTCCATTCTTTCTCTGCCATGATGTCGCCCCGTTCCTGCTCCTACCCCCTTCTGGGCCCCTTTGGGTTCCCTCCCAGGCTTTCCATAGTTTCAGGTCACGGTTCTTTATCTTAAATGTCCCCACGCAAACGGCCAGGGCAGTCTGTTTCTTTGGCCTGGACCCCTTCCTTTACTGCAGGGAAATGCAAGTGGACAAAATAAATCCTCCTTTGTTCCTAATCCTTTAAGGAAAGGAACTCCTCAGAGGAACTGTAGCCGCCAAACTTCTCCTTTATCGCATACGGGGTGTGTTCGGAGACTCTGGTGGGGTGGGGTGGGACACAGAATGGACCTGGTCGTTCTTGCTGGCGTCCTGAGCGGGCAGCACTCGTGGCTGGGGGGGCGGGGGCCGCCACCCTGCCTGTCTCGGAGGTGGAGTGAGCCATCACAGGCGTGGTGGCGCAAGGATGGAAAGCCCCTCTGTTCTGTTTCTGTCCATCATTCAGCTGAGCCCCCTTCTCCAACTGCAAGGTTAGTTCTGTGAGCCAGTAAATCCCTTCCTTCCTCTCCCCTTATGTCCTCCCCTCCTCCCTCCCTCCCTCCCTCCCCCTTCCCTCCCCCTCCCCCTCCCTCCCTCCCTCCCTCC
>NW_027397098.1:5649733-5707468 GCF_003265705.2 Callorhinus ursinus
TCCCCCCCCCCCTCCCTCCCTCCCTCCCTCCCTCCTTCCTTCCTCTTCTTCCAGTTGTTTTTTTTAAGTTGGGGTGAAATTCACAGACCATAAAATTAACGATTTTAAAGTGAACAGCCCAGGGCATTTAGTACATTCACAATGTCACACAACCGCCACCTATGTCTAGTCCCAGAACATTCTTGTCACGTCAAAAGGAAACCTCGCAGCCATGGAGCAGTCACTCTTCATTCTCCCCTGTCCCCCAGCCCCTCACAACCACTAGTCCACCTCTGTCTCTCTGGATTTGCCGATTCTGGATATCTCGTATGAACGCAACCATACAACACATGACCTTTCGTGTCTCTTAATACTTTTCACTTGAAAACTTGATGTTTTCAAGGCTTGCCCACATTGTTATCAGTTTGACAGACAGCTGGGTGGTTTCTCCCATTTAGCTATTGTGAACAAGGCTGCCGTGAACATCTGTGCAGATGTATTTGTCTGAACATGTATTTTTAATTCTCTCGGGTATATGCCTAGGAGCAGAATTCTTGGGTCATGCAGAAACTCCATGTTTAACTTTTTGAGGAAATCACCAAACTGTTTTCCATGGTGAAACTGGGTTTTCATAACCTTAAATCAAGCTCTAACAAAACGCCGCAGGCTGGGTGGCTTTCAAACGACAGACATGTATTTCTCCCGGTTGCAGAGACTGGGAGTCAAAGGTCAAGGTGCTGGCGTGGTTGGGGGAGGGTCCCCTTCCAGGTCATAGGCTCCTTGCTGCGTCCTCACTGACAGAAGTGCATGGGGGGGGGGCTGTCAGGTGTCTCTTTTACAAGGGCACAAACCCCCTCCCAAAGCTCCCACGGCCTCACACCACCATCACACCAGGCGTTAGACTTCAAGTATGCCATTGGGGGGCACACACGCAGACCACGGCCATCAGAGCCGCAGGGGTCGCTGAGGGACTTTAAGCCGAGAAGTGACGAGGTCAGATCTGTGCTTTCAACCCTGGCTCTGACTACCCTGTGGTGGGGCAGAGAAACAGAGCTGCAGGGAGACGGGTAGAGAGGTGGCTGTTTAGGAGAGGGGTTCACACCCCCACGGACTTGGGGAGAACTGGCGGGTAAGAGAGGAGCCCGCGCACTCACCCACTTCTGGGCCCGGGCCGGGGGGGGCGGGGGTGGAGAAGAGCCCTCGGCCGCCAGAACTCAAACTACCCACTGGTGCGGGCGCCACAGGGTGGCGGGCAGAATGGGCAGGCCCTGCAGTCAGGTGGTGCGTGGGCGAACCACAGCTCCAGCGTTGACCAGCTCTGCAGCGTTGGGACATTCCTAATGGCTTTATGTGGCAGTTTTTTCCGACTATGAATCAGGGACAGTAAGATAACGTGCCCACGTTACAAATGAGATAATCAAGGTGAAGTCCTTGGTACGATGTGGAAAGCAGAAGGCCCTCCTCAACAAAGATGTCCACATCCTACAATCCTGGGAAGCTGTGTGATGTTACAGGCAAGAGAGACTTTGCGGATCTGATTAAGGTTAGGGACCTTGAGTAGGGAGATTATCCTGGATTAGCTGGGTGGGGCCAGTGTAATCACGTGAGTCCTGTTATGGGCTACATTGTATCCTCCCCAAATTCATATGCTGAAGTCCTAACCCCCTTTACCGCAGAATGCGACTGTACTTGGAAATAGGGACTTTACGGGGGGTAATTAAGGTTAAATTTGGTTATTAGGGTGGGTCCTAATCCTAAATGACTGGTGTCTTTCTCTGATACCTGCTAGGACCAGGTGCTACTGAGGATTTCATCAAAACAATCCACTTGGGCCCTATTCAAATGTATTCTACTTAACGGAGCATCTTCTGACCCGTGGCACTGCCCAAGGGATGACCAGGGCCCTCCCGCCCCATTTCTGGCTCCTGGGCAGATGGCTCCCACCCAGGATGCAGAAGTACCGGCCTTGGAATGAGCCAATCCTTTAACATCTTCTTTGACGTGAAGCGTAAAGACTTTCTTTGGATATTAGTTGTCACCCATTTAACCCATCAAGAACCCAAATCCTTGGATCAGATTGGAACATTTCACAATCTCATCTACCCAGCTTGAGTTTTCATGAATATGTCTTACAAAGAGGAGGTGGTGGAGAGTGGAAGAGGGTGCAGATTCGGTTCCCTCTGCTTTAGATTCCTTCAGAGAGCAGAATTAATGGAAGAATGCCAAGCATGCTGTGTCTCATTTAGAACATGTTAAGTTAAACAGAAAGCCAGCCTAAATGGCTTGAACACATACAGGTTTATCATTCTCACATAACTAGAGGCTCAGAGGTCGGCATTGGCTGCCGCTGGTTCTGCTAATCAGCAACGCTTACCCAAGATCTTTCTTTGCCTCATGGTTGCAAGATAGATGCTACAGCTCCAGACATCATGTCTGTGTTCAAGGCAGAAAGAAGGGAGGTGAAAAGTAGAACCCACCATGTCTGTCCTTTTAACAGGAAAAGAAAAGTTTTTCCCAGAAATGTTCTCAACCTACGTTCGTTCTCAACCTCCTTGGCTGGAAGTGGGTCATAGGGCCACCCCTAGTTGCAAGAGAAGCTGTCACATCGAGGAACAGGATTGTCGTGATTTACGATCTGGTGCTGGGCGTGCGGCCACCACGGATCCAGAGGAAGAAAGTTAGCGGAGGCAACTGACAGGTGGCTTTGTCTGGGCTTCTTTTTGAGAGTCGCCTCTCCACGCAGAATGTTTTAGGTCGAGGTTAGTTTACAACGCTTTCTTCACACCAGCTGTCTTATGTAGGCAAAATCGTTTCTACAAGTGACACTATTCACATTCTGGCTGAGCGGCCCGGCGGTTTGACCTTCCCTTGCCTGGTTAGAGGAAACCACTAAGTCCTCTCTATTTACCAGCTATTCTGCTCAAAATGTGTGAGTATTTAGAGAGGAAATAAAGCAGACGGTCTGAGGCTTCAGGAGGAAGTTGAAGGTGTGAAGGAAGGAAGTCCTTCATTAACAAAGGAAATCTTTTCAGTCCCAGCCAGGGGTTTGTTAGCGAGCCCAGGGACCAGTGGGGTTGCCCATGGGAACCAAGGTGAACTCTCTTCCCCACCGGGTGGTGGCAGGTGGCGGCTCATGAGGAGAGTACGCAGCCCGGCTGCCATGCTTTTATGTAGATTTCTTCTTTAATAACACGTTTCGGGGGGAGGCGGGCAAACAAGGGATAGGGGATCAGAGCCTGATTATTACTCAGGGAGGCTTCTTTCCCTGGAGGCCCCTGGAGAGAGATCTCGTACAGGCCGTTGTTGCTGATATTTCTCATTCTAAAAAATAAAAAAGAAAGATTTTTCAACCCAAGACAAAATTAGGTGGCGGCTTATGAGAGGGAGAGTTTTTCATGAGCGGACACCACATTGTTCTTATAAATAAAACCTATGGTAGGTTTAAAATAGTATATGTGTTTGTTTGTTTAGCTGGGAAAATAAAAAACTTTAACTGGCTCCTAGGCCTTCCCATCTCTCAGCTTTTCTGGTCGGGGGTTGCTTTCCCTGGACCCGCCAGGCCCCGGAGCAGCCAGGAGGCTCACGGGAGGGTCCACGGCGAACCGCTTTGGCCCCCAGGGGGTGGCCCTGCCAGATGCATCTCTTTTTCAGTGATGGAATCGACACGTAAGCTGACTCGCACCTAGGATTCTGATTTTTGTTTTCCTGGTGTCGGCCCCCTAACCTGACCAGACGCTGATTTTCGGCTTCGTTAATTATTCCGCAGGAAGGGTGCAAGCCTCGCTCCCGGGCAGATGCGGAAATCGTCCCTTCGGGAGAGGACTGGCAACTTGTAGCAGGGGGAGCCTGGCTCTGACCTCACGATGGAGCTGAGGAAGCCAGGGTCGGGTTTCCTCCAGCTGGGGTGGGGTGGAGGGGGGCTTACTTCCTGCTCCCTGCCAGGGCTGGGGGCAAAAATCAACATTTAGGCATTTGTGAAGGAAAGGGAAGTGGGTCCTGCCAGTAGCTTAGCTCAAGGTGGTGGTGCTGTTATTTCAGGAATCTAATTGGATCTTTCCCTTTATGTCCAATTTGCCTTATTTGGGTCTATCCAGAAGGCTCTGTTTTCCTACTGGTTCGTGTGAATTCAGTCCCATTTGCTTCTGCTGATGGATTCGCCACAGAGTGCTCGGAAGCCGTGTCCCCGCGGTCCCTATCAGCCGGGCGGGCTCAGCGCGCACCTCAGCTGCAGCAGGAGCCTGGCTGTGTAACAACGTGCTTTCCGTTCCCCGCCTCCTGCCCCAACCACAGAGCAGAAGGTCTGCATGCAAACGTGTGTGGGTAAACACACACATGGGTACATATCTGTGGATATATATAGAAGTATGTGCATGCATGAAATTTGCTTGTATTTATAAAAAGTAATGATAAAGCCAAAACTGCAGAGGTACAAGGGACAGGGAGAGAAGCTGGGTTTCTCTGGTCGGGCTGCCCGTGGGTCTGGATGAGAGCATCCCTGCTCTGGCCTGCCCCCAGCAGCCTGCCCCTCTGAGGTGAGGAGTCTGCAGGGCCAGGCGCAGTGGAGCTGACACCCTCCCTTCTAGATCATGGGCCTCGAATTTCCTACCTATGTGGCTCCAAGCCCACTCTGAGGGCCCAACCCAGGACCCTCCTCCCATGGGCAAACAGCACCTCAGGGAGGCACACTGTGCCACCAGAGGGCTGGCCAGGGCCTGACACACCCGCAGGTGTGTGTGCAAGTCCTCTTGTGGGACGGGAGGGCGTGCGAGATGGGAAGAGTTGGGGGAAAGACGGGGCAGGCTCTCCCCAGGCCGCCATGTTCCAGTTCAGATCTCTGGGGAGCCGAGAATTCTGAATGGGAGATTGGTCTCCATGTCCGTGGAAGAAGCCCTTATCTAAGTAGGAAGAGAGGACATGGTCTATTTAAGAATTTGGTGGCTTGATTTATAACTTGAAATACCTATGGGATATGGACGTCTGTCTGTGACCTTGTCCTGGGGCCCCTGGGTATCAAGCGCAGTCTGCTAAATTCACCTTGCTTTGTTCATTTGACTTTGGAATCACGTAGATATTTTACATAACTCTGAAGTGAAACTTTATTTATGAAATTAATTTTATTAAGAAGAAGGCAAAACGAAACAAGGGAACCGCCCTGAGTTTTGGCACCGGTGACATTACCGCCCAGAGAGGAATTGTTTCAAGTGACGATAAAACACAAGGATTTCACTCTGCGTCCCAAGTTGGGCTGTATTCTGAGAAAAAAAGAACTGTGAACCATTTTTTTAAACTATATTCCTGGATTCTGTTGTTCGTGGTAGTGTCGGGCATTTTTATTCGGAGACTTTTGTGGGTGCATCGTGGAGTAGAGCACCTGAGTTCTTTTGTGGATGTAGTGAGGGAGGGTAGGACTATGTGCCCCGGAAGGCAGGACACATCTACGCTTAGTGACGTAAATAAAAAACCCGTAGGCCTGAATTTGAGTTGGAAGTTTTTGCACGAACTCACGTATTTTATCTTTAAAAATAGAAGTATTTCATGGTTTGGTCCAATTAAGAGGCTTGGGGACAATGGAAACCACCAGAACCCAAATGGAGTGTCTAAATATCTAAGACTGTTTCCTGCCAGGGGAACCAGAGCTCTTCCAAGTCTGGGATGGGATGTGTTCAAGGTGAGCTCAGGTGTCTCGGCATCCCCAAGAGCTGGGATGTTCTTAAAGATGCTGACGTGGCCCAGCTGGTGTCATGAGCCGGACTGCGGATGCTCCCAATGCCACTGCAGGTGCAGGATCTCAGGGCTATTTTGGGGAACAAACGGTTATACTGTTGTCCCCAAAACTTACTGCCCCCCAGTGAGCTTTCAGACTATTTGCTTCTGGTTCATTCCATGGACACACAGTCTACTCAAAAGTCTCTCTTGGACACAGGTCCTCATTTATTTAACAGCTTACACGGCCAACCGCATCTTGCTCCTTACAACGTGACTCTCTTGCGGGCGTCTGAAATGATGAGTCTGCGTGGAAAGCAGCAGCCTTCATCTGACCGGTGCTTCCAGACTAGATGCCGGGGTCTGGCTGAGAAGGCTCCGGAAGGGGCCGTTGAAAAGAGCTCTGAGCTTGCCGCAGGAGGTACTACCATGGGGGAGGGATCATCATGGGGGAGGGATGCGGGGGAGGGAAGCAGCTGGATTTTCCAGTCCATTTGGATTGCAGGCCACAGACAGCGGCCTTCGCTCAGCAGAGCTGTCCCCTTAGCCGAGCTGCCCCTGTCCATCTTTGCTGGCAAACGTACCCAACTTGATGTCTCTCTTATAGCGCCTTGCTAAATGCATCAAGGAACAGTCCCACCCATTTGAAAAATCACTTTTCCTAGAACCACAGGCTCCTTAGGTACCTGGTCCACCTTCTGAGTTATCGGAGGCAACTGATTTGCCAAGTGTTTCGCTGCCTAGTAACACGGATCAGCAGCTCCCTGGCCTGCACTGTCTTTCTCCCTGCCTGCCGCCCAGGTGCGAACGCTCTATCTGCCTGCAGGGTTGAATTTGACCTATTCCCTCACATCTGCATTCCTGCCCAGACCAAGGCAGAATAGGAGGAAGTGGAGCGTAAAGAATTTCCTTGTGAAAATAATCTGTAACTTGCACAAATCATTCTGCCCACAGTCCATTGGCCAAAATTTAGCCATAGAGTCACACCCACATGCACAAGAGCCCGGGAAATGTCACTTCTACCGGAGATGCCATGTGCCCAGCCAAATTCAGAACAGGGGTTCTGTTATTAAAAGGACAAAGGACAAAATAGATCCTGGGGTGCAATGAACGTTTCTGCCCTTGGGATTAGAGCTTGCCCCAGGGTATTTTTCCTTAAATCTGTGCTGTCCAGGACATAGACATTTTCTGTCGCTCAGAATCTTATCATGCAGCTCCTGGTTTAAGTCAGATCAGGGGGAGGGGCATGAGTTGGGGTGATGTCCTCTCTGCTAGAGGGCCATTCCGATCTGGATTCCCAGCTGCCCTGAGGTTGGTCATGAGAGCAATAGTAATAGACGACCATTTATTGAACATCCGTTTTGCAGTGGATTTTTTTTTTAAGTGATTCACATGCATGTTCTCAATCTTCACAAACCCAACAAGGTGGGTCTTCAAATGGCCACGTTCTACGCTAGGAGACTGTGCCCAAGACTGTAACGGAGAGAGCTTTCTCACCAACATTCTCACGCCCGGGATTCCCATCATGGGGGGCCAGCATGGTCCCCTAAAAGGAAATGAGGCATTAACTTGTATTTGCTGTGGGATCAGTATGTCTTGGAAACTAGTGATTTCTGAAGCGGGGGTCCATGAGTCTCGGGGTAGTGGTGGGGGTCAGGATGGCTCATCGGAATGCAGGAAGACAATGCCAGAATGTTCATCTGTATTTATTTTTTCCTCATCCTCCAACCAGTTCTCTTGTGTGCATGCTTTCTAACGTGCACACCAGAATCAGCACAGTAGTAAATGTATTTAATTTACAAGTAGATAGACAATATGGAAGTGCTTACAAGGCATTTGTAAATGGTGGGATGCTTGATCTAAAAAGCTTGGAGACCACTGCTATCCATGGCTGCTCCCCCTGGCACCCTGGAGCTCCCACACCCAGGGTGGCGGGAAGAGGTGCGGAGGGAGGAAGGATGAGCATTCTGTGGCAACCATGCTTTGTGCCCGGGCCAGAGTGCGTGGCTCTGCCTGACAGCCTGAGGAGCTGGGAAGGCGCACAGTGTTGACCCATCCCAGGCAGCACTCACTTCCCACGGCCAATAAGAAATCCATGCAGAGCCCCCAGAAGGTGCAAACCATTCCTCAAGGCTCTCCCGGGTTTGCTTTGTCTGTGAAACACGTGCCTCCCCAGGGCTCCTTCTCACTTCTTCTGTCTGTCTCCCAGAAGTTTGCACTCCCAACCTCACTCTATTCTGTGTAGGCAAGCGGGCAAGTCCCATTTATGGACCCAGAATTTTCCAATGAGAGCGCCAGCCAGGCCAGCACCCCCCTTTCTTGCTACTACCGATCCCCTCATTGCAAAAGTCCCTGTGTTCTGTGTAACAGGGGTGATGGGTCCACTGCTCTCCCTGTTAGGGGCTGAACTGTGTTCCCCCCAAATTCATATGCTGAAGTCCTAACCCCCAGTACCTCTCCCTCTTTGGAGATAAGGTCTTTACGGAGGTCGTCAAGTTAAAGTGAGATCATTCCAGTGGGTCCTAATCCTACATAACTGGTGTCCTTATAAGAAGGGCAACACTTGGAGACAGACACGCGTTTGGGGAGAAGGTCATGGGACCATGCAGGTGGGGACTGACAAGCCAAGAAGCACCAAGGATCACCAGCACACCACCAGAGGCTGTTGGAGAGGAGAGGCTGGGGGCCGGATTCCCTCCTGCTCTCAGCAGGAGCCAGCCCTTGATTTTGGCCTTTGCCTTCCAGAACTGGGAGATAGTAGGTTCCATTGTGGAGCTGCTTCAGTTCACGGTGCTCTGTTATGGCAGCCTTAGACAACAACTACACTCTGCTCTCTGTGGAGTCCCCACCTTGTTGGGTTCTGTCCCATCTTGGTGAGGGAGTAAGGGCTTCTGTCTGCCTGTCGGTGGAGGGCATCCAGGTCTCCACCTGCTGCTCAGGGAGGCTTGCGAGTGTCCAGGATATGGACATGGCCCCGGGGCAGAGTCAGTGGAGACATGGGGGTTCCAGGCTCTGGTCTCTTCTTCATCCTCCTAGACCGTCCTGCACTCTATTCCTGCTTCATTGCCGTGAGGGTTTTCTGTCTCCTTCCTCTAGGCCCAGCTTTACTCCCTCCAAGTGGAAAAACTGCCCATAGCGGGACTTTGTCTCTTATCTGCTAGTAATTCACCTCGTCACGGAAAAACTGACTTGCCCCTGGGATGCAGCAGACAGTTGCTCCCAGATCCAGAATGAGGACTGCATTGTACCTGAGTTGCAAAGGTTTTTACGTGAGGAGTCCCACAAAAGTATAAATACTAAGTTCTATCAAGTCATTCGCTGAAAAGGGTGACTTTTAAAATCGACACGACTTCAGTAATTGAGGATTGAGGATGCTGGATCCCTGTGCTGCATGCTTGGGCTGCCGTCAGCCTCTCTCTCTCTCTCTGCATCTCTTTGGGAAGAGCCGCCTCTCCTTCTCTGGGTAGAATCCACAAACATGGCCACAGAACTTTCCAGACTCACGATCCTCTCATTTTTCCTCATGGGCTCTGTTTCTAAATTCTCTGAACTTTCATCGTCTCTGCTCCGAATCCTCTCTTTTCTCCAATACTGGAGCTGGAGTTCCTCGGATGAAGGAAGTCTCCACCACCACATTTGTCCTGTCTTCGAGAGGCAGTGGGAGCAGCAGGTAGAGATGCCCGGCCTCGTGTGAATTCCACGAGGCCCCGTCTCCCACCGACCGTGGGCCCTTGATCTTCAGCTTCAGCCATGTGTGCCGAGGTGCTCACCTGTCACCTGGGGAGGTACTGGTGCCCGCTCGTGGGGCTGTTGTGACAATTAATGAGTTAGCTCTTGTAACAGGGGTTTAGTAAATGTTACTGTGCTCTGACAGCCCATCTCTGGGGCCCAGTTGTCATAGTAAACATTTGCTGTTGGAATAAATACTTCCTTTCTGCTATCCTTTCCTGGTGCCCACCTTCAAATTAAAACACTCCAGAAATAGTGCTTCAAGCACGGTCCTTGCCGGGTGTTTCAGTCTGGGTCCAATCAGGAGACAGACACCACACAATAATTGGAGCAAGGGGAGTTGAATATGAGGAATTATTAAGCGGTGATGGAAGCGTAGCTGTCCCTCTCCCATCCTCTACTGGCCACCCCTTAGCATCGCACTCGTGACAAAGGAGAAATGCCACAGTCCCGCCCGCTATCACTGCGCAGGTACTCAGGGTGAATCTGGGGCGGCTAGGCAATAAATCGACGACTGGCCCATGGGGTGAAGATTGTGGTATTTACCCACAAGTTAAAACCATATGAATAAATTTAAAATCATGTTTTAGAAGACTATTTGGTTCCTTGAAAGAATCTTTGTGAGACATTAAGTGAAAACGAATTACAAAAGCACATAGTACAATGGAACCCTAGTTTTATAAAAGAGAGAAAGAAAAAGAGCAAAGCTCTTCATTTCACAGAAAAAGATTCCTGGACTTCTTTTCCTTCCTCTCACTGCCTATCAGCCCCCCTTCTACCCTTTCCCGTTACCTGGTTAGAATGATAAAGTGAGAAACAGGTGGGCCAGGGCTGGCCACCTTACATAGTAGAGAATGGAGGGTTTTAATTCCTTTTCTGTCAACTGCCTCATCCCTCACCCGGGAGGAGTTGGGAAATTACTACTGAGCTGTTTCGAATTGCAACCCACAAATACTCTTGGGTACTTGCCCCATCCTTTCTGCTCTCAGTAGTCCCCCAGTGACCCTGGACTGGCCTCTCCTCAGACCCAAAAGGACCAGAAAGTCTCTGTACGCTGGCTTCGGGAAGGGCGTGAGGAGATACCATTCTCCTTATTATGTAGATCAGTGTGTGTCCGTGTCCTTGTGGGAAAAAAAAAGCAGCTGTGGTCGACGGTGCTGGTTAGACGCGGTTCTTTGCTGCTCTGCTTCCTAAGAGTCTCTGTGCGCTCTGGGAATCTCTCTGCAGTGTGCAGTGTGTCCGGCTTTTATTTTAATTCATGTGTTTGTTTTGCAGGACACAGTTTGGAAAATGCTGCAGTAGAACAATAGGAAAAACGTGTACACACATTTTTTTATGTGTGTTAAAATGCATTTGATCTCATAGCATCTTTTCTTATACTAGTGATTCACTTGTTACAAAGTGTTTGCTCATAAAAATATCACTGCGTATATATACACGTAGATACATATACACACGCATCCATGCACATGTGCACACACATTTGTATACACGACACGGACACACATGCACACACGGACACACATGCACACATACCCACATGCACACACGAACACACACAACACATGCATATACACATACATACATTTCTGCATGCATGCATTTACACAGATGTAATACATGCACACACATAAACGTGCATATATATGCATATAAGCACTGACAAATATTGGAGGATTCTATGCTCTGGCGGCAGCAGCTTCCACCTTTTGGGGTGAAATTCTGGACGATCGAATCCATCTGTGTGGTTTTCTCCACCATTTCTATGGTTATTTATTCCTTTGGTATTAAGGCAAGAATAATGGAAATGCCTTCTCTTGGGTTTCCACTGTGGCATTTAAAGCCTTCTGCCGGGTGCCACTGGGAAGGAGAGCCCCCGCCTGCCCCCCATCGAGGTGACTACACAGAGGATGTCTCCCACGTCAAATTTCTTGATGAGGCTGCATCAATGCAAATGTCAGCGGGGAAGGTCCTCTGACCCACTAATGGGCTGTGTCCTGATTCGGCAGGACCTGCTTTCCTTTCAAGGGTCACTCTGCTCCTTTCTCAGCCAGTGAAGCCTTGACCCTCTCTGACAATGATTACTTCGTGTCAAAAGGGCGCCATGCTGAGCTGTCTAAATCTGACGGGAAAAGACAGAGCAGCCCCCATCCAACTCTGGGCCACGAGGCTCCAGTGGAGGGTTAAAGGTTCTGGAATGTTCTGTGGAAAGACATAACAGCCTTTCCCGTGCTCCCTCCTGCTAGCCTCCTAAATAGGATCTCACCAGGCTGCAGCGTCCCTCTGTTGGAGCACAGGCCTTCAGACCGTGGCACCGTCCTGGGCCCAGGTCCGTGCTCTGAAAATAGGACAAGAAAGATGGCCTGGGGCTGCTGGCTGACCATCTTCAGGGCAAATAACCTGAATCTCTGGAATTTGTTTGAAGAGGAAGTGGGGAGGGCGCTCTCTAGTCTAAGGAGAAATGACCTATTTAAAACCCTAGGTGTGCTGCCGATTTTGCACCGGGGTAACCGGCACCATCACTTGTCTCTTCCCACCCTTTCCCAGGTTGTCGCTTACAAAGTGCGGACGGGGTGCTCTGGGCTGCCCTGGGCCTGCTTGGAAGGAGGGATTCGTCCCGGAGAGTGACAGAGGGCAGCTCATAGCCGGGGCTCCCAGTGCAGACGGACCCCCGGGAAAGTCACCCAGAGGGGAGGGCCTGGCTCCGGGTAGCGCCTCCTCAGGCAGAAGCTGGTGGAGCTTCAGGTTAGAACTTCCAAGCTCAAAAGCACCAGCTCCGTTCAACTCTGTGATTTCTCTTGCTTTGCTCTGCTTATGCACACGGGGGTGACAGCAAGGAGATCGCCTGCTTCCTGGTGGCACCAGACCTGCTCTCTTGTGCGCTTTATGTTTATACACACGAGTGTAGAATGAAGGTGGCTGGTCACAGTGATGGCTCGTGCTTTTAGAAGGCTTGCTATGTGCCCGAAAGAAATGCTTTCAATGGATAATTTCATTTAAGCCATTCTGTTTTTTTTTTTTTTTGACAGACAGAGAGAGAGAGCGCAAGCAGAGGGAGCGGCAGAGAGAGAGAGAAGGCAGGCTTTCCTCTGAGCAGGGAGCCTGGCCCGGGACTCGAGCCCAGGACCCTGAGAGGAGGGCAGCCGCTTAACCCACTGAGCCACCCAGGAGCCCCTAATTTTCATTTATTTTAAAATCAGAAGAAACGCAATGTCAGCGGGGAAGGTCCTCTGACCCACTAATGGGCTGTGTCCTGATTCGGCAGGACCTGCTTTCCTTTCAAGGGTCACTCTGCTCTTAGTCGGTGAAGCCTTGGGTCCTGGGTCCTGGGATCGAGTCCCACGTGGGGCTCCCTGCTCAGCGGGGATCCTGCCTCTCCCTCTGCCTGATGCTCCCCCTGCTCTTGTGCTCTCTCTCTGACAAATAAATAAAATCTTTAAAAAAAAATAAAATGAGAAGAAACAAATGAACTTTTCGGTCGAAAAAAAAAAAAAACCTTGTCACATACCCTATTAATGTATTCATCTTTGTACCAACGCAGTCGTAAAATATAATTTTTGTTTGAATTTTTGGAGGATTTGCCCATGAAGGTCACCATGAGGTCCCGCCATCTGCTTTGCTCAGTGCGGATCCCCAGGGCCCTGACCAGGGTTTGCACCCAGTGGGCACTGAGTGAAAAGGAAAGGGACAGCTATAAGGAAAATAAAATGCATCGTGACAGTGATGCTTATGGGAAGTTTCGTGGAACTCATCCCTATAACAGAGCCTGAAAGATGCGGGGGAGATCAGGCTTAAAAAAAATAAGGAGCAGGAGTGAGGTGGAAGAGATGGTTGCCGAAGAACAGAAAGGGTGCCTGGCTCTTTCTGGGACTCTGTGAGCCTGCCCCGGGGCGGGCGGGGCGGGCGGGGGGGAAGCAGGGAGCGGGCATCCTAACTGTGAGCTCTGTTCCTGGGGAAAAGCACAAAGCAAGCAGTGGAGGGTCCTGGCCTTTGGCTCATTTAAAGACAATTGAAATAAGAAGGCAAGCTGACAATAAAGAGTTTCCTGGCACCCCAGCAGGAGAGCCTTACGCTGCGGGATCTGAGCTTGCAGCGGGGAGAGGGGCTCTGAGTCCTGCCCGCAGGGGCACCCTGCCTCTTTTAAGTCGCCCCGGTTGAGCAGCCTACGTGGGGTGAGCGGTGGGAGGAGAGAGTCCGCACACATGACCTGCTCCAGAAAGATGCATGAAAGCACATTCTATTTATATGTTAGAAACGGAGAAGAGCCGCAGGATTTTTGAGAGGCGCGTGCCCTGGCCTCTGCCTCCCTCAGGCCATCCCCATCCCCAGGAGGGTGGGCGTGGGCAAAGCCCCCTACTCCGAGTGGCGCACGGGGGGGGGGGGCACACTGGCAGCTGAGGCACGCCCCCAGATGCTGCTCCTGTGACAAGCCCGTGAAGGGAAGGGGGCTTGCATTTGCAAGTCGATGTTTGATGTTCCAGTGTAACCTGGTGCTTTGTGCGCTGCTATTCAGTGTTATTATGTGATGGCACGTGGTGATTAGCCAGGCTGCATCCCTCGCTGGGAACCTCCTCCTCCTGCTCGCAACCCCCACAAAGCCCCGGAAGTGGGTTGAGATCGTGGGGGGTGGGCACACATCAGCCGGTTCCAAAGAGGCTTTACCCCCGTGCGGCTTCTGTTGATCAATGAACACCTGCAAGGCAAAGGTCTGCTGCTGCCGAGATGTGCTCACACACTCAGCCAGAGCTGGGGGTGGGGTGGGGAGGGAAACGCCATTCCTTTAACACCCCATAAAACAACCTGAGACCCCATTTACGCCCCCCGTCCCCACTCATTCCAAAGGCCACTTTTTTTCTAGAATGATTGGGGGTTGTCTCACTTCTGCTCCAGCAACGGCCACGCTGCCGCCTGCTTTTCCCATGCTCCCGGGCGCAGAACTACCAGCCTGGGGATTCTGCCCACTTCCTTTGTCCCTTGGGGCACATCAACCCGGGGCGTCTTCCTGACAGCTTGGGACGGTAGAGGTGACTTCAGTGCAGAGCCGACAGGCAGCCACTTAAAATGCGGCCGTTCCTGTGCTAAGGGGGGGCCCCCTGTCAGTCCTTGCAGAGGCCGTCTTTTTATTGGGGGGCTGCCCAAGCCCTCTTCATTCCAGAGCTCCCTGTCTGTCCAATCATCCAGGGAAATTCTACTTTTATTTCTTGCATAGCCCTTGCTTTTTTATGCTGAGCTTTGGATCCTGCTTTGGCTAGATCCCTTTTATCTGGGTGAGGCCTTTTGAGAGAAGGAGCAGGAGTTTTAGACCCCAAAGACCCAAGAAAGCCTGGATGGGGTTTTTCCGCCTCCCCTGCAGCTCTCTCCCCTCCCTACACAGCAGTGATTAGGATCTGCCCGAGGGCGCCATCCCGAGATGGATGCTAGGATCCTGGGAGGGCAGTGACATCACACGTCCTAGTAGCCTCCCTGATTTTGTGGCGCATTGGGGCGGTTTGCCAAGTCGCCGGGTGAGGTTATCATGCTTGGGGAGCGAGGTTATCATGCTTGGGGAGCGAGGCCATCTTGTAAAGCGTCCTTACTCCTCACTGCTCGGTAGGATAGTTCTTCCATGGAAAAGTTCTGCACTGAGATCATCTTTGGTCTGGGATCCAGCTGTCAGATCTGGACAGAGAAGCTTTGCCTAGTCATTTGTGGCTCTTCTCCATGTTCCAGATGGGAGTCACATCTGGTTTAGAAAACCGAGAACCCCAAGGAGATCATCATTGGATCTCTATAAAGATCAGGGTCCAGGTGTCCTCTCACGTCCTGGCTGAAGTCTGAGGGTGGGGCAGAGCCTCAGGGGTTCTGAGTGAGTCTGAGTCAGAGAGGACAGGCCAGGACACGGGCTTCCTGAGCGGGTTGGTCTCATGTGCGCACATGCACAGGCGTGCACCTACTCACACAGACACGTGCACATGCAGACACACATATATGCACGTGTCCACATGCATATATTCACACAAACACGTGCATGCCCATGTATGCATCACAAGCACACCCTTATGGCTTTGCTGTGGTCACAGTCACACACATAGATCGTGTGCCCAGGGATTTGTGTGCGGACCAGGTTAGCTTTGGAAAGAAGAGTTCTTGAAATGTATTCTGTCCAAGTCTGTAGGTGGTGGATGACAATGGCTACAGTCGAGGGAGTCCCCCAATCAGGATTGTGAGGGCAGGCGGTCTTTTAGAGGATGGGAAGAAGATGAGGTTTGGAGGGGTCAGGGAAGCAGAAGAATATGAGCTGGGTCTTCACAGATAGGTAGGAGTTGAAAATAAATGAAAGGACGTGGGGCATTTAAGATGAAGGAGGCAGTGTAAGTGAAGGTTGAGGACATTAGTATGTCTGGTGAGAGTGGGCTGGTGGGACCAGAATGGCAGGTGGACAGGGAGAACAGCCATGGAAACAAGGTTGGGCAGATAGAGTAGGTCAGACGAGGGGGCTCGAAAGTCTGCACAGTGGGGTGGACATTAGAAGCCATTGATGTTTCTTGAAAAGAACAAGGAGAAAAGGAACAGATATTGACATGCGCTTCCTAGTCAGCGGATTCTATGCTAGGTGCTTTAGGTTGATTTAACCCTCGCTGTAATCCTGTAAGGCAAGATATTATTATTCTTAGTTTTACAAACGAGGCAGCTGAGGCTCAGGGAGACATCCTCACTGCCACATCCTGGTGCAACGTGTAACTGACGTGGCCAGTTCCAAACTCACTTCTCCCGCTTCCAAAGCTCCTGTTTGTTCCCTGCATCACGCCGCCTCCCAAGAAGAGCAATGGAGCTAAAATTAATTTAAGGAAAGATTCATCTAGCTGCAGTGAAGACACAGACAGATTGGAGGCTGGGGTCAGGGGACTTTCTATTGAAATAAACGAGAGTGAAATGAATGTACAAGATGAGCCTGGAACAACTTGTCACACCAGAAAGTGAGGAAACTATCAAAGTGGACGCAGGAGCCAAAGTGGTTCCTACTGGCCAAAGACGAGGCCATTCAAACATCAGTTAGGGTAATAACTACAAGGAATTGACTGCAACGGATTAAAACACATCAGAGATGTTCATCTCCAGGCCTTTATAACAATGCTAAAAGGAGAGAGCTCATTGGCCAACTCTTGATGTTAGGCAAGCAGTTCATTCTTTGGAAAACGTGTATAAGAAGGGGAAGTCTCAAGTGTTCCTTCTGTTTTTTTCCCCTATGCAGTTTCTCCCCTTAGAAGCATATTAGCTAACACATAAAGAAGGAGCTAGAGAATTAGGGCAGAGCCGTATGTCTAACGAATGAGTGGATCTGGCGCCATTGTCTGCTCACATCACAAGAGCTCACCGGTGGATACCGTGCCTCCTCCTGGAAAGACCACCACCGCTTCAGATGTTTCTTGCCAAAACCAATCGTACCTGAATTGGATTAAGTCTCTAGATCTAAATATGAACTCGTAGGAAATTCAAAGGACAAAGAAACGTATTAAGTGATGCCTTGGGGGTGCAACCAGCAAAACCCAGACCGTGGGATCGCTGACTGGGTATTTGATCATAATCGGAAATTGATTTCATGTCTAGAAGGAATGATAATGGTTTTGTGGACTTGTGCTAAAAAGCTCTGATCTCTTCAGGAAACCGTCTGAAGTACCTAGAGATGAGATGAGATGATGTCGGGGTGGGAGCTAGGAGAGTGGAGGGGAAGCTAGGGATAAAACAAGGCTGGCTATGAGTTGGAAATCATCGAATTTAGGTGGTAGGAGGGCATGGAATTACCTTCTCTACGTTGGCATATATTTAAAATGTGCTGCAGGTGGATGATGCCGTTGATGCAGTGCCGATGGGAGAGTGTGTATGGCGAGGCGGTTTCAGAAGGGACGGGAGAACGAGCCAGAGCTGGGTCCCGGGCACCAGGGGGAGGGAGAGGCATGGTTGTGTCTAAGCCTGTAACCGCCCCCCCGCCATCAGTGTGCCCCCAGCAGTACAGCCTGGCACGACCCAGGCTCCCGACCGCACACGAGCATAACTGCTTGCGGGGTGCTGAGAACTGCCGCTTGTTCGTGATCCGTTGCTGTCCTGGCTCCGAGGTCACCTCCCCTGTGATGTCTCCTGCAGGCAATCATGTCCTTGTCCAGGCTCCCCAGCTCCCCATTCAGACTTGCCCGGGTGACAGTCTCCCTTGCGTTTTGGTAGGTTGTGTTTGGTGCCTTGTCCCCACTGCCACACCGGGGAAGGGCCTAGGAGGGAGCCCAGCGCAACTCCCACATGGGGGGCATTCACAACCTGCCTGTTGGTTATGAACCAGACTGCCCCCTGGCTCCCCCGGCAGGCGAGGCGAAGCAGGCGTTGGCCATAGACCGAAAGCACAGGGTGCAGACTGGACTGCCCTTCGTGGGGTCTGACACTGGCCAGGAGGCGCTTAGAACCCAGACCCTCGGCTGTTTCCACGGCCTCATGAGCAGCTGCTTCTGAATCCCTTCCTCCAAGTCAAGGGCACTGAGGACCTAGGACCACAGGGATCCTGAAGGTGCTCCCCCTCAGGTCTCGCTCGGGGTCCAGGTACCCCGCGTACCCCACACTCTGCTCTGGGAATTCAGAAGTTGCCAGTTGCCACATTCCTGGGGATGTGGGGAGAAGGTCCAGTGACGGGGAGAACCCGGGCCCACCCAGCGCACCCTGGAGGCATCCCAGGCTCTGCTCAGATTTCGGGGGGCTGGGCTGCCTGGGGCGCCACCTCCGGCCAGTGCTACTGAGACCCCGTGGGCTCCTGGGGGTCTTGGATGCCTTCCAGGCTGAGTAATTACATTCTGCCTGTTAAACTCCCTCTGCAGTCCCAACTGGGTAGTGTTGTCGTTGCGTTTGCTTTTTCAGATCAGCTTTCAGAGTGACGTCTGCTGACTGTGCGGCTAGGAGCTGTCTCACAAGGTGGAGACACAGAGCAGAACCGCGGGCCTTGGTTCCCGAGCCCTGGTCCCTGTCGCCACTGCTGCGGGCTGGGACCCCTCAGGGACAGATGCTGGTGGCTGGGGTGAGGAGGTGCCGGGGGCCTTCCTGTCCGCTTGTCATGTTCAGCTCACAAAGGGCCAGAGCAAGGGGGCTGTGGTTCTGAGCGGCAGACTCCTAGTGCGGGTTAGGAGTATGCCCCGTAGCAGCCCACCAGGGTCCAGCCTGGCTCTGCGGGGGGCGATGCCTGAGTGGGATATACCGCTGCCACGTCTCCTGATTTTAACATGATGCACTTTGGAGTCTTGGAATTGTTTTAGTCTGTGAAGTCCGGTTGCCTACCTCCAGGCTGACCCTTTGGCCCACCCGGGTTCCCTTGGCTCCATGGCAGCCAAGTGGGGGCAGCATGAGCAGAGCAGGGCCCTCCACAACCCCTGGGTCAGAAGGACCTAGAGAGTAACCAGCCCAATCATGGTCAGACATCCTATAGCCACAGAACCCTTCTTGAAACTTGTGTGTAGCAGAGAGCAAAGTGGGGCTGCTTGATTCATTTCCCCTCCCCCATGCCCTCCTTCCCACCCTCCAGGGCTTGAATCTCACACCTGGTGCAGATCATGGGGTCTTCTGGGCAGTGGTACAATGAGGCAGAATCCCGGGGCCCCTCAGAGCACGGCCTGAACCCACTGTTCAAGTCCAGCCTCCTCATTGTGCATGTGGGAAACCGAAGCTTGAGGTCCCACACCTGTGATGGGCAGAAGCGGGACCAGAACTCCCTCAGCTCCTCATGACCCGTCCAAGGTTCTCCTGCAGCGCAGCCACACCCCTTTCTGTCTCCTCTAGCATCCCTGAATCTGTGAGCACATAGGGGTGCCTGTCGCCCTCAGCAGTGCCCACTATCTCAGGCTGGGCACCCCTTGTGTGTCTGTGGAGTCGTGGGCACGAGGGCCTGGAGACCAGGAGAGCTCGATGCTCACATCTGGCTCTGTGGTGGCGCCCCCACCGGGAGAAGGACGGCGTCCGAATGCAGGCATTCGAGTAAATAAGCGGGAGGAGCCCGGCTTGGCTGGAGCAAGGCTTCAGAATGTCCCAGGATCCCTGCCGTCAGTGGGGTCGGCATCTGGAAATAGGGACACCTGCTTCCTGCTGACCCAGTGAGGCGTGGGGGCAGGAGGCCTGGCCATTCATTCTCCTGGAAGGCAGCCTAACCGTCCTCTCCCCAAATATCACCATCTAAAGGTCCCTTGGTTTCAAAGAAGACTGGAAAACCACCCACCAAAATGGTAATGATGGCAAATACTTCATAGAACCTGGGGCCTTGGGAGAGGAACACGCGGAAGTCACAAGAAAGAATGAAGTGGGAGATTGGGAGGAGTCCCCTTACACCCCCCCTCACCCCCCCCCCAGTTAGTGACGGGGGCATCAGTGATTGCCTGGTAAGAAAGGAGGGTTTGAGTGGGTCCCCAAGGTTCTCTTTCTATCTGGGAGCCCTGTGCAGAATCATGAGTAGTGGTTAAGGCTTCAAGCTAAGCGTTGCCTCCTCCCGCGTGTCTGACACCAGCTCTCAAGTGCTCCTGGGAGTTGAAGTGAACCAGGTAGGAGTGAAAGCCTGGGAGCCAGGTGGTGGGGTTTAACACACTGGCCGTGAGCTTGGACCACTTCACTTCTCTGAACCTCAGTCTCCTCGTCTGTAAGATGGGATGATGGCCGTGCCTACATCCCTGGGCTCGCTGGGGCATAAAATGAAGTCATCTGTGGAGGAAAGCAAAGTGCCCGGCACAGAGATGGTGCCCAGCAAATGTTAGCTTTCTCCTACTGTCTTAGACATGACTTATGGATCAGTAGATTCCTCTACGATGAGTGATGGGGCCCAGGAACTTAGGAGAAGGGGGTGGTAGGGCACAGGGGACTCGGAGGGTGCGCGTCAGGGGCCTGAGCACAGGAGCAGGAAGTCTTTGCGGGGTTTCCTCTTGGTGGCCCCCCTTTCCCTGCCTGGTGGGCGGTAAGGAGATCTGCTGATGTGCCTCAGTAGGAGAGCTCTCAGGGTCACAGGGCCCTCCTGAACCCTAGCTGTGGTCCCTCTATCTGCCGTGGTGATGGCTCTCTCCTGTCCCCCACTATGTGACATAACTGGGCCGGCCAAAGCCGTAGACCGTGAAACTTTCATGTCCCGCTTGGAGCCCCGCCCCCCATACATCCTCTTTCCTCGAATGGCAGGCTGTCAGGATTCCTCCCTCTGCAGGTTTTATGACGGATGGGGAGGCGGGAGGGACGAGACTTAGGTGGGTCATTGCCTCTTCCCCTCAGGGGACTATAGGGGAATTTGCTTGAGGGGTCCTTATTTGCTTGGGGACATCACTCCCCTGCAGGAGATAATCCCAGCCTGGTGGGTCAGGAAGGCCCAAACCATGAGTCTCTGTTTCCATTTGTTTTCGTGTGAGTGATTTTAATGCGACCAGTTAGACAATCCACCTTATGTGCGTAAGGCCCTTGACAACACTTGTCGTGTGTGGTAAGAACCATCCGCTGTTGTTCTGTAGGGCAAGTCTTGCCGGCCAGCCTGAGGGGACTGCTCCTAGCTTTCTTGTGCCTGGGACCCCTAGACCGTATTCCTCTGCTTTATGCGCTTTCTTAAGGTCGGCCAATTTCTAAGAAAGTGATCATGTTTGGAGGGGGGTTAGGGCTCAGGGTCAGACGGGTGGACAGTAAGGGGCACTCCATTTTCTTATGGCCCCTGGCAGAGGTCACAGTGGAGTCCTGGCCAGAAATTATTTCTGGAACCCTAGAAGGTTCCCTGCTTTCTAGCAGCTGCAGACCCATAGGGGCCAGTTTGGCACGCATGGCTGAACGTTCAGAGCATCTTGGTAGACTTCCGTATCCCGATTATCCGGTCACTGTCAAATCCTTCCCTGTCCCTGGAGAAGGGGTCCTCGCTCAGGCCCTGTGGTTCCAAATCAATACATACCAGCTGTGCTTAGCTGTGTCCCCTTTTCCTGGCAAACAGCCCCCACAGCTTCTAAAAGCCTCTTCTGGCTCCAGTGATCTCACACGCCCCTGCCTACCAGGGAAATTAGCCATGGAACCTTCTGGAATGATAAATTCCAGACCTCTGGCTTAGTCACCAGGATGCACAAATGAATGTCTATTCTGTTTATAACCACCGCATCCTGGTAAATCCATTCTTCATGCTCCAGATGTCACATGGTCAGGAGAAAGTTCTTCCAAAACACTAAAAACTTTGGGGCTAGAGTCAGTGACCTTTCCTCTCCATTTCCTTTTAGTGACGTGGTAGAAGGCTTGGTGTCTCTCCTTCACTTCTCTTGGGCCGTTAGTGGGAGGAGATGTTCCATTATCTGAGCTCTAATGAGCCCAGTAACTGGAGGAGGGCCTGTGGGGGTGACTTAATTTGAAACTCAATGGTCCAGTTTTTCTAGCTGGCTTTATTCTGGATCCCAGAGCCCACAGAGTGGGGGTGTCCTGTCACAGTCAGATCAGTACCTGCAGTTGTGAGGGGGGCCCAAGGCAGGGAGGGAAGAGGAGGAAGGAGGAGGGAGGGAGGGAAGGAGAGAAGCCAAGCTCAAAGGAAGTATTGCCTGTTGTTTTTGTTAATAACGATGGCCCTTAAAATTATCCAGGCGCAGGTAACGGTTCCTGCACATTCTGTGGTTTGCAGCTTTCGGGGCCTTATCATATTCCTCCAGCTTTTATAGTTGATTCAAATGCTGTGGAGAAAAAATTTGGCTTGCTTGTGGGCCGCTTGATGGCCTGCTTCCCTGTGGTAATGGGATGGTTCCTGTCTGCTAGTCTAGAGCCCAAACGGCCGTGGGGTACAGCTGGCAATCTGAGGACAAACCTTATTAAAAAAAAAAAAAAAAAAGTGAGCCTGATTTTTATGTTTCTCACCAAACCTGTTGTGTATTCACCCATCAGTACAGTCTTCATGAGTTCATCCATTCGACTCACATTCGTGATCTACAGAGACCAGCCCTCTCCTGCACGTGCTCCCCTTGCATACACCGCGTCCCTGGTTTCCATCTTTGATTATCCTTTGTGCTTTCTCCTCTTTTCTTCCTTCCTTTGTGTTAAAATGGGAGAGTTGGACCTTCTCTTTCCCAAGGCCGATGTTCCCTCTGGCTTCCTCAAGATCCAAAGATCCTTTTCTCCTGGCTCTTTTCTGACATTATTTAAGTGTTTGGGTGATGGGCATTCAGGAGGGCACTTGTCATGATGAGCACTGGGTGTTGTGTGTAAGTGATGCATTCTACTCCAGAAACCAGTCTTGTGCTGTATGTTAAGTACCTAAAATTTAAATGAAAAAAAAAAAAATTCCACTGGGGTCCCTCACCTCTCAGGTGTGACTCCATCCGTCTCCTCCCATACGCAGCCCAAAATGGCCAGGAACGTCCCCTCACCTCCTCTTCCTATGGAAACTGGGCTTTCAGCCCGACACTCCCTGCAAGTGCTCTCACCCAGGGCACCATGGCCTCAAGATAGATGAGCCTCATGGCCACCCTCTGTCCCTGCCCGTTTGGCCATACTACCCTGCTGAGCACTCCCTTGTGGACCATTCTGGTCCCCTGGCTGTGGTTGCTCTCACCTCCCTGGTTGGCCCTTACTGACTTCTCTTCGCGGTCCTTAAATATCGGTGCTTCCCGGGGCTCCGCTCTGCCTCTTTCTCCACCCCCATCAGGCTGTTTCAGTTTACGTTCACATCCCCACTGCTCCCCAGACCTGGAGCTGTCCTCTGCTCTGAGGCACCCTCATCTGCTGCCTGGACTGCCAACGCCACCCACCCTTGCTCCTCCAGCTCTTTTTCCGCCACGAAACCAGAATGATCTTTCTAACGTCACGCAGTTTGTCACGCCTCTCTTCTTCTTGAAACTCTCCTTTAATCTCAAGGTCACCTCGAAGCTAAGGTCTAAGATATTTCACCTGACCTACTGGATCCTTCATGATCACACTTGCTCTTTGGCAGGTGTTTTCTTTCTGGAACACTCTTCTCCAGGATTGGGTACCTGGCTAGCAAGTAATAAGCTCTCCAGGAGCTGAGTTGTGTGCCCTAACCTCCAGAATGTGACTATCTTTGGAGACAGGGTCTGGAAAGAGGTAATTAAGTTAAAATGAGGTCACTAGGTGGGCCCTAGTCCAACATACCCCAGCATATGTCTGTTGAGACTAAATTTCTCCTTGTAGTACTTTGTCTTTTCAAACCGAGGATAGGAGAGGAACCAAGATCCCTCAGAACAGGAAGATAAAGAGGCATCTCTGGTTTTCTTTTCTCATTTTCCACATTTCCCCTTTCCAGAGCATCCCCTCACCTAAGCTTTCGGGTGACCCCTCTAGCCCAGGAGCGCCACCCCTCCTTGAAATCTGTCCTCTCCGGGGCTGGGCTCTGGCCCGCGTGTGCATCACATGACCCCTTTCTGCTGCCATTGGACTGCCTCGTGTCCTTACGAGAAGAGGACGTTAGGACACAGACACGCACAGAGGGAAGACCACGTGTAGACCCAGGGAGAAGGTGGTTATCTACAAGCCCGAGAGAGAAGCCCCCAAAGAAAGCAACCCTGCCAACCTCCGGCCTCCGGAACTATCAGAAAATAAATGTTTAAGCCCCCCAGGCTGTGGCACTTTGTTATGGCAGCCCTAGCAGATTGAGACATAGGCTTTAAATGGGCGTAAATGTCACCTAGTCAGGGAGGGGCCTTCCTTGACTCACCGTCATAAATTCTTCCTCTATCCTCCATTTCCCTTTTGTAACGCTTCTTATGTGTGGAAATACTTACTCTTCAGTGGCTCTGTTCCTGGCAAGTCCTTAAGGTTCTATGAGCGTAGGAATTTGTGTTTGTCCTGCTTATGGCTATATTCAGTGTCTGGCACATTATCCGGTGTCTAGAAGATGTGCCAGTAAGTATTGGTTGCATGACTGACTGAATAGACAAGCGGACAGATTTTAAAGCATTGCTGGGAGGGTCCTCTGAGCTGGAACACCACCGGCTTCACGCACGCTGATTCGAGGTGGTGTGAGGAAGGCGACACGGAACCCTGATTCCTTGGTCTTGTCTGTATCCTTTGCCCTCCTTGTTTAGGAGTGGGCTAACTGACAGCAAGATTTTAAGATATTATTAGAATAGTCGTGTGGATTTGATAGGCAGATCCTAGTCACCTCTTTAGGGAAGAACCTACCTGGAAAAGAACAGGAAAGGGGAAGATGTTGACAGAGAGGAGGTGGAGTTGGGGAAAGCAGCCAGAGGGTGTCAGGGTGGGGTTGGGAGCATGGGGGGTGCATGGGGAGGAGAATGCCGGAAAGGTAGGTTTTTGCAAGGAAGACACTCTTCACCCATGACTCATTCTCGGGTAGGGTCTTCCTGGAACAAAGAGGGGTCCGACTCTTTATTGGCTGCTCCTGTTTGGTAGCTCTTGAGTGAGACAGATGTGGAGGGAGGGATTCTAGAAGGCTCCATGAGACATACCCCAGCATATGTCTGTTGAGACTAAATTTCTCCTTGTAGTACTTTGTCCTTTCAAACCGAGGATAGGAGAGGAACCAAGGTCCCTCAGAACAGGAAGATAAAGAGGCATCTCTGGTTTTCTTTTCTCATTTTCCACATTTCCCCTTTCCAGAGCATCCCCTCACCTAAGCTTTCGGGTGACCCCTCTAGCCCAGGAGCGCCACCCCTCCTTGAAATCTGTCCCCTCGGGGGCTGGGCTCTGGCCCGCGTGTGCATCACATGACCCCTTTCTGCTGCCATTGGACTGAGATGGGCCCATGGGCCGGCCAGATTCTGACCCCGGAGGTTCAGAGGTGGCCAGCTGGCTCCTGCAAACAGCTGGGTGTGTGGGATATTCGCCTTCCGTGGGCCTTCATGGCCAGCTGCGTAGGCTGAGAGGGGGAGGGCACTGGGCTGCAGAGAGGGGAACGGAGAAGAAGAACAGGGTGCAGGCAGAGTGGATGGGAAGCAGGAAGACCCTGGGAGAGGCCTGGGTTTCTGGAGATTTTCTAGGTCCTTGTTTCAGAACTTCCCTTAGGCCCGCCTAAGTGCATTTCCATGACGGACCCCTCCGTCCTTGCAGTCGGCCGCTCCTTTTCTCTTAGGCTGGTGTCAGCTGGTTCCTTTCCTTGTGACCAAAGGTACCTGTGACCTTTTGATCTTCTCCCTGCTCCTTGCTTTTTTCTCTCTCCGCAGCTGGCCTCTGTCTTCCGTCCCCTGTCCATCTCTTTTCCCTTCCCTTCCCTTCCCTTCCAGTCACTGAGCCCAAGGGAGGGAAGTGCTGGGGACGGAACTAACATGATGGGGTTAGTTCCTGTCAGCCTCAGCCATGGGAGCGGGGGGCCTCCAGGCTCTATTTGCTGGCCTCTCATCACTCACAGCCCCAAATCTCGATCTGCTTCTTGGAGCTAGTAAGTATATCTCTCTTGTGCTTCCCAAGTTCAAAGCCGCTACACTAGCAATGGAAATAAGCACTTGTTTTTATATAGTTATACCTGGGGCCATTTTCATTTATATTTTGATATGTGTTGCTTTTCCCCAACAGATCCTAAAGAAGATATGAGTTCCTGGGGAGGGCCCTATTGTCCCCATTGGGTGGAAGTGCTACAGCGTGTGTATGTGTATCTGTTTTATATATAGAAGAGAGTCACAGCAGTGTGGTTTTAATGAAAGAGGGAGGAAATAAAAACCTTTAAAACACGTCGCTTGATCAGAATTTCTCAGCCCTCTACTTCATATTTGTTCATCTTCCTGAAAGAAAAGTGCTACAGTAATGACTCAGACATGCTGGGCTCAGCCTCTCTTTATTGAAAATGTTGTGTGTGTGTGTGTGTGTTTTAAAGGAGTTTAATTGAAGTAGCAACATCGGCCAGGCCCGCTTTAATCACAGCCTTCCATTTGTGTGGCACCGAGCTCCGGAGAGCCACCCACTGGAGCAGGGGAAGCCTTCCTCCCAGGAGGGTTCCAATGGCTTTCATCACATTTAGTTTTTCCTTTTCAGTGAACATATACTAAAAATATAGGGTGAACAGGTGGATTTCCAGAGCGCCGCTTGGTGTGAAAGCCTACTATTATTTATTCTCCCCCGCCCGCCCCGCCCCGACAAAACATCCTCTTGAGTCTTTGTCTCTTTGCTTTCCTGCCCTCCCAGTGTCCGTGCCGGATTGTGGGACTCAACGGGGGATGCCCACAGTGCTGGTGTTGGCAGTGCCTGGGTCAGCGTGCCTTTGGATTTGACCCGCTGTGCCCCAAGGACACCTGTGTCCACCGCTGTTTCACATCCATCTCCCTGTCTCCTCCCGAGGAACGTCTTCGGGATCCCGTAGGCTATGTCCAGTATGCTGACTCCGTGGTCCATCTGCTGGTGCCACATGTCAGCTGTCCCTGGTCCTCTGGCCCCAGCATTTGGGGGAACAGCCTCTATTTCTATCTTGCACCAACTTGGGAGCAGAACTCAAAATGTATTTATTCCTGCATGCTTTAGCAGGAGTGTCCCCCCCCCGTAGGATTTACAGACGCTCTTGCCGGGGAGACGGATAGAGGGGCTGACATCACAGCAAACTACTTAAAGATCCATTTAGATGCTTTTTGCTCTCAATCTTTTCTCGCAGTGTTTTTAGAACTCCCTGTTCTCTGGAAGTCCGTGACCTGGGTGGCTGCCCTCTCCTCGTTCGTGCAGAGCACTGCAGCCTTGCCCCAGCTTCTACTCTGAAACCTGCCCCAAAACCCTGTTCCGGGGCTACACGGTTAACTAGACCCACTTTCCATAAAAGGCAGTTAGGCGATCGTCTGATAATTACATCACTCTCCATAAATGACTCATCCAAATATTCATGTCAAAGTGATTTCTCTGCCTAAGAGAAATAATTGGAAAAAAATTTATTTTTTCGTCCTTGACTTTTTATTTGGTGGTTGTAAATGTTGTGTCATATCTAACACCCATTAGACGCCACCCCTTTGGATTCCCATAGATATCACGCCGTCTGTGAATGCTTTCAGGAAATTCTTTTGAATACCCTCTCTGTGCCAGACGCTGGCGTGGAAAGCTGACTGGGGAAAACTTGGGGCACAAAGAAAGAAAGGAAGCGAGGCCATCTGGAGGAGTAGAGGTGGCCACGAGCACACACTGGTGGTCTACCCAATCCGCCAGCCTCCTGCCTAGTGTCAGCGTCTTCCCATTGCTGACAAGAGAAAGCTCTTCCCTCCCGACCCGGTGTGCGAGGCCCGTGGCAGTCGTCGGGTACCTCCCACTACTCTTCTGCACTTCTGCCAAACTGGCTAGTCCCATATAATGCCACTAACGGGGTGTTCTTAATGTGGCTCCTTAATTTCTGACTGACTCACATCTTCCCGCACACCAAGCATCCATCACAGGCTGTATGCACCCTACACATACCACCTTAATCCCGCCCTATCCATATTGTAGGAAGCCAGAATGAGAGGGCAGCACCCTGAGCCGGGCCTGGCTCCCTGTCCTAAGAGAGGGGGTTTGGAGCTTCCCCACCTCTGCCTTGTTTGGGGCGGCTGCTGCCCTCTCTCTCTGTGACATTTCTCTTTCAGTCTCCAAGAGCAGAGCTTGTAGCATTTCTCTTTCTTTAAAATTCCTGTGGCCTCTACTCTCTCTCTTCCTCTGCCCGGACTGATCCTGAAGACTCTAGAAGACCCTCAGGCAGCTCATCAAGCCCGAGGCTTTTTGTTAACACTGTGACTGTCTCCAGCAAAGTCTTGGCTGGGCCCTGCTAAGACTCTCTGCTTGCTCTTCACTGCCTTGTCTAGGAACCTTTCCAGTCTCGCCTCCAACTCCAGGCCTCCCACTCCCTTTCTGCCAGCAGGTAGGAAATTTAGCTTGGGTTTTCCCAGAACTCTTTTCTCCAACAGACCTGCCTCCCCCTTCTGGAAGATATCTTTGCTTGAAAATTTTGGATCAGAAAAAGAGGCTCATACCCACCTCCCAAGTAGATTCTAGAACCAAGGTTCTAAGACCTTCTCACTCTGGGAGGCTATTCCAATCTCCATTCCCATACCCCTGGCCCCTGTAACAGCTCTATAGCAGGGCAGTCCCCGCCTCTGGCTCTGTGGGACCCTCAGTATGATTCTGACACAGTGGGACCTTGCATCAAAGTTTGGAGAGCCAAGATGGCAGCCTCTCCCACTTTTCTCATGTCACTCAAGCTCCTTATCTCTTTCCCAGAATATGAAGTAAAGAGTGAGCAAGAGACAACCCAAAGGACTCTGTCTTGTTATTTTTTCAACCATTAACAATGGCGCGTAGCCCACACTCAAGATGAGTCTCTTACTTGGGTTGACTGGGGCTGGGACTTACTCTATGGCCTTAGTTGTGACCAACTTGGCCACCATCCCACTAAAGCAAACAGACGTGAGCACGGGAGATACCAAGGATGTTCAGGTGGATCTTAAGGTCTTTGGTGAGAAATCTAAACTTGAGAGGTGGGGATAGAAAAAAAAATCAGATGTTAGGTATCCACCTTCCCCCTCCCCTCCGAATCCTCCATCCTGGTCTAGAAATCTTGTGCCTTGTACCATCAAAGAATGGAGCCATCTTGGCTCAGACCTTTAGGATGACCCCTCATAGATGTCCCCTAGGCCACCTTTTCTGCTGTATTGGCTACTTCTTTCCTCTCCATACAATTTTTCTGCTCTTTTAACTCCTTCCTCTTTCCTCCAGACCCCTGATTCTCCCATCTCCCCTCCCCACCACCAGCCTCCACCAGAATTCGAGGAATTTCACATTCCTCCCACCGTCTTGTGACCTTTCACTGCCTCTGGATACAGCTGTGAGCCAGCGACGCCGTCCAGAATAAAAGGGGGTGATGGTGGTGATCTGCTCTCAGTGACAGCGGTCTTTTCCTTTGATTTACTTTACGTTCCTAAAGCCAATCACATACATCTCAGATTGCAAGGGGTGATTTCTGCTGCAAGTCCCATCACTTTCACATTTGAGACTCAAGAGACGCTCTGCTGGTGTCACTGACCTTACTACGCTGTAAAACGTCCTGCTGGACGCACCCCCCACTGTGCCTCCTGGCTTTGTGAAGACCTCTTCTGTTATTTTGGCTCTGAAGGGCCCGATCCCCAGCCCCTCTCTGGCCATAGGACAGGGTGAGCTTTGGGGCGGGGCAGCGCGGCCACACTTAAGGTTGGAAATTACTCCAAGGTGGTCTTCTCTGGGACCTGCCGTCTTGCAGACAAGAAGCCCGAGGCTCAAAGAAGTCAAGTGACCTGCCAAATCCCACTGTCAACAAATGGGTGGCAGAACTGGGCGTGGAAGTTGTCCCACCTGACTCTCCAGCCGGTGCTCTTTCCCTCCCAAGGGCCCGGGACCCAGGCACGCTCTCTGGGCTAGGCAGCCCCAGCACTTCTAATAAGGTGGAGTCCAGCCTTCCAGTGCCCCCGGCAGTGGTACCCGGCTTCTTCTCCAACCCCTTCACGGGGGAGCATGCCGTCTCCTGAGGCAGCCCACATACCTTCGATGAACCCGTCTTTTCTTTACAGAATTGACATTTGTCTTTCTCTTGCTTGCATTGGAGGCCCTGGTTCTACCTCTTGGGGTCAGTCCTGAGTCACTCTGACCTCTCCTACAGCGATGACAGCTCTCCTGGGAAGCCTGCAGCCTGTCCCTTGGCTTTCGCTTCTCCAGGTGAAACAACTCTGTTTCCTGTCTACGATGCTGACACTAATGTCAAGGTGTGTAACCAGACAGTTAGCTCAATTCTGACACTGTCTACTTGCAGGTGGCCTCAGATCCCACAGGTTGGGTCCTACAAGTCTCTCCCCTGCCCCATTTCAGATGCAATTCCAAGTCCAGGTCATCACCTGTGCTCCCGACTGGCTAGGGATCGGAGGTTCCAGCAACCCTGGCTTTGGGTTCAATTAACTTGCTAGGGTGGCTCACAGAACTCAGAGAAACATTTTACTTACTAGATTTCTGGTCTATGAGAAAGGATAGTAAAGGAACAGCCAGATGGGAGAGATGCTCAGGGCAAAGAATGGGGAAAAGGCACCGAATTTCCACGCCCTGTCTAGGCGCCCCACCCCCCAGCACCTCCGCCCGTTCGCTGACCCCAGAGCTCTCTGGACCTGTCCTTTTAGTTTTTATGGAGGCTTCATTACATAGGCACGATTGATTACATCATTGGCTGTTGGTGATTAACTCAGTCTCCAGCCCGTCTCCCCACCTCAGAGGTCAGTGGAGGGACGGAAAGTTCCAACCATCCAATCACAAGGCTGGCTCCCCTGGTGGCCAGCCCTGGTCCTTAGGTGACCTTGAGGCTTTCCAAAAGTCACCTCATTAACATGACAGTGACACCTTTATTGCTGTCATCACCTAGGAATGTCCAAGGGTTTTAGGAGCTCTGTGCCAGGAACAGGGACAAAGACCAAAGGTATCTTTATGAAAACTGGCTCTATCACAGCCCTCCATTGTGGAAAGCCTCATTCCCAGGGCTCTCTTTCCCGTCCCCTGGGGCTGAGATCCAGATGTTCTGCGTGGCAGGCCCAGAGGACTGAGGATCACCTGTCTCCCTTGGTGGCCGCACTGTGCTGCCCTCTGCTTTCAGATCACCCCAGTGTGGCGGAGCAGGAGAGGAGGCCACCCTGTTTGGGGGGCCGGCTCCAGGAGCTTCTGCTGCTCACCACCGCTGCTTCCCAAGCTGGTCCTCTGCTCTGCACGGCCAGGAGCAGAGCCGGGGGAGGAGAGAGGCATCCAGATGCTTCTGTTAGGCGCAGAAGCCGAGCTACAGCCAGGGCTGGGCATCAGGGAGGGCGGCTCAGCCAGCCTGGCTCCCGGGAGGAGCGCCGGGGAGGAGCCTGCTTCTGAAGCAGACAGATGAAGAGGTCAGCGAGGCGCTCTCTCCACACGGCAATTAACTGGCGAAGGTGGCCCCGCGTGGATATTTCAATCGCGTGGCTGGGGCCCTTTGCCATCAGGGCTTGGGCTCCAGAGGGGGGCCCGCAGCACATTCCCACAAAATGTTGAGCAGCTGGCATTTCTGGTGGAAAAGCCAGTTTTTGGAAGGGTGATTTCTTGGCTCCTCTTAATTAGCGAGAAGCAGAGATTTCAGAATGGCAAATCGAACTCCCTCTGGCCAGATGCACATTTTTTTTTTTTTTTTTGCTCTTCTGCTTCTTAGTTTTTCATGCCTTTAAGTCTTCTTTAAGAGACTAGATAATTATAATAATAATAAGCCCTTAGGTAGACTCCAATTTCCAAATGTAATGGGAGCACACAGGGCTGAACAGAGGGGCTCCAAGAGGCTCCAAGGCCCCAAGGCCTGCCTTGGAAAGCACCAGGCCCAGACTCTTCTCTCTGCTTTGGTCTCCTTGCTCCAGTCATCCTTAAACACAGGCTGGATGCTTTCTGTGCTCTCAAAAACTCTAAAGAGTCCCCACTTCCCTGTAAAGTAGGATCCAAATGCCCCACACTGGCCTCCAAAATCCTCTGTGGTTTCCCACTCTTCCAAGACAAAATGAGCCCCTTCCTTCCTTCCTTCCTTCCTTCCTTCCTTCCTTCCTTCCTTCCTTCCTTCCTTCCTTCCTTCCTTCTTTCTTTTCTTTTCTTTTCTTTCTCTCTTTATTTTTTTAAAAGATTTTATTTATGTATTTGAGAGAGGGAGCATGAGTGGGGCAGGGGGGGCACAAGGGGGGAGCAGAAGCAGAGGGAGAAGCAGACTCCCTGCTGAGCAGGGAGCCCGATGCAGGACTCGATCCCAGGACCCCGGGATCCTGACCTGAGCCGAAGGCAGATGCTTAACGACTGAGCCACCCAAGCGCCCCCCCAAATATTGAGCTCCCAGGGGGATGTGATGTTCTCATCTTCAAACCCTTTGTGGGCTGGATGGAGGGCCTTGGGTGCCATGCCCCTTCTTGGAGGGCCCAGCCCTGGCAGCAGCCAGCCTCACTCTCCTGCCAGGGGCCTCAGCGTCACAGAACATCAGAGCTTGGTCTAACCTGGTCACTTTATAAAGGAGATAGGTCCAGGGAGGGCACGGGGCATCCATATCACCCAGCCAGTTACTGGCCGTGCCTCCCACTGCCATGCTGGGAGCATGGTGGTTACTCTCCTTGGTTGAATATTCTCCCCCTGGCTTCTTTCCACGGTCTCTGGCATTTGCTTGTCAGGGAAAATGAATTCACCATGAACAAATCTTACTGGAAGAGAGACCCATGTGGAATGGGAGGCCTTTTTTTTCTTTCTTCCCATTTCCCTGGTGGCCTTTGTCCTGTCGGTTCTCACTGACTCCAGAGGCAGTCCCATCATCACGGTTGTCCCAAGGTCCAGCTGGGGCTGGGTGGGCTGGCCTCCTGGGATGGCCCAGACTGCTGCTCCTGGTGATCCGAGGTGATTATCCCCCCATAAACGTGATGGATGGTCTCTTACCAGACTGTAAATCCAAAGCTAAGCAGTTTGCACTCATCTGCAAATCAGCTCTTTCTGTCCTGTCTCCCTGATCGTGGGGTTGTGTGATGCAGCCACTGTTCCCAGGATTCATGACTTTAATTACGCTTCTTCCAGGGGCCTCAGTTTATTGCGGAGGCTGCTGGGCCAGTGGATTCCTTCTCGTCTTTCATGTGCTCACCCCACAGGAGTTCCGACAAAGTGCTGATTTTCCAGTCTCATTAAAAGTAGCCCATTAGAGTGAATGGGGCCTGGGGCGAGCATTTGCACACCTGAGTCCATGGAGTGTTTGTGGGAAGCCCCGGGCCAAGTGGGAGTGTCTAGGATGGCGCTCTAGACCCAGGCCCATCACCTGGCCTGCTGTGTGATCTTAGGCAAGTCCTTTTGACTTCTGGTCTCAGCTTTTTCCTTTGTAAATAGTCCACAACCCTTGTTGGCTGTTCGGGAATTGACAAAGTAGTAGGGAAGCACTTGGTCCTAACAGCGCACCTGCTTATTAAGCAAGTGCTCACATGGGCCAGGCTCCTTAATGCTCGCAGAACTCATTATTTCCTACTTAACACACGGCAGAGCCAAAGCTCAGAGGGATTCAGTGATTTCCCCAAGATCACATGGCACGAGAGGGCAGAACCACACAGAACCCAGGTCTGTCAGTGTCCACAAGCAGTGTGCTCTACCACTGGGCTTTGCTGCCTGGTAGAACTTAAAATGTCAGCTCCTCAGTTTCCCAGATCAGTAAAATGGGGCAATAAGTCGGTCTGTACCCTCCCTCACACAGAGAGTCTGAGGCCAAGAGGACTTTAAGGCTCTTTGGGGGAAAATTCCAAATATGCTCAATTTTACCAGCCCCTTGCAATGATTAGTTCTCTCCTAGTGGAATGCCTGGCCAGGACGGAGCTCGGCACAGAGCAAAGGCCAGTTGCCTGGGAGGCCTAGGTGCCTGGGTCCCTGGGTCATCCCTGCACGCTCTGTGCTAATGGAGGAATAGCCCTTAAAAATCTCCAGCGTCGGACCCTCATGGATAAAATCAGAAGCTTTCAGAATGTTTATCTGCCCGGACCCTCCCCAGACCAATCCACTCGGCCTGTGAGTGAATCAGATGTGCACACAGCTGAGAACCACCTGCCGCATAGCCTCCAGGGGGCAGCCAGTTCCAGATTGCTGGGTTTTTATAACGTATCGGGTGTCTACTATCATTCCAGAGTCAAATCAACTAACATATGATCTACCCTTGCACTGCGAGTAGATTAACAGGGGTGGAGTAGCTGTACTATGAGGGCTGGGGCTTGGAATCAGGTGTCCCCAGTTTTATTTTTATTAATTATTTATTTTTAAATATTTATTTATTTGAGAGAGAGAGAGAGAGAGAGCAAGTGAGTGAGCAGGGGGGAGGAGGGGAGGGGGAGAGAGAATCTCAAGCAGGCTCCGTGCCCAGTGTGGAGCCTGACATGGGGCTCGATCTCATGACCCCGAGATCATGACCTGAGCCAAAATCAAGACCTGGACGCTTAACAGACCGCGCCCCGCAGGCATCCCCCAGGGTCTCTAGATTTGAGCCTGGCCCTGGGCCAGCCCACTTTCTGTGAAAGCGAGGACACCAGTTTCCCTTTCTCACTCCACTTCCTCTTCTGGCCAAAGAGGCTGTTGCCTCCTCGGCCAAATTGTCGTGAATGGAAAACCTGGGTGGAACGTCCAGCCGGGCCGCCGGGACTGATTTATGAAGCCAGCTGTCTCGGCACAGAGAAACCTCCTCCGCCCTCCGTTTTGTTAGCACCTCCTGGTACTATTATTTCAGGCTGAAATGAATTTCAGTTCTGCATCCGTTGTTTTTTAAAAAGAATTCATGCCGCACCATGAAGAGATTGAAGCACCCCTGAAATGTCACCGAGCCTGTCCCTTTATTGTCAGCCCGGAAGGCTGAAGGCCGAGCCCTCGGTCACGTGGCCCCCGTGGAGGCACACATGTGGCGACCTGGCAGAAGTGGGACGGACTGGGGCTTCGGGGTCTGACTCCCAGCCCGCTCTGTCACATGAGCCATGTGAGTCTGAGGGTGTGGCTTAAACTTCGGGCACCTCTGTTTACTCTCCGTCAATTGGGAATCGAACATACGATCTGCAAGGGTTCTGTGTGCAGAGAAAATGATCTAATTCCATAAAATGTGTCCAGGCTTGATGGGCTGGAAGAGGCAGTCCAGGCTCAGCGCCAGCCCCAGGGGGTAGGGAGGGGCGCGGATGAGACAGTTCTACCGGTGACCTTCCTGCGCCGAGCTCAAAGACCGTTCCAGCTGTTCCTTCCTCGCTCCCGGGGCTTCCTCAGGAGGAAGACACAGCAGGTGCCCTGTCTCAGGCTCACCTTCCCGTCCCATGTGACGGGCAGCGTCTTGTTCTTTAAGGAGAATGGGAGGACCCCTGGATGAAGCCGGATCAGCACGGAAGTCTCCACATTGATTTTTTGGATGTGATTTTCATTCACTCACATTCAACCAATATTTACTGAGAACCTACGTTGTACCAGGCACCCTTCTAAGTCAGGAGATGGCACGCTTTCTCCGTGAGGGGCTATGTGTACTGATGATCTCTGTCACAACAACTATTTAGTCATGTAATTCGAAAGCAGCCTTCGATAACACGAAATCAAATGAGCACGTGCAACAAAACTTTGTTCATAAAAACGGGCCACAGGCCAGGTTTACTCAGGCCAGACTCTGCCCGGCTCCTGCTCTAGGGACTTGGAGTAGCTCAGGGGAGAATGCCCTGAGTAGCTCAGGCGGGCCTGAGGAGCCCCGCCTCCCCGAAGTTTACATTCTAGGGGTGGGACCGACAAGACACAGTAATGAGTACATCTCCTCGGTATTGTAGAAGGGGAGACCGTGCTGTCGAGGGGCAGAGCAGGGTGCGGCCGTGTGTGCGGAGCTGCTGTGTGTGTCTCGGCCCAACTCTGGGCCCAGTGAGCTCTCGGGGGCGGCTGGGAACTGGCCACGGGGGGAGGGGGTATTTACACCATGGAAATGAGCAGTGGCTGGGAAACCAGTTGTTATGCATTTGGCAGCGCATCATGGGTATAAGGAATGGACGGTGCTGGGATTCAGCAGCTGAAGGTGGGCCCCAGTGAGAAAGCGACATTTGAGCTGAGCCTGGAAGGCTATCTGGGGAGAGAGCTTTCCCACGTCGAGGAAGCAGCCATGGTGGGAACATGTGTGGCGTGCCGGAGGCCCAGCCAGGAGGTCAAGGTGGCTGCAGAGGGTCAGCAAGAGGGAAGATGGCAGGAGAGCTTGTCCAGGGGTGGGGGGCAGTGGCAGTGGAGAAAGGAGGAGGTGCAGGCTATGCAGCTCACAGTCAGGAGTGTGGAAGCTACCACGGAACTCCAGGTGGAAAAACACGGAGGCCGCCTGAGAAGGAGTAGTACCCCCACCCTATGCTGACAAATCAGATGTTGAATCCCGGGGAAAGAGAGGCGGGCACCAAGGGCTCAGGCTTTAGGGCTCACTCACTGGAAGCGTGGTGTTGTTATTAACGGAGGGAAGATCAGACAGACTTTGAACATAAGCCTGAAAGGTCTGTTTGAAGTCCTAGTGAAGATGTTGACGAGACAGTTGGGTGTTCAAGTCTGTAGTTCAGAGGAGAGATCCAGGCTACAGAAGCAAAGGGGACAGTTGTCCACATACGGGTGGGAGCTAACTCGAGGTCAGCAAAGGAACAAGCGTAGACGAAATACGGGAGGGATTCAGTGACCACACCTTGGATGCTTTTGAGGAGATGTGAAGAAAACAGAAAAATGAGTGAACACCGAAGCAGAAAGAAATTTTTTTCTTTTCCACACAAAAAGCACTGGAAATCATAATTCAAAGTCAGCTCAAATTCTCCCCACTCTGGGCATCTTCTGGAACCACTCCAGCTCAGTGGACTCTCTCCTCCCATGAGCACCTCCAATAGTTCCTGTATAGGCCACTCATTTGGCACCTCTGACATGCTGCCTTGGGTCCGACCCCCTGTCCCAAGACAGGGTCTTGCCACCCACCTGGGCTCTAAGCCCCCTTGAGGGCAACGACTGTGCCCTGGATCTCTGTGTCCCCATACAGTCTGGCAGGCAGCTTTGCACACAGATAAATGCACACCAAGTGATTAGCAGATGGGCTGAAGTTGGAGACAGTGACAGGATTCATGCGTTTATACTGAGCAATGTTTACCGAGCACCTAGCACGTGCAAGGCAAAGGGCTTGAGCTTTTCCTAGGAGAGCCAATTTGCTTTGAAAAATCTATCAGAATATCAGGTCACAGAAGGATTCTAGGAGAAAAAAGATTGAAAAAGAATGGGGCACCTGGGTGGCTCAGTCAGTCACGCATCTAACTCTTGGTTTCAGTCATGATCTCAGGGTCAGGAGATCTGGCCCATGGCCTCTAATCGCTCTCCCTCAAGATGAGCCATTCCCGGAAGCCATATCTAGGCTGCATCACCGTGTGCCCCTTTTGATTCTTCCTTCCGGGAACATGAGACTCATCGTCGACGTGAACCCTAGAAATGCAGACGAGGAGCCTCAGTGCTTAATAGGTGGTCTGACACCGATTTGATTTTTTTCTTAACCACCAGTGCCATTCCCTTTTGTCCTCGAGTGGTCATTCACATGGAAAGGTCTGGCTTCATTTCATTTTTCTTCTGCATGGTCCCCACAGTCAAGAGGCTCCCCCCCAAATGGCCACTGTGTGGTGTTCTTGGTGCATTTTCTTGTCAGTGTCTCTGCCTCTCTCCCTCAAATCTCTGCATCGGTTCTTGAGGGCAGGGTTGGTGTCTTCCATTTCTGTGTAAGTCTGTGCGCTCTGCGTGGCCACCAGGTGACTGATCCCTCTTTAAAGCTCAGAGCACTGTGTGCTTAAAACTTCCTAGAAACCAGGACTCAAAACGCTGCCTGCATAGGGTGGAACACGATGGTTATTTGAATGAAGGGAACCTTTGAAAATGCCCTTTCCTCACCACGGGCCTTTACAGAGAAACGGACCTTGCTGACCGTGGCCTTTCCTATGGATTTCATCCTCGGAAGCTAGCCGGGGGGGGGGGGGGGGGCGGCGCTGACTCTTGGAGCTGGCTTCTCTGTGGTTTCTGCCTCTCTGTTGTCCGGGTTTATGTAACACTCAGCAGTTCAGGCTGTTGGCTAGCCCCTCATGCCCCGCCCCCCCACTCAATCACAGACCCCAGGAAGGTCCATAGCTGAGAGCGCTGGGCAGAGCCTGGCCACTTCCCTGGCTGTGGACCCCATCCTGGGAGGGACTCCACCTTAGCTGCAGCACAGCCCAGCGCGATAAGCAAGGACGCTGGTGGCAGTCCCGGTGTGTGTGTGTGTATGTGTGGCCCAGGGCAACCCGTGTCTGCCAGCCTCAGTTTCTTATTGAATATGAGAATAAGAACCACAGCCCGGGAAGTTGGTCAGGTAATGAGGTAAACACCCAGCGTGATGTCTGCACACCGTAGCTGTGGTGGGTTGCAGAGCGGGACCCCCAAGTTCATGTCCACCTGGAACCTCAGCACGTGACCTTATTTGGAAACTGGGTCTCTGCAGATGTAATGAAGGTAAGAATCTGAATGAGATCAGTTTGGGTTGGGGTGGGTCCTAAGTCCAATAAGAGTGTCCTTCTAAGAGGCAGAAAAGGATACACAGACACAGGAGAAGGCCATGGGAAGACGAAGCCAAGGCATGCCAGGAACCTCCAGATGCTGGAAGGGGCAAGAAAGGACGAGCCTTCAGAGGGAGTGTGGCCCCGCCGACCCCTTGAGTTGTGGCCTCTGGCCTCGAGAACTGGGGGAGAGAAACCTCTTTTGTTTTCGACCACTAAGTCCGTAGTGCTCGCTATGGCAGCCCTAGGAAACGAATCCGTGTGTTCCGCACAAGGTACAGTGAGTTATTCCCATCTTCCTTTTAAAGAGAAGGCTGGACTGTGTCCATAGGCTTCTTGGGGAGAGGAGCAGGGGTGTCCCTGGAGGGAGATCCCCAGAAAGTTGGCGGGTGATCAGTGGAGGCTCCTTTGGGGCAGAGCAGAGCCTGGTGGGGGCTGGGGTCAGGGTGAGGAGTCAATGCTACAGAAGGGTTAACGTGCCCATCTTTCCCCTGCCTACCCACACTGACTGCAGACACAGCCAACAATCTCCCAGAGACCCCAGGCCCTCCTGAGCCAGGACTGGAGGATCTTCAGAGGTGGCTTCACTGAGCCTGGGCCCACAGGGTCCCCAGGAGCAGGAGAAGCGCCTGCAGACTAGGGGGGGTGGGGCGGCGAAGGCCAAAACACACCCCCAAGACTGGGATCCTTGGCTCCTTGTAACCGGGCCAAGTGCCTCGGGACCTCTGTCAACTTGTCCTCTGTCCTCTGTGGCCCAGGGCAGCTGGGGGACCAGCGTCAGCCAGGGACCCCCCTCCCGACCCGCCACCCACCCACCCCCACTGCTTGACCCTCATTTGCCATGCTCAACCATGCTTCCGGGGTCCACAGCTTTGTTCCGGGGGGCCCCAGCCCCTGCTCGCCCCTCTGACGGGACCCAGATGCTGCCTGGACCAAGTAGCCCCTCTTCTTGCCCTGCTGTCCGCCTACAGGCTGAGGGCCGAGACACCAGGCACACGGCCGCCTGTCTGTCCCTCCTTTGTGCCCCCTCTTCCCTCCTCATTGTCCTAAGAGCCTCCTCTCCACAAAAGCACCCCTTGACCCAAGGGCCCAAGGAAGAGAGGCGGTGCACGAGCCAGCCCCCGAATCTTGTGGCATTGCCCTGAGCCCCTCCCTGAGAACCTGTGACAAGATGTCCCAGGAAGAAAGCCGTGAAGAGTCCCCTGCCCCTGGAACTTTCATCCTGCTGCGAGGACGCTGAGAAAGGGCGTGCTGGGGGGCGGAGCAGGGAAAGCAAGGGGCCACTTCAGGTGAGGGGAGCTGCAGAAGGCTCTGGGCAGAGGGGGCTGCTCAGACGGAGAACAGGGAGATGGGGGCAGAGGTGAACAGCTGTGCAGGGGCGAGAGCTGCTCAGAAGCAGCTCCTCTCAGGGCAGTGCGAAGTTTCCTGGTGGATGGCCTGCAGAGGTGAGGGGAAGAGGCAGTGGCAGTGGATCTAGGGTCAGGGCTGTCGGGAGACGTGGGGTGATGTGGGTCACACGCTGGGGTGGGTGGGGAGTCACCCAGCATCTGGCCCTCTCTCGCCCGTCCCCTCTGTGGCCTCTAGGACTGGCCCTGGGACGGGGGGAGGCTCATGAAATAGAGCCCGGTTATGGGCTCGGCCAAGCAGCTGACGTACTCGGATAGGTGGGCACAGCGCCGCTCCTGTCGGGCAAGACAAGGCAGCCCCAGCCCGCCTAGTCTGGGCGCCACGGGTCAGCCAGGCCACCCCGTGGGCCACGCCAGGGCCCTGCGTTTTCTCCCGAAGCCAACGCTAAGCCAGTGATTGGCAGGCAGGAAGTAATTGCACCACATTTGCCTTTTTAGAAGATTGTCTGGAGGCCATTTGGAGGGTGGATGGATGTGGCCCAGCCCAAGCAGGGCGGAGGTAGGAGTTTGCCGAGACTGAGTGGGACGTAGCCTCCGTGGGGGTGCAGAGAGGTGGGGGGCAGGTGAGAGCTGGCCTCAGAGGTGAACTGGGACCGGAGCCTGTGGTCCCTGAGGATGCTGCCAGGCGTGGGGGTCACACACAGGCCGCGTGCGCTCCGGATATCGGGGCTGGTGCCCCCACACTGTGGGCCCCCAGTAAATACTCGCTCCAGTCCCTCGTGGCTCCCCCCAGCCTCGCCTGCACTCCTGCCCTGCATTTCCTGCCCCCACCCGTCCCGCCTGGGTCTGGGGCCTTCCATCCGCCAGGCTCCCTCTCAGACTTTTTCTCCTTTTGAAAACAGATGTCCCTGATGGGCCACACAAGCACTGTGACTCTCTAACTCTACCGAATGTGTAATTATAGCAACACAAGCATCAAATTACCAAGGACAAGTAGCTGCAAAGTAATTATATGATTCTTTGTTACTTGGAGGGTTGGGGTTCCCCCCCCATTTCAAAGCTGATTCCTTTAAAAGCTCCGGTTTGGTGGTGGTGGGGGAGGAGAGCAGGTGGCAGATGGGCAGGACCATCCTCTAGGAGTGGCCAGGGTTGAGGTGAGGGAGATCTGTGCCCCTCTTCCTCCTCCCAGCCCCCTCGCAAGTGGTATCCCTCCTCCCTCCAGGAGAAGGAGGGGAGAGCCGGCCCGGGGTGTTGCCTGGTGTACAGAAGGGTCAAGGACATGGGGGAGGAGTCGGGGAGGAGGTGGGTGTGGGGGAGGTTATTCCTGGGGTCTCCAGAACCACGATGAAGGGGTGCAGTGTAATGACACTGTATCCTCAAGATGAACCCTCAGCCCCTTGGTCTCACCCCATCACACGCTTCCCAGGGATACTTCAGCCTCTGCCAAAGCCCGAGAGGCAGACGTGAGAAGGGAACCTCAGTCACCCAGCCTCAGCCACAGATGGAAGGATGCACAGTGCCGGCTGGGCCACGTCCCCCCAGTGGACGGAGGGTGGAGGGGCAGGATTCCACTGGAGCTTTCTGCAGTGCCCTTCTGGTCCCAGCTCTCCCCATCCGCAGGTGTTCATTGCCGTTTGTGGCATTGCTGTCCCTCCCATGCTCCCTGACCGGCCGCTGACAGCCTCACTGGGACCCCTGCCTGGCTCAGAGCGGCCCCCGCTCACGCATGCGCAGACGTCAGGCTGCCCTCCGCGTCGGCCCTGCTCAGGGTTGCGCGCACAGTAGGCGGGGAGCGGTTGGAGAGTCAGACGAAGTGTGACCTGGCCGTAAGAGGCAGGAAATCCAGTGGGAGAAGACCACAGGGACCACGACGAACGAGACCTGTGCCTCTCCCACAGGCTCTCATGCCATCCGTGTTGTGAAATTGGCTGCCCCACAGCTCTCATCCACTTGATCGGCACTGTTAGAACGTGCACTCCCTTGACCTAATGCCCCTGGAGGATTTGGTCAGCTCCCTGCACCAGTGTGCCCGCGGATCCTTCCACCGGGACCCGACCCTGTGGTGCTCTCGCCACCGTGGGTCCCCGTGTGCCCAGCCAGGGACCAGGTCCCAGGGAACCGAGCTTGTAGACGTCCTCAGGCATTCAGGGCGGCCACTGTTGAACACTCTCTCTCCATCACACCCATTACGGTTTAGATTACAGAGCAATTATCCTTCTGAGCAGCTGTGTAACTCACAGGTCACATCCATTCAGCTTGCTAATGGTGTTCAGCCGACCCACACTTGGGAGAGCCAGGGAAGTCGGAAACAGGCCAATGCCCTAGCACCAGGACACTCCTTGGTGCTGTGAAGAAGTGATGAGAATCTCTCCAGCCACGCTCCTAGGTCCGTGGGCAGGAGGAGGGCTGGGGTCCAGAGGGGGTTTCCCTCCAACCTCATGGGTAGCACACAGCCTGGGGCAGAGGAGCTCAGGCCATGGAACGTTGACCCCACCCAAAGTGGACAAGGCATTTTGGCTGGATTCGGGTGTCAAAAAATCAGCTCTTTGACCCAACTGCTTATTTGACGGCCGGGGGGGGGGGTCAGAACTCCATTTCTAGGTCTCTAGAGGGCAGAAACCCAGAGGTCATGCCATCAAAACATGGTAGGCCCAGGGGGCTCCCTGTCCACACAGCCGTCTGTCTCTGTCTCTGTGGTGGGGTATTGATCGGGGTATTTGGAATTCTAGAGTCCTAGACCTCGAGAGGATGGCCTCCCAAAGCACTTAACTGTGTTCAGTTTAGTGAGACTTAGAACTTAATTACCCAGGGGCACCTGGGTGGCTCAGTCGGTTAAGCATCTGCCTTTGGCTCAGGTCATGAGGGTCCTGGGGTTGAGCCCCACACTGGGCTCCCTGCTCAGCTGGGAGTCTGCTTCTCCCTCCCTCTCTGCCCTGCCCCCTCTGCTCAGGCTCTGTCTTTTGCTTGCTTTCTCTTCCAAATAAAGAAATAAAATCTTAAAAAAAAAAAAAAAGAACTTAAGATCTAAGACCTGGAGCCGTGTCGGGCTCCCCACCGTGTCCCTCTGGCTCAGCATACCCAGTTTCACGGGCAATATCACGTGCTCACGTGCTGTATTGCACCCCTGCCTTGGAGCCCGCTCTCCTGGAAGGTTCCATGCCACTTTTATCCAGACCCCATCCTCCTCTGTGGCTCAGTTACGCTCACATCTTCCCAACGGGGCCCCTGGCCGACCCAGCGGGTGAGAATCTTCTTTTTCCCAAAAGGAGAGTCTGTGTGTTTTTGCTCTCAAACTCCTCCCCTCCCCATCTCTCCCAGGATTCTTCCCAGGGGTCTGTTGACCCGAGGAACTAAGGAGAAAAAAAAATCAGCAGAAAGAGCAGGTCATGCCCGAGGCTCGACACTGAGACAGGGCCTGCCATTTGGAGCCAGGTGGGATCTATTTTCAAAGAAGACCTTGTGGATTTGTGCCCAAATTCTGGAAAGTGAGGGCTGCAAGTGGAAAGCAGGGAAACAGTTTCATTGCATATCTGAGGGGCACCGGGAGCCAAGGTGGCCCCCCCGGGGTGCTCAGTGACCTGTCCCATGTGGATCGCTGCTGGAGGGCCTGCCTGGGAGCTGCAGTGGGGTGCAGACGAAAGAGAGAAGAGCACCTGCCCGGGCCCTTTGGCTCCCACGTCCGCGGAGTGACACGTGGGAGTTTGTGCGCAGCCGACCTGGTGGCCGCTGGAGGCGAGTGGGAGAGGTGGACCATGGCCAGCCCCTGGTGGCCGAAGACGGCGCTCATGAGCACGTGGGAGAGGCTCTCAGGCTGGGGTGGCCAAGGCCCAGGGTGGCAGGTGGGATGCAGCCAGAGATACCCTGTTTTATCACTGGTGTGTGGATTCCTGTTTTTGAAGGGGAAGACTGGGTTTACATAGGCAGACATTGTCTCCGGGTCTAGATGGTGAGTCCCATGAGGTCAGGTGCCGTGGTCCTACCAGCCTCCTCCTCATGGAGTGAGGGGCCTTCATCATTAATTCAGCTACATTTTGCAGCAAGGTAATTTTGGAGAAGATGCCAGGAAGCAGCATTGCCCAACGCTAGCCAGTCTATAGGTGCTGGGTTTTGATCCTCTGGAAGCATCTTTTGAAGAGACGTGCCTCCAACTTTTTCCAGGCTAAAATGACTACACTCCTGCTCCCTGGAGTGGAATTTTGGAGAGGTTTTTTGTTTTTTTTTTTTGCATTATGTCAGATTCCAAATTATTTCCTAGGGAGAGTTGGCCTTTCTTTCCTTTTTTTCTTTCTCTTCCTGTTTGTTTTTCTTCCCTCCTGCCTTTGACCTCTCCGTTGTCCTTCCTACAGATATTTATTGAGCACACAGTCATTGAGAGAGAAGGTGTCAGACTGCAATCAAATCCTGGCTTCACCACTTACTAGGTGGGAATGTTGCATGAATTAGTTGCCCTCTGTGTCCCTCAGTTGTCGCAGCTACGAAATGGGGGGTAACAGTGGGCTGTTGGCAGGATTAAATGGCTTGCTATATAGAAAATGCTTGGCACAGAGCAAGCGGTAAATAACAACGATGTTAGCTAGGATTATTTAGCGCAGCAGGTGTGGTGGTCATGCCAGGTGGACATAATTGGCGTTGTCCCTGCCTTCATGGAGCCCACAGTTAGTGCTACAAGATGCGCCCTCCATTCCCTAGCTCAGCGGATTGTGGTAACTCAACATCCTTAACTGCACTGGCTGAGTCAAATGGCTGAATCTTAGGCTGTGAAATTGTAAATTGACCATCACTTAATACCTTTCACATGTGGCTGAGAGACACATTACATTTTTTAAATCAATTTTTATTTTATCTGAGTAAAGCATACACATTATCAAACGAGTTAAATGATAACTAAAAATTTAAATCAGAAAAAAAAAGGACTCCTCTGACTCCTATTGCCATCTTATCTTCATCCTCCTTCCTCGCCTGGGTGGCTCAGTCGGTTGAGCATCTGCCTTCAGCTCCGGTCGTCGTCCTGGGGCCCTGGGATCCAGCCGCGCCTCAGCTTCCCTGCTCGGCGGGGAGCCTGCTTCTCCTTCTGCCTCTCCCCCTGGCTTGTGCTCTCTCTCTTGCTCTGTCTTTCAAATAAAGAAATAAAATCTTAAAAAAACACTTTCCAATGTCTTTATTATTTCTTGTAGTATTTAATGCCACATTCCTAAATAATGTAAGTATTCTGTACCGCGATTCGTCAGTTTCGTGGAAGATGAGGAATTTTACTTCCTTACACCTGTCTCGTTTCCTAGCCTCCCACTCTGGTTAAATCACATTCTTTATTAGCTCTTTCTTCCGTATTTTCTGTGGTGACTATGTGAATATTGTTCATTGCTGAGTCAAGTAATGTACCGTGACAATATTTTATTTCTTGTTCAACTTTTATTTTTCTTAGAGTTAATAACTGCATTATTCTGTTGTCTGTTTAGGTTTTCCCTATCCAGTTGCAGATTTTATTTATAGGCAGTTCCCCCCTCCCAAGTTTTATTCTATTCCTTGAAGTTTCTATTTTCCCCAAGTTCTCTTTGTTTTGCTACTTCTCTTTCACGATGAGGACAACGCCTTGGGACCCTTTGCAGTCCGTTCATATTTAAGAGTGATTGATGTACAAGCAATTGATTGGAGCCTGTGGGCCCCTGTGGGGCTGCCTGCCTCGGGAGCTGTACTGGGGGTGGAGTGGGTGGCCAGTGGGCTTTCTCCTTGGAGCCCCCCATGTGTCATTATCTGTTGGTCTTTCTTTTCTCCAGGGTGTATCAGTTTCTCTAGAGAAGGATCCTCTATTCCTATTCCTTACCTTGGAACTTCCCCCTATTTCCTGGAGTTCTGGAGCCAGGAAGGAGCAGAGATTGGGTTGTCTCTCCCGTCAGCGTGCAAACTTTCATTCAACCCTCTTACGTGCGGTCCTGGGCCCTCCACCATCCCCTCCTCAACACCTGGCAACCATGAGTCCCCTCTCTGGTTCAAGGTCCTAGTGTTCCTGGGGGGTGGGGTGCATTGGTTACCAGAATGGGTGGACTCAGGGCCTGGGAGTCTAAGTTCTCCTCCTACAGACTTCCAAACAAACTTCTTGCTTTCACTTGTTCACTTTTCCCTCCCTTTCACTGCACCTGTGCCTCTGGTCCTGGGGGCTTTCTGGGCTGCACACTAAATCTTTCTTCTTAATCCAACTCTTTACTGTGGGCCCTTAGGTATGACCTTCCTGCTCTCAGCTTGGTCATTTCCATCTGCTTTTTTGCCTTCACTTTGGGTTGTTCTGTTACAAAAATCCTTTCATTTCATTGAAGATGAAGTCTGTATTTCTGTTTTTTTTTCTTTTTTTTTACTATTGGGGATGGATGTAAAAAGAAAAGTTGTCAGAAATGTCTTTATGTGGTATCTTGAAGCTAGTTGGAAACAATATTCAGTAAGGATCCCTGAAAGATCCATAGTCCTTCCATACATCTAAATGATCTAAAATAGTTTTTGGAATTTAGCCAGAGCCCCTAAAAACTGCACACCTGAAGCCTAGTGCGTTGTGGTTCTTGAGCGGCCGAGTTTCATATTGGTGTGAAGCCACCATCCTATAATAAGTCCCAAGGAACTCATTATTGTGTGTCCTAGAAGGAAGCTTTTGAGGACACTGATCAGTACGTTAAACGTTCTTCTCCTGCAAGGATCCTCAGGAGAATTTCTTCGTCTCATCCTTGAATGGTGTCTCATTGTTTTTTTACTGAGTGGCTGGTTTGCTTTTATTTTTTGATCTGAGTAAGCGTCCCTTTTTCCTTGGCTTCTCCATAGCTCAGAGTGTGTAGAATTGAATTTGGGGTTCTCGTCTCATTTCTGCTGATATTTTATCTCTACTCATTTGTCTTTGGCTTTGTTTCTTCTTTCTCATCCACTCCCGGTTCCTGTTCTCTTGTTCTATCATTTATGACGGTCCTCATAAACTAGGATGTTTTGAGGAACAGATCACCCAAGCTTCTGTGACCCTCACCCAGAACCCTGATCTCTGATCTCCTAGTTTTGGGGTCAGCCCCTTTGAGACGTTTCAAAGCTCTGTGATCTATGGATTCACCATATTCTAAGTACTGGTTTCCCACTTCTGTCCCTCTTCCCCGGACATCGACTGCCTCTAGATCCAATCTGGGCATGAATATGGGATATATACTATGGTGGATCCTGAAGAAATGTGGAGAGATGCGAAGTCAGGGTTCTCTCCCTATAAGACAAGCACACTAGGATCTATCCAACCAGTGGGGCTTCACTGGACGCTACCTGGGCATACAACGCTAAAACACATGGCGATACCAAATGCTGTTTTTGTCATGAAAGACATAGCTTGGAATTCCATTTTCAGGGAATTCTTGGGATGGTCAGATCACTTTTTCCCAAAGTGAGGCCCTACTCAGGCAGCCCGCAAAGAGGAAGGGCCTCGGGCCTGTCTGTCTTGGGCCAGGGGTGGAGCAGTTCATTCTGTGAGGCCAAAGAAGACAGTAGTTGGCCTAACATTCTGGTGTCCGGTTGCTACTTTTCCTTCTAAGGGAGGTTTCTACTGCTTCCTGTTGTCGGATGTTGATAGTGCGGGGGGATGGGCTTAGTCTCTGATTTGTTATTCAGTTACAATTTTGAGTTATCTTTAATTTCCTTCTTATCCATCTGGCCTCCCGTTCCTCACTGAGGGATTTTGGGACTTGACAGGGACTTCGCCCAATTCCTTCCCAAACCAGTGGTCAGACTACCCATTAGAGATTCCATTAGCTTCCTATTGCTGCTGTAATAAATTACCACAAATTTAGTGGCTAAAACAACATGAATTTATTATCATTAAGTTTTGGGGTAAAAAGTCCAAAATAGGGGTCACTGGGCTAAAATCAAAATGTTGGCAGAGTTATGTTCCTTTGTGAAGGCTCTAGGGGAGGATCTTCTTCTTGCCTTTCCTACTTTCTAGAAGGTGCACATTGCCTGGCTTATGGCCTGCTGCCATCCTCAGAACCAGCAATGGCAGTATTTCTCACATTGCTCCGCTCTGACGCTGACATTTCTGCCTTCCTCTTGTAATTTCACTGGGCCCGCCCAGCTAATCCAAGGTCATCTCCTTATTTAAGATCAGTTGATAATCAACCTCAATTCCATCTGCAACCTTAATTCCCCTTTGCTATGTAATATAACATATTTGCAGTTTCCAGGAATTAGGACGTGGACATCTTTAGGGGGCCATCACCACAGGGATCAAGTTATTTAGTGAACGCTAAGCGTCAGACGTTGAGCTGACAATGTACAGCCTGGAAGGCAGCTTGATGTCCATGTGTCCTGACTGACCTAATCATCCCCACTCGCCACTGTTCCCAAACTTACTCCTCTTCGTGGATTATTTTTCTAAGTCGTACAAAATAATGGTACAAGGTCACGTCCAGAATACTGACACTGATGAAGCTGAGATGCGGAACAGTCCCAGCACCACAGCGATCCCTGCATTGTCCTTTTAATTTATTTACTTTAAGAAATTGTGGTAAGATACACACAGCATAGGGACGCCTGGGTGGCTCAGTTGGTTGAGCGACTGCCTTCGGCTCAGGTCATGACCCTGGAGTCCCGGGATCGAGTCCCGCATCGGGCTCCCTGCTCAGCGGGGAGTCCGCTTCTCCCTCGGACCCTCCCCCCTCTCGTGCTCTCTCTCTCTCTCTTTCTCATTCTCTCTCTCAAATAAATAAATAAAATCTTTAAAAAAATAAATACTTTAAAAAAAGATACACACAGCATAACGTCTATATACTCATAATCCATCTTTTCTCTTGTTGATGGAAAATTAGATGGCTTCTAATTTTTTTCTGCTGTAAACAATATGGGAGCGAACAGTCCCAGACATATTTCCTTGGAGACATGAGCAGCAGTTCTGTACTCAAGAAGGGCATGCCTGGGTCACAGATCATGAGAATGTTCAACTTTGCTAGATCTTGTCAAGTTTCTATCCAAGGAAGATGCTACCGCTTTATTCTCCCACCAGCGGTCTGAGAGTTCCTTTTTCCTCCACACTGAAGAATCCGATTTTTGTTCTGAAAAGATCACTCTGGTCAGAAAGTACAAAGTGAGTTGGGTGGGGGCTTGCGGGGAGGTGGTGCAACAGATGCCCGGGCACCTGGGGGCCAAGAGCCAGGTCAGCCAAGTTTAAGTTTCCTCAGCTAAAAAACTTGTCATGGACAACTTTCTGCAGAAGAAGTTCCGCTGCCTGTTCTCATTGTCCCTTGTATTGTCGGGCTGGCAAGAATGGGATGATGCACTGCTCCAGTGTTATCAATCAAATGGCAAATTGTGTGGGCCACCAAACTTCTCTTCTTTGTAGAAAATTATTATTTATTTTTTATTGAACAAAACTCAAGGCCGAGAGGGTGCTCCGTTGTGCCCTTCTGTGGTAGGCGTGTTTTCTCTGTTTTGGCTCGGCCCCGGGCTGTTTGTTATGCGTGCGTTGTATTGCAAATGTGGAGCAAATGAAGCCGAGATATGAAATTAATACTGTGATCTGTTTTTCTGTTTTGTTGTCATAACAATCGGTGGCTCTTGAAGCAAAGAGAAAATTAGAATTGTATGAAAGGTGTTTACACCATGTATACTCCATCCTGCATTATTATTTGTTGCTATAGTAAGTGTATTTAACATTTGCTTAAGGAGGGTTAACTGCTACTGGTTTTTGCCTGATGGTTTTTCTGCTCACCCTTCCAACCTGGTTTTGCTTTTGACCTTGACTTTTCCTATAGTTCTGAGCGGGAAGGAAGAGGGAGTTTGGGTCAGATGCCTAATGACATCATGACTCCTTAAGTTTATTCCTTCCCTTTTCTCCCCAGTCCCGAGAGCAATGTTAAGTCAGGAGTCTTGGTTGGAAACGAAGCAGGACCTGGAGTACATTCTCCTCCTTTCTTTGCCCCGTTCCTATCCTCTACACCTGAATAGGGGGCCCATCTCTCCAGGAGCAGAGATGAAGAGAAACTGAGAAACTGAGGGAAGGAGGCCCGGAGGAATTTATGCCTCGCAGAAGTGTGGGAATCAATATGACAAATAGAGAATCGGGGTGCTGGTCCCCCAAGGTCATCCTCTGTTTTACTCTATTCCCAAGGTTAAATACTCAGCGCTGAGAGCCTTCTCTGGCTGAGGTCCTTACACTCCAACTGTCACAGGCTACAATCGGCTGGGTCATAGGGCGGCCGACATGGTGAAGCTGACGTGGTGGGAAACCCTCTCCCCCACAAACTAAATAAACTTACCCACTTGGAGGCCCATTTGGGGACTGTCTGGTGTTGTAGGCTCTTTGAAGGCAGGTGCTGACCTGCTCCTTTTATCAGCCTATAATTCCTAGAAAAACGTAGGGCACACACGAGAAACTCTGGAACTTCATCTGTTGCTTGTTTGGGTCATTGTAACATATCTTAAGAATATGCTGATAGTGCGGGAAGATCATTTAAAAATGTACGGCTCTTGGTGAGTGGTGCCCATTTGAGAGTGTCTGTGGCTCTAGAGATGATAGAGTGAAAAGGGATATTTCTGACCCTTCTTAGAAGAGTCAGTCCTTCAGAGGATCTTTGTCTGTTTTCTTCTTCGTTGGGGTAGAACGTGGGCAGAGGGGGCCACATGGCAACCCCCCACCTAGGCACTGTGCAGGAGGATCAGCGCCGTTGAGGCCCTAGCTGATGACAGATTTTAAAAAATGTCCTATTGTTGTCCTTTACTGCTGAGGGGACCTTGAGTCAGGCCTAAAGCCCAGGGCAGAATGAAGGCCCTTTCTTGGGTGAATCTCTTTTTGAGCACAATAGACGCAAACTTAGAACGGGCCTTGGTTATGTCAGAGATACAGGCAAAAAAGAGCCCATTAGTTCTAAGAAAAAATCAACCTTTCTCTGAAGGCTAAAGTTATCTTCCATCTCAGATTCTTGTATTCGGGTGTGCACATGCACACACACACACACGCACGCACGCACACACACTTAAAAAGAAAGGATAAAGAGAATGAAAATGGGTTTGGAGGTCCAGGTTAGTGCGTGAGTGGTCACAGTATTATTACACAGGAGGCAGATGCTTGTGACTATGGCAACTTCGCTCCGGAGGGAGAAGTGTGAAATGGAAGGAATATTAATCAGGTTTGGGGGGAGGGAAGATGCTTAGGGAAGGGATGGGAGTGGCAGGCAGGTCCAAGAAGGTTGGGTAAGGCTGGCTTTGGTGCATCTTTGGGAAAAACTGTCATGCACTTTAGATCTCCCTTGTTTGCTGTGGGCCCCACTTTTCTGCCTGAATGCCATCCCAAGTCGAGGGCAGTGACCCCTCTAGAACGTGGGCTAAAGACAAACATGAAGCAAGGTGCAGTCGTTCCCAAACATGGCCTTCTTGCTTTTATGACTAACCTGATGGAAATATTCCACTGTAGACACATTTTCCCTCACTCAGTCATCTGTCCCTCAAATCTAGTCTGTGTGCTGCCGAAGGCAGCACTGTCTCAGTGGACCTAAATTGCTTAGAAACTGTCATATCCACCACCTCAGTTCAGTCACCAATTCTGACTAGAAGAGTTCCCATCACAAAGTGTTTATTTTCGTGCCAGATCCTTCACTGAGGTGTAGAGATGGGAAGTAACTTGTCCAGGTTCACACAAAGAGTGAATACCTCCCTTCAGAGCCCTTTGCCATTCTGCTTGTTTAAACAAGCCCCAGTGTGTCTGTGTGTGACGAGGGATCACTGGAGCTTTGCTGAATTTTCTTTGGTTGAATTCCCTTGTGTCTACATGGTCTGAATGTCAGTGACTAAAACACAGTTACAAGAGAGCAGCTTGTGGTAACTGCTCTTACAGAAATGTGTGCTTCCTACCTTACACAATATAGGACAGTTTCATTTGCTCCAAATCAATTCCTGACAGTGCCCAACTCCGTGGATCGTGCAGATAAAATGCCCCTATTATGCTTCCTTTAAAAATACTTAGGAAATGTGTGCATTTTTATTTGTGTGGGAAGATGATATTGTGAAATATTAACATAATCTCCTATCTGTCAAGGACACACACATTTTCCCCTTGGCACTTACCCTGCTTGAGGGCATCCGAAAACAGGCCTCTGCTTTTCTAGAGTGGAGTTGGCCAGACTTAGCAAATAAATATACAGGGTGCTCAGTTCAATCCGAATCAGATCAATGACATAGAATTTTTAGCATAATTATATCCTCTGCAGTTTTGGGGATGTACACTAAAAAATTACTTGTCATTTACCTGAAATTCAAATGCAACTGGGTGACTCGGATTTTCTCTGGCAAGCCTACCCCAAAGGAGGGTGAAATCAAAGAACCAGAGTAACAAAGGCTTGGCTTTTAAGTTTAAAATCTGTGGGTTAGTGTAAAATAAAAATACAAAGGCTTGGCTTTTAAGTTTAAAATCTGTGGGTTAGTGTAAAATAAAAATACGAGGAAGACTACTTGCTGAGTGGTTTTATTTTTCTGCATGAGAAGAAAAGAACTCGGGCGTGGGGAAGGGGGCAGAGGCGGGGGCCAGAAAAGTAAGAGGCAGGGGTGAGCGTAGCTGTTCCCCAGGCTTCTCTTCACTCTGCACAGAGCAGTACGTTCCCCACCTACCCCGGGGGGATCGTGGAGCAGCCCGGCCGGGGAACGAGGGGATGTAGGCGTGGCTTATGGCAGCCCCGCCCCCGTCCCAGAGTGCAGTGCGCAAGGAACTTCCCAGGGTCCTTGCGGCTCCACAGATCGGTCCGGCCTTTCGGAGGCGGAAGTTGTGTCCCAGCATGGCGTTGGCGGGTACGTGGGGCCGTCCCTCCCCTGTGCCGTGTGGGAGCGCGTCCTTCTGCCCCCCAATATATCAGCGCGCTGTTCCGTTGCATCTGACAGCTGATTGTGCCCTGGTAGCCGCCCCTAGCTGCCCGGGCACGTCCAGTGGGCAGTGGGAATGAACCACACTTGCCCTCCCGAGCCCACCTGTGCGCTGGGGTGGTTATCAGGGAGACCACGGAACAAAACCTGTGCTGTTTTACGGGCTGTGTGGTCTTAGACAAACACCTGATGCTCGGTTGGCTTACCTGTAATACGGAAACAGTAATGCCCCTTCAGTGGGTCATTCTGAGGATTAAATGAGATGATGTATATAGCGCCAATATAGTGCAATGCCTGGCACGTAGCCGGGGTGCCGAAGGTCACTTTCGTTGGGTGGAAGCAGTTTGTCTTTGGGCAGCCCCAGGCTCTTGAAGCCGTCTATCCTGTTCGTTTGAAATCACCTCTCAGCGAAGGGCCGTTCAAGTGTCCAGGTGAGAAAACATTGCTGTTTAAAGTCTTCAGGATAATTGACTTTATGCCTTTTATCTAACTGTGGAATGCAAGGCTTCGGTTTCTGAGTGAAGCTTGTTAAGGGAGGAATTTTTGGAGCAGGGAGCCCTTCCTTGCTGTGGACATCATAGTAGATGGCGGGAGCAGCCTGAGAGGAGCAGGGTGTCAAAATGGTAGGCCCTGGGCCGGGCCCTGGTCCTGGCAAACGGTGATGCTCTTGTGTGTCCAGCAGTTGGCTGGGAGATGCCTGGGGGCAAAACTGCAAACTGTTACCCTGTGACTTTCAGGGTCACACTGCAGCAGATGTCTATTTTTGGTTGGGGCAATTAGCCTGAAAGTGGAAAGTCAGCAGGAAGAGAACAAGACCTTCACGTAGGGAGGGACATGACTGATGTACATTTGTTTTCAGCTGCAGGGGAGGGAAGGCGGCTAATTAGAGGAGATAGTACTACCTGGGGATTTCAGCTGATCCAGGTGGGGGTAGAAGGAGTCGTTTGCTCCTCATAGGAAATTTTGTTGTGGTGGTTTTGAGGCAGTCACTTTGACATGGGCATGGCAAGAAGAAAAAAAAAAGCATTCTTTACTACCAGGTAGTGCGCATATTCAGACGTTCTGACCCTTAACCCGTCCTGAACTTCATTCTTACTCCTGAGGGAAGCTCCGGGGTGCACTTAAGCCACGAATGGGATAAGGATGTGAAGGGCATCAGGGATAGGGTGAGGGTTTTTGAGCATAATAAATATTGAAAATGAAAATGTATAGGCTTATAAATTTAGCTGTGAAAGGTGTTCCTGTGTCAAGTAGCCATTTCAGACATAGTTTCATGGATGAATGTGGAACTTGGCAATCCTCTGGCCGGCGTGGGAGAGGGAGAAGCGACTAAAACCTTCCTACCTGATAGAAATCCCAGGCTTCTGTCATCAAGTGGGGAAAGGAGGAAGGCTGAGGGAACAAATGGGATTTTGAATGGAATGGAACCTCGCGGCGGCGAAACAGCCTGGCTTTCCCAGAGTCCCCACACAGATCTCCTTTTGGAAAGGGGAGAGAGAAAACCCCATCCTGCATCTTAGTCAGTACAGGCACTTTAACCTCCTGTTGACACCTTCGAAGGGTGAACCCAACCATTCCTGTAACTAACTCTACCCATTACTCAAGTCTCCCAGGGCTGTTTCTGTCCCCCACCTCCTGAGATCAAGTCCAGGAGAGATTTTTTTTTTTTTAAGATTTTATTTATTTATTCATGAGAGACAGAGGGGGAGAGAGAGAGAGAGAGAGAGAAGCAGAGGGAGAAGCAGGCTCCCAAGGAGCAGGGAGCCCGATGCGGGACTCGATCCCAGGACCCTGGGATCATGACCTGAGCCGAAGGCAGGCGCTTAACCATCTGAGCCACCCAGGCGCCCAAGTCCAGGAGAGATTTGAACCTGACATGAATGCATTTAATTACCCAAGTCCCCTCCCAGAATATGCTTCTACTCCTCTTGTATCTGTCTCAAGGTTATTTGCTACCACCTTTTCCCCCCTTTTTGTCATGCTTAAACTTTCTGTAAATGTCACACCTGATATTTTGCTATGTTTGAAGTACCTTTAAACCTGTTTTCCTTTTCTCTCATGTTGACTGCTCCTTTCATCTCTGTTTAGCTGAACTATTAACAATATCCTTGAACCTAGTTTTTTTTTTTAAAGATTTATTTATTTGTTTGAGAGACAGAGCACGTGCTCAAGTGGGGAGGGGCAGAGGGAGAGAGAACCCCAAGCAGAGGCGGCGCTGAGCGTAGCACCCGATGAGGGGCTTGATCCCATGACCCGGAGATCACGACCTGAGCTGAAACCAAGAGTTGGTCACTGATGTACTGTGTGACCCAGGTGCCCCTAATTGTGTCGTAATTACACACCTCTGTCCAACTAGTCTGTAATCTTCTCTTAGACAGGAGCCCCCAGAACACTAACGGCTTAGTTTCTCTACCAGTGTTTCCCAAAGTGTGTCTTAGAACACTGGTTCTGCTGGATGTTAATCAATACTTACAAACTGCTCATAGCCTTATAAATACTTTGCATGTACGTAGGTATTGTTATTACCAAATCCATTTTGTCGATGAAGAAAATACTAGCTACTAAATGGCAGAGCCATCCAGGGTTCAAACACAGGTAATATTGTCTTCTCCATCAGGCTACAGGTATATTGCCTCTCAGGTTAATAGGAATTATGTGTTACAAAGTTTCAAGAATGAATGCCCAATTTAATAAACACTGGATTAACCTAAGTTAAATAGGTGGATCTTTGCTGCAGGGTATGGAGACTTCCCAGAGCTTTTTGTATGTTAATGCACGTTGTGAATTTCCAAAGGGAGGATGGAATCAGCAGCATTCCTTACACGTTCTTGGCTACCAAACCTTATTTTTTCCCCCATAGATTATCTTGCACATCAATGTCTATGGAATATAATTTGGAAAATATTACTTTAGATCAGTGTTTCCAAATTCATACCACATTATAATTAATAAATTATCCACATTTTAAACTGGACAGTTGTATATGTGTATATTATATATTTATCACATTCTCCCCTCCCCTGCCCTCAGTTTTATTGAGATATAATTGACATGTATCCTTTACAAGTGTACAGCATCATGGTTTGACTTACATTTACTGTGAAATGACCACAATAGGTTTAGTTAGCATCCGTCATCTCATTTAGATACAATAAAAAGAAAAAGCCCCCCCCAAAAAAAAGCTAAAAAAAGAAAAAAAATCTCTTTCTTTGTGATGAGAACTCAGGATTTACTCTTTTAAAAAACTTTTTGTGTATTACACAGCAGTGTTAACTCTAGTCATCATGTTGTGCGTTACGTCCCTAGTACTTACTTGTCTTAGAGCTGAAGTGTGTATCTTTGGACCGTCTTCCTCCAGTTCCCTAGTCCCTGTCCCCAATCCTCCCACCTTCTCTTTTTCTGTCACTTTGGGTTTTTTTTCTTTTTTCTTTCTTTTTTTTTTTTTGATTCTACACATAAGTGAGATCATACAGTATTTGACTCTCTGTCTGACTTATTTCATTTAGCATAATGTCCTCAAGGCCCATCCGTGTTGTCACAAAAGACAGGATTTTCTAGTATTTTTTATGGTGAGCAATATTCCATTATATATATGTACACCACAACTTCCTTATCCATTCATCCGTCTGTGGATGCTTAGGTTATTTCCATGTCTTGCCTCTTATAAATAATGCTGCTGTGAACCTAAGTAAGGATGCAGCTGTCTTTTTGAGCGTTTTCCTTTTCTTTGTATATACAGCTGACCCTTGAACAATGCAGGGGTTGGGGGTGCCAGACCCTCCCCCTACAGTAAAAAGTCTGTGTGTAAGTTTTGACTCCCCCAAAACTTAACTACTGATCGTCTCCTGCTGACCGGAAGCCTTATTGATAACATAAACAGTTGCTTAACATATATTTTACATGTTATGTGTATTATCTACTGTATTTTTACAATTAAGTAAGCTAGAGAGAAGAAAATGTTAAAATCGTAAGAGAAGATACATTTACAGTACTGTACATATATTTACTGAAACAAATCCACATATAAATGGACTCACATAGTTCACACCCATGTTGTTCAAGAGGCATTTGTATTCCCAGAGGTGGAATTGCTGGATCAAAGAGTAGTTCAGTTTTTAATTTTTTGAGGATTCTCCAAACTGTTTTCCATAGTGACTGTACTAGTTTTCAATCCCAAGTGTACTGCACAAGAGTTCCCTTTGCTCCACATCCCCAGTATCTGTTGACATTCAAACAGGTGTGAGGTGGTATCTTATCATGGTTTTCATTTGCATTTCCCTGATGATAGTGATGTTGAGCATCTTTTCATGTACCTGTTGGCTGTATATTGCCTTTGGAAAAATGTCTATTCTTTTGCTCACTTTTTTTTAAATAATTGAAGTATAGTTGAAATATAATATTAGTTCCAGGTGTACAACATCATGATTCAACATTTACAAACATTATGAAATGCTTGCCACATTAAGTGTAGTTGCTGTCTGTCACCAAAAGAAGTTATTACAATATTATTGAATATATCTGTATACCTTATGCCGCACTTTTAAGCCCCATGACATAGTTATTTTATAACTGGAAGTTTGTACCTGTTAATCCCCTTACCCTGTTTTGCCTATCCTCCCACCCTCTCCCCTCTGGCAACCACCAATTTGTTCAATATATATATATATTTTTATTGTCATGTTAATCACCATACATCATTAGTTTTTGATGTAGTGATCCATGATTCATTGTTTGTGCATAACACCCAGTGCTCCATGCAGAACGTGCCCTCCTTAATACCCATCACCAGGCTAACCCATCCCCCAACCCCCTCCCCTCTAGAACCCTCAGTTTGTTTCTCAGAGTCCATTGTCTCTCATGGTTCGTCTCCCCCTCCGACTTACTCCCCTTCATTATTCCCCTCCTGCTATCTTCTTCATCTTTTTTTTTTCTTAACATATATTGCATTATTTGTTTCAGGAGTACTGATCTGTGATTCAACAGTCTTGCACAATTCACAGTGCTCACCAGAGCACATACCCTCCCCAATGTCTGTCACCCAGCCACCCCATCCCTCCCACCCCCCACCACTCCAGCAACCCTCAGTTTGTTTCCTGAGGTTAAAAATTCCTCATACCAGTGAGGTCATATGATACATGTCTTTCTCTGGTTGACTTATTTCACTCAGC
>NW_027397098.1:5707568-5751956 GCF_003265705.2 Callorhinus ursinus
ACTGTGTGAGGAACATCCATACTGTTTTCCAGAGTGGCTGCACCGGCTTGCATTCCCACCAACAGTGTAGGAGGGTTCCCCTTTCTCCGCATCCCCGCCAACATCTGTCGTTTCCTGACTTGTTAATTTTAGCCATTCTGACGGGTGTGAGGTGGTATCTCATGGAGGTTTTGATTTGGATTTCCTGATGCCGAGCGATGTTGAGCACTTTTTCATGTGTCTGTTGGCCATTTGGATGTCTTCTTTGGAAAAATGTCTGTTCATGTCTTCTGCCCATTTCTTGATTGGATTATTTGTTCTTTGGGTGTTGAGTTTGATAAGTTCTTTATAGATTTTGGATACTAGCCCTTTATCTGATATGTCATTTGCAAATATCTTCTCCCATTCTGTCGGTTGTCTTTTGGTTTTGTGGACTGTTTCTTTGGCTGTGCAAAAGCTTTTTATCTTGATGAAATCCCAATAGTTCATTTTTGCCCTTGCTTCCCTTACCTTTGGCGATGTTTCTAGGAAGAAGTTGCTGCGGCTGAGGTCGAAGAGGTTGCTACCTGTGTTCTCCTTTAGGATTTTGATGGACTCCTGTCTCACGTTTAGATCTTTCAACCATTTATTTGGAGTCTATTTTTGTGTGTGGTGTAAGGAAATGGTCCAGTTTCATTCTTCTGCATGTGGCTGTCCAATTTTCCCAACACCATTTGTTGAAGAGACCGTCTTTATTCCATTGGACATTCTTTCCTGCTTTGTCAAAGATGAGTTAACCATAGAGTTGAGGGTCCATTTCTGGGCTCTCTATTCTGTTCCATTGATGTATGTGTCTGTTTTTGTGCCAGTACCATACTGTCTTGATGATGACAGGTTTGTAATGGAGCTGGAAGTCTGGAATTGTGATGCCGCCAACTTTGCTTTTCTTTTTCAGTATTCCGCTGGCTATTTGGGGTCTCTTATGGTTCCATACAAATTTTAGGATTATTTGTTCCATTTCTTTGAAAAAAGTGGATGGTATTTTGATGGGGATTGCATTGAATGTGTAGATTGCTCTAGGTAGCATTGACATCTTCACAATGTTTGTTTGTTCAATATATTTATGACTCTGTTTTTATATTTTTGTGGTTGGTTGGTTTTTTGTTTTTTAGATTCCACATAAAAAAGTGAAATCATTTGGTATTTGTCTGATTTATTTCACTTAGTCTAGTACCCTCTAATTCTATGTTGTCATAAATGGCAAGATTTCATTTCTTTTTTTTTTATGGCTGGGTGACGTTCCATTGTATATGTGTATACCACATCTTCCTTATCCATTCATCTATTCATGGTCACTTGGGTTGTTTCCATATCTTGGCTATTGTAAAGAATACTGTAGTAAACATAGGGGTGCATATGTCTTTTCGAATTAGTGTTTACGTTTTCTTTGGGCAAATACACAGAAGTGGAATTACTGGATCCTGTGGTATTTCCATTTTTAATTTTTTGAGGAACTTCCATACTGTTTTCTCACAGTGCTTGCACCGGTTTGCATTCCCACCAATAGTGCACAAGGGTTCTCTGCTTCACATCCTCACCAATACTTTATTTCTTGTCTTTTTGATACTATTCATTCTTATTGGTATGAGGAGATATCTCATTGTGGTTTTGATTTGTATTTCCATAATGATGAGTGATGTTGAGTATCTTCATGTGTCTGTTGGCCATCTGTATGTCTTCTTTGGAAGAATGTCTGTTCAGGTCTTCTGCCCATTTTGCAGATTTTTTTTTTTTGGCTTATTTTTTTGGCCTTGCGGTTTAGAAGTTTTTGTATATTTTGAATATTAACCCCTTGTTGAATATATCATTTACAAATACCTTCTCCCATCCAGCAGGTTACCTTTTCATTTTGTTTATGGTTTCCTACACTGTGCAAAAGCTTTTTATTTTGTGATAGTCCCAATAGTTTATTTTTGCTTTTGTTTACCTTTTCCTCAGGAGACATATCCATAAATATGTCGCTAAGGCTAATGTCCAAGAGATGACTGCCCCTGTCTTCTTTTAGAGGTTTTACCATTTAAGATCTCACACTTATATCTTTCATACATTTTCAGTTTATTTTTATATATGGTATAAGAAAGTGGTCCAGTTTCATTCTTTTACATGTAGCTGTCCCGTTTTCCCAACACCATTTATTGAAAAGACTGTCTTTTCCCCATTGTGTGTTCTTGCCTTTGTTGTGGATTAATTGACTGTATAGGTGTGGGCTTATTTCTGGGCTCTGTGTCCTGTTCTACTGATCTGTGTTTCTGGTTTTTTTTGGGGGTGGGGTGGGGCAGTACTCTACTGTTTTGATTACTGCTGCTTTGTAATATAACTTGAAATGTGGGATTGTGCTGTCTGTCTCCAGCTTTTGTTTTTCTTTCTCAATATTGCTTTGGCTATCTGAGGTCTTTTGTGATTCCAAATGAATTTTAGGATTATTTGTTCTGCTTCTGTGAAAAATGTTGTTGTTATTTTGATAGGGATTACATTGAATCTGTAGATTGCTTTGGGTAGTATGGACATTTTAATGATATTAATTACTCCAAGCCACGAACATTGCATGTCTTTCCATTTGTTTGTGTCATCTTCAGTTTCTTTCATCAGTGTCTTATAGTTCTCAGAGTGCAGGTCTTTCACCTCCTTGGTTAAGTTTATTCCCAGGTATTTTATTTTTTTGGTGCAATTGTAGATGGGATTGTTTTCTTAATTGCTCTGTCTGCTTTTTCATTAGTAGTGTATAGAAGTGCAACAATTTCTGTATATTGATTTTGTATCCTGCAAGTTTACTGAATTCATTTATTCTAATAGTTTTTTGGTGGGGTCTTTAAGGTTCTCTCTATCTAGTATGTCATCTGCAAGAAGTGACAGTTCTATTTTTTCCTTACCAATTTGGCTGTCTTTTATTTCTTGTCTGATTGCTGCAGCCAGGACTTCCAGCACTCTGTTGGATAAAAGTAGTGAGAGTGGGCCTCCTGGTCTGGTTCCTGATCTTAGAGGAAGCACTTTTAGTTTTTCATCAATGAATATATGATGTTAGCTGTGGGTTTTCATATACTGCCTGTATGATATTGAGGTATGTTTTCTATGAACCCACTGTTGAGAGTTTTTATCAAGAATGGATGTTGTAGTTTTTCAAATGCTTTTTCTACATCTGTGGAGATGATCATATGATTTTTATCCTTTCTCTTGTTGATGTGAGGTATCACATTCGTTTGCAAATATTGAACCACCATTGTATCCTGGAATAAATCCCACTTGGTGGTGAATAATCCTTTTAATGCATGTTGTTGAATACCTCACTAATATTTTGGTGAGGATTTTTGCATCTATGTTCATTAGGGATATTGGCTTGTAATTCTCTTTTTTTTGGCATGTCTTTGTCTGGTTTTGGTATCCAGAGTTCAACTTTGTTAATTAGTAATTGATCTGTTGAGATTTTGTATTTCTTCTTGATTCAGTCTTGGAAGATTGTATGTTTCTAGGAATTTATCCATTTTTTGTAGGTTGTCCAATTTGTTGCCATATACTTTTTTTTTTTTTAGTATTATAACTCTGTGTTTTTGTGGTATCAGTTGTTATTTCTCCTCCTTCATTTCTGATTTTATATATTTGAGTCCTGTCTCTTTTTTTCTTGTTAAGTCTGGCTAAAGGTTTGTCAGTGTTTTTATTTTTTTTCAAAGAAGCAGCTCTTGGTTTCATTGATCTTTTCCATTTATTCTATTTCATTTATCCCTGCTCCGATCTTTATTATTTCCTTCCTTCTACTAACTTTGGGCCTTGCTTGTTCTTTTTTTAAATTCCTTTATTTGTAAGGTATGATATTTTTCTTGTTTCCTGAGGTGGGCCTGTATCACTATAAACTTCCCTCTTAGAACTGCTTTTACTATATCTCAAAGATTATGGATCATTGTGTTTTCATTTGTCTCCATGTATTTTTTTTTATTTCCTCTTTGATTTTTTTGGTTGACTCATTGGTTGTTTAGTAGCATGTTGTTTAGCCTTGGTGTGTTTGTGTTTTTTTCCAGTTTTTTTTTCTTGTAATTTATTTCTAGTTTCATACCATTGTGGTCAGAAAGATGCTTGATCTGATTTCAGTCTTCTTTTTTCTTTTTAAAGTTCTTATTTGAGAGAGAGAGAGAGTGCGCATGCGTGTGTGCAAGAGCAGAGGGGAGGGGCAGAGAGAGAGGGAGAGAGAGAATCTTAAGCGCACTCTGCACCCAGCGTGGAGCCCGATGTGGGGCTCAATCCTATGATACTGAGATCATGACTGGAGCCGAAACCAAGAGTTGGATGTTCAACCAACTGAGCCACCCAGGTGCTGCTGATTTCAGTCTTCTTAAATGTATCAAGACTTGTTTTGTGGCCTAACATGTAATCTGTCATGGAGAATGTTCTATGTGCACTTGAGTATGTGTTCTGCTGTTTTTAGACAGAATGTTGAATATGTATTCTGTTTTTAGACGGAATGTTCTGTATGTATCTGTTAGTTCCACCTGGTCTAATGTATTGTTCAAAGACATTGTCTCCTTGTTGATTTTCTGTTTGGATGATCTATCCATTGATATAAAGTGGGGTATTAAATTTACCCTACTATTACTGTATTACTGTCAGTTTCTCTTTTTATATCTTTTAATATTTGCTTTATGTATTTAGGTGCTCCTATGTTGGATGCATAGGTATTTACAATTGTTATATCCTCTCCTTGGTTTGATACTTTAACCGTTATTTAATAACCCTTTTTGTCCTTGCTACAGTCTTTCATAAAAGTCTGTTTTGTCTGATACAAGTATTGCTACCCTCGCTTTTTTCTGCTTCCTTTTGCATGGAATATATATATATTTTTTCCATTCCTTCACTTTCAATCTGTATGTGTCTTTAGGTCTGAAGTGAGTCTCTTGTAGGCAGCATACAGATGCATCTTGTTTTTTTATCCATTCAGTCATCCTGTGTCTTTTGTTTGGAGCCCTTAGTCCATTTACATTTAAAGTAATTATTGATTGAGACACTCTTATTTGCCATTTTTAAAATTGTTTTCTGGTGCTTTTTGTGGTTTTTCTCTGTTCTTTGTTCTCTTGTTCTCTTCCCTTGTGGTTTGATGGCTTGCGTTAGTATTATGCTTGGATTCCTTCTCTTTATTTTTTGTGTATCTACTGCAGGTTTTTGATTTTTGATTACCATTGAGTTCATATATAATATCCTATAAATATAGCAGTCTATATTAAGTTGATGGTCACTTAAGTTCAGACTCATTCTGAGAAAAGCACTAAATTTTACTCTCCCCTCCACGTTTTATGTATATGATGTCATATTTTACATCTTTTTGTTTTGCGTATGCCTCCACTAATTTTTGCGGATAAAATTGAGTTTACTGTTTTTGTGTTTTAATCTCCATACTGATTTTATAAGTAATTAATTTATGTTTACAGAATGTTTGCTTTTAGCTGTGAAATTATTTCCTTTCTTAATTTTCTTCTAATTATGGCCTTTTCTTTCCACTTAAAGAATTCCCTTAATATATCTTGCATGGCTGGTTTGGTGATGATGAACTCCTTTAACTTATTTATTTGGGAAACTCTTTGTCTCTCCATTTCTGAATGATAATCTTGGCAGTTTTTCTTGGTTGTAGTTTGTTTGTTTTTTTTTTTTCTCAGCATTTTGAATGTATCATGTCACACTCCCTTTTGGCTTATGAAGTTTCTACTGAAAAAATGAGGTAATAGCCTATGGGTTTTCCTCATATGTAATTGTTTTCTTTTTTTCTTGCTGCTTTCTAAAATTTTCTCTTTTTCATTACCTTTTGCCATTTTAATTATTATGTGTCTTTTGGTGTGAACCTCCTTGGGTTCTTCTTGTTAGGGGCTTTTTGTGCTTCCTGGGCATGAATGTCTGTTTCCTACTCCATGTTAGGGAAGTTTTCAGGTATTATTTCTTCAAATAAGTTTTCTGCCCGCTTTTTTCTTCTTCTGGGACCCTTATAATGTGAATGTTATTATGCTTGATATCATCACAGAGGTCCCTTAACCTATCCTAATTTTTAAAGTTGTTTTTTCTTTTTGCTGCTCAGCTTGGGTGCTCTCCACCACCCTCTCTGTCAGATTGCTGATTTCTTCTGTGTCCTCTAATCTGCTGTTGATTCTCTCTACTGTGTTTTTCATTTCAGTAATTGTATTCTTTACCTCTGACTGGTTTTTTTTTTTATATTTTCTATGTCTGTTGAAATTTTCACTGAATTTATCCACTCTTCTCTCAGGTGTGGTAAGTATCTTTATGACCATTACTTTCAACTCTTTATCAGGTATTTTGTATACCTCCATTCCATTCAGCATTTTTTTCTTTTCCTGTGGCTTTTGTCTTGTTCTTTTGTTTGGAACAAATTCCTCTGTCTCCTCATTTTGTCTGACTCTGTGTTTTTTCCTATGTATTAGGTAGGTCGGCTCTATTTTCTGGTCTTGAAAGTAGTGGCCTTATGTGGAAGGTGTCACAGTCTTCTGAGACCACTAGAACCAGATGCTCCCAGGGTGTCACTTGTGTGGGCTGTGTGTGCCCTCCTGTTGTGGTTGAGCTATGACTGCTTCAGGCCCACTGGTGGGCAGGGTTTTTCCCCTCTGTGGCTGGCTGAGAAGCCCTGCTGCAGCTTCTATGGGTGTGCTGGGAGGTGAGACTGACCCTCAGCCTGGCTGTCTGCAGTCATCTGCCCCTGTTGCTGTGGGTGCACTGATGAGCAGGTCCTGCCCCCACTGTAGCTGTTTGAGAGACCAGCTCTTGTAGCTACTGTGGGGGTGCTGCTGGGCAGGGTTTGCTTCTGGCACACCTGGCTGAGAGGCCTGGCTGCGGCTAATGCTGGCATGCTTGTGTGTGGGGTGAGCTCCCCCACTCCTTAAGGCAGAGTTGATTGGGAGGGCAACTTGTTTCGCTGAGTCTGCCCTCTGGGTGTTGCGGGGTGGCAGTTACTTTGGAGGGGGGCGTCAGTCCTGACCCAGGCTGTCCATTGGGTGTGGTGGTGTGGGAGTCACTTTGGAGGGACACCTGTCTGGGTGGGCTGATGGTGTGGGCAGTCCACAGGGGAATGCTGGGGCCTGGCAAGTGGTGTTAGCAAGGTAGATGGAGAGTGTGAGAACTAGTTCCTGCAAATGTCCAGCTATCTAGGATGAAGGAAGGTAAGGAAAATGGTGCCCACCAATACTTTTGAAGTTCCTACAGTTCTCTTCCCCTCTGGCACAATGTCCTAAAATTAATCAGTAAATCTCCTTTATGTTTAACCTGTGTGCTTTTCAGATTGCTACTTCTGTGCCGGGTCTCATGCTGAGTGAGACTATATGCTGGCTCTTTAAGAGCAGAGACTTGGTTTCCTATAGCCCTCCAGCTCTCCTAGAGTTAAGCCCTGTTGCTTTTTCAAGCTCCAGCAGTTATTACGTACTGATTTTCAAAGCCAGATGTGATGGGGACTTGTCTTTCAGTGTACCAGGCTGGTGTGGGGCTTGCTCCTCCACGCTTGTGCTATCCCTTCCACTTGTGGGCAGCCAGGTTGGTGTTTTGGTTCCTGACCATGTTTCTACTTCTCCTGTTCTATTCAATGTGGGTTTGTCTATGACTTTAGTTGTGGAAGATCTGTTCTGCCACCCTTCAGGTTGTTTTTGAAGTGAGTTGTAATACATGTAGTTGTTGCCTTGGTGTGTCTTGGAGGTCGTGAGCTCAGGATCTTCATACTCTGCAATCTTCCCTCTCTCTTGTCTTTTGCCCTCTTTTTAACTGGATTATTATTATTTTGTTACTGGATTGTCTGAGTTATTTACATATTTTGAATATTAGACCCTTATCAGATACATGCTTTGCAAATATTTTTTTCCCATTCTGTAGATTGTCTTTTTACTTTGTTAATTGTTTTTCTGTGCAGAAACTAAATTTAGAATTTGATGTAGTCCCGTTTGTTATTTTTTATTTTATGGCTTGTGCTTTGGGTGTCTTATCCACAACATTGCCAAGAACTGTGTCAGGGAGCTTTTCCCCTATGTTTTCTTGAAGGAATTTTATGGTTTTGGGTCTTATATTTAAGTCTTTAATCCATTTTGAGTTAATTTTTGTGACTGGTCTAGTTTCATTCTTTTAGGTGTGAATATCCAGTTTTCCCAGCACCATTTATCATAGAGATCAGCTTTTTTCCTTGTATTGAGTATTTGTGGTTTCCTTGTCAAATATCAGTTGACCATATACACTTGGGTTTATTTCTGGGCTCTTGATTCAGTTCTGTTGATCTGTTTGTCTGTATTTATGCCAGTCCATAAAAACTGTTTTGATGCAGTGCTTGAAATCAGGAAGTGCGATGCTTTCCTTTTTTGTTGTTCTTTCTTAGGATAGTTTTGGCTATTTGGGGTCTTTGGTAGTTCCATATAAATTTTAGGGCTGTTTTTTATATTCTCTAAAAAAATGCCATTGTAATCTTGATAGAAATTGCATTGGATCTTTAGGTAGCTTTGGTAGTATTGACAGTTTAACAATATTCTTCCAACCCATGAACATGGATTACTTTGCTATTTATTTGTGTCTTCTATGATTTCTTTCATCAGTGTTTTGTAGTTTTTAAAGTAAAGATCTTTCACTTTCTAGGTTAAGTTTATTCCTAGGGATTTTATTGTTTTTGATGGTGTTGTAAATGGGATTATTTTATTTCCTTTTCAGATAATTTGTTGTAAATTTATAGAAATGCTGTTGATTTTTGTATTTTAATTTGACTTTGGTTAATCTTTTCTATTGTTTTCCTGTTCTTTATTTTATTAATTTCTGCTCGAATCTTTATTATTTTCTTCCTTTTGCTTACTTTGGGCTCAATTTGTTCTTCTCTGCTTCCTCAAGGTGTAGAGTTAGGTTGTTTATTTGGGATCTTTCTTGCTTCTTAACGTAGGTGTTTACAGGCATACCTCGGAGAAATTACAGATTTGATCCTAGGCCACCACAATAAAGCACGTATCTCAGTAAAGTTATTCACATTCATTTTTTGCTTTCCCAAAACATATCCAAATTATGTTTACACTGCCCGGTAGTAAGTGTGGACTAGCATTATGTTTAAAAATGTAATCACAACTTTATCATTTTCATTAAAAAATACTTCATTGCTGACAACGCTAACCACTGTCATAGCTTTCAACAAGCAAGTCATAATCTTTTTGCTGGTGGAGAGTCTTGCCTAGACGTTGATGGTTGCTGACTGATCAGGGTGGTGGTTGCTAAAGGTTGGGTTGTCTGTGTCTATTTCTTATTTAATTTTTTAATTTCATTAAAAAATTTTAATTCCAGTGTAGTTAACATAGTGTTTTGTTAGTCTCAGGTGTACAGTATAGTGATTCTACAGTTCCTATATTACTCAGCGCTCATCAAGGTAAGTGCGCTCTTACTCCCCTTCACCTATTTCACCCATCCCTCCACCCATCCCCCTGCTAGTAACCATCTGTTTATCCTTTGTGCTGAGGCAGTTTCTTAAAATAACACAGCAGTTAAGTTTGCTGCATTGATGGACTTTTCCTTTCATGAATGATTTCTCTGTAGCAGGCAATACTGTTTGATAACATTTTTCCCCAGTGGGATTTCTTTTCAAAATTGGAGTCATTCCTTTCAAGCCCTGCCACTGCTTTATCACCTAAATTCATGTTATATTCTAAATCCTTTGTTGTCATTTCAACATTTTCATAACATCTTCACCAGGAGTAGATTCCATCTCAAGAAACTATTTTCTTTGTTCATTCATAAGAAGCCACTCCTCATCTGTTAAAATTTTTAGCATGAGATTGCAGCAGTTCAGTCATGCCCTCAGGCTCCCTTCTAATTCTAGTTCTTCTGCTCTTTCTACCAGTTACGTCTGCAGTTACTTGCTTCACTAAAGTCTTGATCCCCTCACAGTCACCCATGTGGGTTGGAACCAGCTTCTTCGTATTCCTGTGAGTGTTGATATTTTGACCTCTTCCCATGAATCATGAATGTTCTTAATGGCATCTAGAATGGTGAATCCTTTCTAGAAGGTTTTCAATTTACTTTGCCCGGATCCATCAGAGAAATCACTATCTGTGGTAGATATTGCCTTATGAAATGTATTTCTTAAATAGTAACACTTGAAAGTTGAAATGACTCCTTGATTCAGGGACTGCAGAATGGCTGTTGTGTTAGCCGACATGAAAACAACACTAATGTCATTGCACATCTCCATCAGAGCTCTTGGGTGACCAGGTACATTGTCAATGAGCAGTCATATTTTGAAAAGCGTTTTTCTTTTTTTTTTTCCCTGAGCAGTAAGTCTCAACATTGGGCTTAAAATATTCAGTAAACCATGTTGTTAACATATGCACTCTAATCCAGGCTTTCTTGTTCCATTTTTAGAACATAGAGTTAGCATAATCCTTTTTTTTTTTTAATTTTATTTTGCTAGTCACCATACATTCCATCATTAGTTTTTGATGTAGTGTTCCATTCATTGATAGATTCATTGTTTGCGTTATAACACCCAGTGCTCTATGCAATATGTGCCTTCCTTAATACCCATCACCAGGTAACCCATCCCCCCACCCCCCTCCCCTCTAGGACCCTCAGTTTGTTTCTCAGAGTCCATCGTCTCTCATGGTTCGTCCTCCCCTCCCGATTTTCCCCCTTCATTTTTCTCTTCCTCCTATCTTCTTATTTTTTTTTAACATATAATCTATTGTTTCAGAGGTACAGATCTGTGATTCAACAGTCTTACACAATTCACAGCGCTCACCATAGCACGTACCCTCCCCATGTCCATCACCCAGCCACCCCCCCCCCCCCCCCCCCCCCCCCCACCACTCTAGCAATCCTCAGTGTTTCCTGAGATTAAGAGTCTTTTACGGTTTGTCTCCCTCTCTGGTTTCATCTTGTTTCATTTTTTCCTCTCTTCCCCTATGCTCCTCTGTCTTGTTTCTCAAATTCCTCGTATCAGTGAGATCATATGATACTTGTCTTTCTCTGATTGACTTATTTCACTTAGCATAATACTCTCTAGTTCCATCCACATAGTTGCAAATGGCAAGATTTCGGTGTTTTTGATGGCTGCATAATATTCCATTGTATATATATACATCTTCTTTATCCATTCATCTGTTGATGGACATCTTGGCTCTTTCCATAGTTTCGCTATTGTGGACATTGTTGCTATAAACATTGGGGTGCACGTACCCCTTTGGATCACTACATTTGTGTCTTTGGGGTAAATACCCAGGAGGAGTTAGAATAATTCTTAAGGGCTCTGTGGTTTTTGGAATGGTCAGTGACCGTTGGCTTCAATTTAAGTCACCAGCTGCATTAGCCTTTAATCAGAGTCAGCCTGTCCTTTAAAGCTTTGAAGCCAGGCCTTGACTTCTCCTCTCTAGCTATGACAGTCCTTGATGGCATCTTCTTCCAATAGAAGGCTGTTTCATCTGCACTGAAAATCTGTTGTTTAGTGTAGACACTTTGATTAATTATCTCAGGTAGATCTCCTGGAGAACTTGCTGCAGCTTCTGCATCTGCACTTGCTGCTTCACCTTGTGCTTTGATGTTATGGAGACGGTGTCTTCCTTAAATCTCATGAACCAGCCTCTGCCAGCTTCACACTTTTCTTCTGCAGCTTCCTCACCTCTCTCAGACTTCATGGGGTTGAAGAGAATTCAGGCTTTGCTCTGGCCTAAGGGAGTGTTGTGTCTGGTTTGGTAATTCTATCCAGACCACTAAAATTTTATATCAACCATAAAGGTGTTTTGCTTTCTTATTATTGGTATGTTTACTGGAGTAGCACTTTTAATTTTCTTCAAGAACTTTTACTTTGCATTTGTAACTCAGTTAACTGTTTGGCACAGGAGACCCAGATTTCAGTCTGTTGCTGCTTTCGACATGCCTTCCTCACTAAGTTGAATCATTTCTAGCTTTTGATTTAAAGTGAGAGAGTTCACTTGAACGCTTAGAGGCTAGTGTGGGGGTTATCAATTGGCCTGATTTCAATATTGTGTCTCAGAATAGGGAGGCCCAAGGAGAGGGAGAGGGATGGAGGAAAAGCTGGTTGGTAGAGCAGTCAGAACTCACATAACTTGTGTCAGTTGAGTGTGCCATCTTGTACGGGTGTGGTTTGTGGTGCCCCAGAACAATTACAGTAGTAACATCAAAGATCACTGATGAGCACAGCAAATATAGTAATAACGAAAGAGTTTGAGACTTTGTGAGAACCACCAAAATGTGCCACAGAGACATGAAGTGAACAAATGGTGTTGGAAAAATGGCACCAACAGAATTGCTTGATGCAGGGTTGCCACAGACCTTCAATTTGTAGAATACCCAGTATTTGTGAGGCACAGTCCAATGAAATGCGGTAAGATAAGGTATGCCTGTTTTGTTACGAAGTTCCTTCTTAGAACTTCTTTTGGTCCGTCCAACAAGTTCTGGTATGCTCTGTTTTCATTTTTGTTTCTCAAAATACTTTTTTATTTCTCCTTAATTTCTTTAATCCATTGTTTGTTCAGGAGAGTGTGGTTTAATTTTTATGTATTTGTGAATTTTTCATTTTTACTCTAGTTATTGAATTCCAGTTTTATCTCATTGTGGTCAGAGAAGATGCTTGGTATGGTTTCAGTCTTCTTGAATTTGCTAAGACTTGTGTTGTGGCTAACATATGGTCTATTCTAGAAATTGTTCCAAGTGCAGTTGAGAAGGATGTTCTGCTGTTGTTGGATTGAATGTTCTGTTACGTCTGTAGGACCATTTGGTCTATATCATTGTTTGAATCCAGGGTTTCTTTATTTATTCTCTACCTAGGTCATCAATCCATTGTTGAGAGTGGGGTATTAAAGTCCCCAACTCTTAATGAAGTGCTGCTTATTAGTTCTCCTTTAGCTCTATTAGTTTTTGCTTTGTGTAAATAGTCACTGCAATGTTGGTGCATAAGTATTTAAAATTGTTATGGTTTCTTGATGTCTTGATCCCTTTATCATATATAATGGCCTTTTTTTTTCTCTTTTTAAACCCTTTTTAGTTTAAAGTCTATGTTGCCTGATAGAAGTATAGCTATCCCAGTTTTTGCTTTTGTTTTTGGTTACCATTTGCTTGAAGTATTTTTTTCCCTCCCTTCACTCTCAGACTGTGTTTGTCTTTAAGGCTAAAGTGAGTCTCTTGTAGGCAACATATTGTTGGATCTTGTCTTTTTATCCATTCAGCCATTCTCTATCTTTTGATTGGAGAATTTAATCCATTTCCATATAAGTAATTATTGATAAGTAAGGACTTACTATTGGCATTTTGCTAATTGGTGTTTTTATTGTTGTATAGATCTGTTGTTCCTTATTTCTTACTGTGCTGCCTTTTATTTTGTTTTGTTTTGATGTCTTCTGTTGTCAGTATGCTTTGGCTTCTCTATCATGTTCTTTGGTGTAATTTCTACAGGTTTTTCCCTTGCTTCCATGAGGCTCACATAAAATATCTTAAAACTCTGACACTGTTTTCAACTATCAACAACTTAACCACCATGTAATTCCCGTGCCTTACACTTTTGTTTCTTCTCCCTTTTGCATTTTAGATAATTGGTGTTATACTTTTCGTATTTTTTATATTGTGTAACTAATACTTTTTGTATTTATGGTGATTTTTCCATTTTTCTGACTTTTCAACTAGAGTTGAAAGTGAATTACATACTACCATTACTGTATTACAGAATCTAACTTCGATTGTATACTTAAAATTACCAGTGAGTTTTACACTGCTTTGTTATGTTCTTATGATGTTATCTAATATCCTTTTGTTTCCACTCAAAACAACTCCTTTGAGCATTTCTTGTATGGCAAATCTAATGGTGATGAATTTCTTCAGCTTTCGTTTGTTTGGGAAAGGCTTTATCCGTCCTTAATTTCTGAAGGACAGTTTCACTGGGTTTGGCATGCTTAGTTGACAGTTTTTTTTTTTTCTTTTAATATTTTGAATCTATATCATCCCATTTCTTTTGGCCTAAAAAGTTTCTATTGAGATATCTGTGGATAGTCTTATTGACATTATCCCCTTTGTATGTAACGTTTCTCTTTTCTCTTGCTGTTTTAAAAATTCTTTCTTCCTCCTTTGACTTTTGACAATTTAATCATAATGTGTTTCTGTGTAGACCTATTGTGGTTCAGTGTGTTGTGGTTCACCCTTTTTAGGGTCCTTTGGGCCCCTTGCATCCGGAGGTCTTTTTCTGCCAGGTTGGGGAAGTTTTTAGTCATTATTGCTTTAAATAGACTTTCTGTCCCTTTCTGTTTCTCTTCTTCTGGATTCCCATAATGTGAATATTCTTTCTTCTCATTGTGTCCCATGAATCTCGCAGGCTTTTATCACTGTTTTTCATTCTTTTTAAATTTTTGTTCCTGAATAATTTCAAATGTCCTATTTTTCAGGTCACTGATTGTTTCTTCTGCATGGTCGAATCTGCTTTTTAAGGCTCTGGATTGAATTCTTCAGTATTGTATGTTTTAGCTCTAGGATTTTTTTTTTTTTTTATAGTTTCTGTTTCATTGTGGAGTCCTCATTTATTCATGCATTGCTTTCCTAATATTTAGTTTTTTGTGTGTTTTTGTTGTTCACTAAACTTCTTTAAGGTGATTATTCTGAATTTTTGAAATTCATAGATGTCTTTTTTTTTTTTTAGGGTCAGTTATTAGAGCTTTACTAGTTTCTTTTGGTGGTATCAAATTTACCTGGTTTTTTGTGATCCTTGATACCTTCCATTGGTCTCTGCACATTTGAGTAAGTGGTCGCCTCCCAAGTTTTTGCAAGTTTGCTTTGGTAGAGGTAGTTTTCATGTATTAGTTTGGTTTGGGTTTCTGGATGTGTCTGCTAGTAATGTCCTTGGGCTGGTGGGGCCTGCTTTTAGGGTCTGTTTTGGGGGGAAGGAACTGTTTTGAGTTCTGAGGTCAGAGTGGAGGGTTGGGCCATTTGCTGAGAATAGCTGGATAGGACTGTTGGCTTGGTTTCCTGCCAAAGTGAGGATGTAGCATGGGTTCCTTAGTTGCCTAGATTCTTTGGTCAGGCTTACTAGATGGTCTGGACTGGGTACTGTACTCATCTCAGCAGTAGGTGCGACTATGAATTAGCTTTCTGCTGTTTGGGGACCAAGAGTGTGCACTGAATGCCCTGGTTAGGTGAGGCCACTGGTTTTGCTCTGCAGATGGGGCAAGCCGTATGCTGTGCTCTCTGTTCCGGTGTCACTGTAAACAGGGCTTTTGTGTGGGCTTCACACTTCCCGGTAAGGTTCTCTTGTCAGGCCGACTGAAGGCTGTATTCAGCAATAAGTGGAGCTATAAATTAGTTTTCCTGCTCAAGCATAGCAGGAGAGGCAGCTCCAAGGCCACTGAGGCTCTTTGTAGTCTTGACTCAAGCTGACCTGTGCCCCAGGTTCCTTGGCCAAACAAGACGCCTGGCTTTGCTCTGGAGGTAATCAGCTCTGCCCACCTGCCTCCTGGCTCGAGCGTCACTGAGTTATGCAGCAGCTTCAAGATGTTCTTGCGGGCTCTTCCTGTCACATGGGACCGGGGGCCATACTCTGCAGCAGATGGGGCTATGACTCAGCTCTCCTGCTTGGGTGGGCCTCAGAGGACAACTCCTAAATTTTCCATAACAGGCTTTCTGGTTGGGAGGGGCTGGGAAGCCATCCTTTATAGTAGGTGAGGCTGACTCAGCTCTTCTGTCTGGACCTGGGTAGACCAGGCTCAAGGGCCAGCAGAACTCTTTATTAGGGGATCTGAGTCCGGCAGACCCACACCCAGCTGAGTTTCTGCAGAGGAGCAGATCCGCTGGTTGGCAGTACTCCTTGGGCTCTACAGGTTGAACTTAGTCTCCCAAGATCTGAGTGCTAGTTGTTGTACACCTTTCCCTGCTTCTCTCTCACAGTCAGATTCCCTGTGATCAAGCCCCACAGAATCTCCTGTATACCCTATGGGGCACAACCAGAGTAGGGACTCCCATGAAGCAACCCACAGTGTTAGGGACGGGGTTGGGAAAAGAGAACCCCTGGGCTCTGTTTTCCCCCTGGAGGAACCATATGCTCAGAGTAGACTTCTTGGCACTGTGCTGTGCTGGCCCGGGGGAGGGGCGGTGTGGTCAGCGTGTCGTGTGCCTCTTACCCCTCCGGTGTGGTCTGTCTCCGTCTCTGTGGTGCTGGGGGTGCTTTATCCTCACTCCTGTGTTCTAGGATTCTCTCAGTGGTGTCTTATCCACGGGTGGTTGTTAGTGGTTCTTGTGAGGGGGAGTGACGTCTGGAACAACCTGAACAACCTATGGCCATCTTAGTGATATCAGTCCTGGCCCCTTCTTTAATGACGGAGTCCCCAGTATTTCCTTTTTGGTTGTTGTAGCCAGCTTGAGGGGGCTGCCTTTCTCACCTTTCATCCCAGGAACAGGGAAATTGAATTGAATTGGAAACCCCTTTTTCTCTGGAGGCTGCTCTGCAGAGGGTGGGATTCCAGGGAGAGCCGGCAGTTGTCACCAGCATCTGCTGGCATCGGGGCTGAAGTTGCTCCTAAGAATAGGGGTGGATCTAGCCCTGTTGGAGAGCTGAAGGAGGCTCCGGGATGGTGGGGCGCACTCACAGTGGGATGGGAAGGTGGGCCGGGTAGCAGCTGGGTGGAGAGCAAGCTTGTGCACCCTGGAACTGCATACAGGTGGGTGGTAGCTGCACTGTCAGCTCTGCAGGACATCTCGTGCCACAGCCCCCATCCCTTGTTCCCGCCAAGGCTCTGTCTCCCCTCTTGGTCCCCTCCCAGTCTCATTGTACTCTTGAATGGGAAGGTTCTCATTTGTTTCAGGTCAGAGTTTTTGAAGAGGTGGAAGTAGTAGATGGAACACGTTCTGTAGACTGGTAGGGATGTGCCGTAGTTGGCCCATTTGGAGACGTGACCTGAGCACGTAGAGCCACTTTGCTCAGCTCTGCCTTTTGTAGAGACTTTGGTTTATAGAAGACTTTAGGGCCCGCTGCTCTGCTCCCGTCACCCATTTTATTTCACTGTCTCTCAGGACAGACCTTTAAGCTCTAGCCGGGGAGACATGGTGTCTGATAGTGCTGAGCTCTGCCAAGGACTGGAAAACCAGAAACAGCTGCCATCTCTTTGTGGGTCTTCAGTACCTAATTCCATGTGGGCGCCGTGGGATGTGCTGTTTGTTGTGCAGAGACGGTGTTCTGTCTGGACTACTACTCTTTCTCATCTGAAGGGTTTCTCCTTACCTGACACATATGCCAATTACGGTAGTTTCCTGGAGGCAGGATCGTGCATTACTTCTCCTCGCAGTCCCTCCCCCTCCTAGAGGGCCTCATGTGTGGTAGCTGCTTACCACGGATCTTTTGAATAAATGAATGATTAACTGATGCTGCACTATTTCTATGGCAGCCATTGACAAGTTGGGACACATCCCTGGATACATTTCCTGGATGCCAGAGCTAAGTGGCATCCCAGTAGCAGCATCACCTTTTTGCCTTTTCAGGGCCGTTCCAGTGACTTAGTTGTACCATACTGCCTGTAGGCTGGTCCGGCCCCATCCTGCTCAAGGTACTCGCCTGGCAGATTGAACAGTAGCCTCATATGGGTTGACCTGCTGCTCAGCAATGCCTTAGGATCATTTGCCTTTATTCATAGTTGTTTTTTTATTGATTTGTACTTCGTTCTGCAGCTTTTCTGGTCTCTTTATATCTAGGAATAGTCCCTAGATATAAAATATTTGGGAGAGGGTGCAAAATTTAGCCTAAAAAACGACGACAGTACACTGAAGGTGTCCTGACCTAATGGTAGGAATATCCTTCCATTCAGGACCCAGTGGCTGGTTAGCCCTGTGGCAACAAGGAAGAACCTGCATATTTGGGATCCACAAGCAGATGAGTGTTCTTCTTTGTCCCTGCCCGCGTCTCAGGCCTCCTCTAGTGGCTCCTGACTTTTGCCAAGAGGCCTCCAGTTTCCACCATCCTCAACCCATACCATAATCAGACCTCTCTCTCCACGGATATTTCCCGAGTTGTCCATTTAATAAGGAATGCGCTTCTCCAGCCTCAGCAAGATCACCTGCTACGTGGATCTATCCATCTGTCTATCCACTCACCTACTCTTTTACCCTTCTACCCAGCCGCCCTCCCTCCCTCCTTTCTGCCTTCCCATCCATCCATCCATCCATCCACCCACCCATCCACCCATCTAGCCACTCATCTTCCTATTTGGCCTTCCATCCATCCAGCATTTTTGAACACTGACTATATGGCAGGTACTGTGTGAGGCACTGGGGATGCAGTGATGAATGAGAGACAGGCTTCTCCTTCAAAGAGCTCACGGTTCAGCTTCAGGAGACAGACATAAGCAACGTGTACACAGCGCACAATAGTGAATGTTACGATGCATTGTGGACAAAGAACTGTGAGAAGATAGAAGGGGTAGGAGATGAGTAAAGAAGAAAGAAGGAGAGAATGACTTCAAAGGCAGTGAATATTTGCCACAAGGCTTAACTACTGATAAGCCTCTTTCAGAGTTACCTTCTTCTAAAGCAGTGTTTTAAAAATCTTTTGTGCTTTTAGTAGAAAAATGTCTTTTTCCTCAATAAAATTTACATGAAACAACCAATAAATAAACCAAGCAAAAGCAGAGTGCCTTTGGTTAAATTGGGGGTGGGGTGAAGGTGGGGGTGGTGGTCCAGAAAGACCTCTGCCTGGCTGCATCCCAGGCTTCTGAGCCCTGCCCTCTGGTCTTCCCAAGGTGGTCAAAGTTGTTTTGATTCTGGTTGTTGCTGAGGACACAGCTTTGCCTTGGAAGAGCATAGAACCTATAGGCCGTTGCAGGCAAATCTCTAGGTGATTTTGACACCCACTTAGGACCCAAACTGGATAGCTGGGCTTTTCTTTTGGGGAAGAGAGACCTAAGTATAATACTTAGAGGTAGGAAGGGGTGGATTAGAGTGAGGAATCAGTTGTCCCTTTTGAGAATGGAGTTAGTTCTTGGTCCTCACGGCTTAGAGCTGTAAGGTAGGGTGGGCAAGCTTCTAGCGTATCGTTTCTCAGGAGGAGAAAAGCCTCTTCCGGGGCCTGTTAGTGTAGAGATCTCTCCGTGAGGAGCTGTGGGATCTGGTTGCATGCACCTTGTCCCTGTTTGTCCTAAGAACCCAGGGAGAGCTGTGGGGCTCCCTGGGGTTGGCAGAGAGGACGCATGGTAGGAGAGAGTCATAGACCAGGCCAGCAGAGAGGAGTTGAGCCGACTGGGTTGGTAGATACGACTACTGCTACTTCCTGAGTACTGGCCATGTGATAGACCCTGCTCTGAGTGTTTTCTGTGTATTGGCTTAATCTTCATAATCACCCCATGTGGAAGGTATTTTTTTAACCCGTTTTGCTAATGACATTAAGGCACAGAGAGGTTACGTGGATAATTAGTGGTAGAGCTGGTATTCAAAACTGAGGCAGTATGGCTCACCGGAGAATGCCCCTTTAACATCAGCTTCATGTTAGAAAGTTCATGCAGGCTCAGAATAGGGCATTTTTATTTGGGGCTTTAACTATAATTGACCAGTTTTTTAGATTTATAGATCTAATATCTATATATTTGTGTACTTTTTATTTTTAAAAACATCCTCCAGTTGTAGGCAGGTATGAGTTGGTACCAGGCTACTTTGCTGCCCTACAGAAAAAGGTGAAAAGCAGTGTGGCCTTTCCCTAAAGTCCCACCTGCAGACCCTCGGCCTCACTCTGAGCCAGGTCTCCCAGCACGCAGCCCCTGGGAGGCTAGTCCACAGCGGGGGGGCCACTGAATTGGGGCTAAGATGGAGAGGGCGTCCGTTGGCGTCCCTTCTTCCCTGACTGAGCCTCGGAGCTCTCGTCTCCATTATTACCTTGGATATGTTCTCTTAAAAGAAGATGCTTTCTAGCTATGAGACGGGTGCTTAAGGCAAGACTATGAAAAAGGTACTTCCTAGGGCACCTCCATGTGTAGCCAGCTTTTCAGCATTTGAGCCCAGGTCATTTAGAGCAGTGGTTCTCAAAATGTTAATTTCTTCTTCTTCTTCTTCTTCTTCTTTTTTTTTTTTTTTTTTTAAACAGAACCACTTTCCTCTAACCCCAAACTACGGGGCTCCAGCAAGCATAGTCTGTCAAGACCCTTTGATGTAACTACCCTTGGCTATTTCTCTGATCCTTCACTTTCACTAGAAGTTGTTTTGTTTTTGTGCCAAACTGATGAGTAGGAGGTTTGGGGTGGGAGGAGGAAGAGACTGGAAGAAGAATTTCGGATTGTCTGTGGATTTCCATTAGCCGTGCTCTCTCTGTCCCTCATTATCAGGGATTACTAAGGTTTGTTTTATAAAGGATTAGGATGTCTGTGCTGTTTTGCAAGTAGAAGTTTAGGAGTTTTTCTTAGAATCAAACATTAATCGAGAAAAACAGATCTAACATAAAGCAAAAAAAAAAATCCAAGAGAAAGCCCCATTCTGTTCAGACTTAGGGCCTGTAGGAAAATTTTCAAAAGTATTTCTTCAAGGGGCCAAGCAGCAGGACTCCCGTTTAAGCTTTGCAGCTGTTGTAGGATGTCTCCCTCACATATGGCTTTGAAATTTTACCCCTCTTATCCTGAATGATTAAACACCCTCTCTTGCTTTCTCTCCTTTTGCAGTCCTGAATAGAGGCGCCATTGCGCTCCAGCAGCGTAGAGAGTTTCTAGTGTCGCATCACTTTGGAAAAGCATTGATGGAAACCAGCATTATTCCTGGAGCTGCCTTTCTTTTTTGTCTCCTTTGTTCTGAGCCTGAAGAGATCACACTCAGAAAGGCAATTGGGTTTTCTAGTTTAGGGCAGATTCTAGATGCTTTCCAGGGGCCTTGGGCCACGAAGGGATTGCTCTCTCCTGCCACCCATCGTGCACTGGGTAGAGGTTTGCCATGGTCACCAGGAAGGGGATGGTTTTCCAGATGTCTCTTGCTAAAATGTGCTCGGAAGAACTTCCCCCCACTCCATTTTGTTTCCAAAGAAAATTTATTGAATATTAAGTCATAAAGCCAGTGATATAATTTTAATGAAAAATATCCTGTATCACTCAAGACTTAAAAGAACAAAAATACCCCTTAGAAACACTGCCTTGAAAAATAATCACATTAACTTTACACACAACAGAGTCCTTTCTTAAGCTTTATTTAAGAAATCGAGTACTATATAGTTCAATATATATAAGACACATCCAGTATTGTGTTCCTGATAGCAAGTGCATAGATTTTGTTAAGATATCATTTCACTCGATATAAACGTTTTACGGTCACATGAAGATAATACTCCCGGTGATTTTGCCCAAGCATGAGAGGAGAGAACAGAACACAGCAAAAGTAGCGAGCTACAACAGAGATGAGAAACAAAAACAGCGAATTAGCAGAACAGTCGATTCCTGATAAGTGAATAAGCTGATTGCTTGGTCACAATGTTTTATTCACTTATCAGGAATGTTGCACAGTACACCGATGTTCACTGTGTTTCCTAGCCTGCGGCTGAGAGGCCCAGCCCGTGGGTTGTTGGGAAGCATCACGGGCTGCCGTCCGCGTGGCGAGCGGTGACAGTCCTGTAATCTCCCAGGGCGGTCTGTGGGTGGCACACAGATACACCTTGCTAACTAACACCGCAGCGGTGTTTTACAGAATCAGAATGGTAAGAATGAATTTAAGCAGGGACCAACTTTACAGTCATGAGTGCTTAAGGGAACTAGCATTTTTGTCCCCTTCTTTGGAGAATTACGATTTTTGTTGTTTTTCTAAAAAACAACAACAAAAAAACTGGCTTTGTCTTTGTCTTTCCCTTCTTTTACTTAGCATCAGTATTTTGCCTTATGCCAAATGGTGGATGGATATATATATATATGTGTATATATATATATACATATACATATATATACATATGTATATACATATATATATACACATATATATATTCATTCTTGTATTCCTTAGAGATTTTAAAAATAAACACTTGCATCTTGGACAGAATCGATCACCCTCTTTACCCCTTCTCCCTCCCTCACACCCCCCACCAAAAAAAAAAAAAATCACACCCTTCACCCTCTTTCCCCACTAAGGTAGGCAGTGGTTTTCAGAGGCAATCTGATGAAGGCTATGAGCTTTAAAGCAGAACTATTGGCAGGAAGTCAGCTCCCATCTGTGCAGGTTTGGAGCTGGTGGAAGTCACTTCGCTGAGGTGTTCAGCCTATGGGGGAAAAGAGCCTCCTTCCCTCCACCTCACCAGGTCCCTCTGTTGTTGAGCCAACTAGAAAAGACCATCTAGGGGCCAGAGGGGCCGCCGAAACCAGAGGGTGAAGGGCTTGAGCACCTGCGGGGAAAATCTCATTGGCAGCGGGAGGAAGGCTGCCCGGTGCAGGGTGGCCTGAGTCAGACAGAGTTTGTGTGTCTGAAAAGCTGGGAGAGAGAAGACAGAGGGAGCAAACATCAATGGGATCTTTTAAGAGCACTTGGAGAGCAGTCCGATTCCTGAGCATAAGAGATGGGCAGAGATGGGAGGGTGGCCGGGAGCTTCGGTTTCAGAGGGCATACAAGGAATAGTTCCTTTAGTTCTCTTTTGGTAACTGGGGTTGGGGTGATAGTGGGGGACAAGGTGTTCATTCAGGAGGGAGTTGTGTGGATGCATATGGCATCCTTGGCTTTCGTTTGGAAATGGATGATGTATCATGAAGACGTGAGCATGAGAACCTGTACCTCCTTCCCCTCCCACCTCACCGAGTAAGAGCTTCCTTTTGAGCACTTGGAAGTAGTCCCTTTAGTTTCTGTTCTTTTCAGTAATTAAAGCTGCTCCTGGATGCAATCAGCTCTTAAAAAGAAATAATTTAAATTACTTTTCTATACATCGGTAGTGACTGATTGATAGGAACATGTAAACTTAAGTTTAACCCTTTCACATCTCTATTCACCAGGTCATTGTGCCGTTTCTTCCCTTAGAGCTCAGTTCTTTGAAAAATGCGGTTAGTCCCTAGGAAGAGTTGGTAATGATACGCCTTTAGACTTGTGGGGAGGTGGAAGGAACCCTAGCTCTGCTTCTGCTCCTCTTAACATTTCTTAAAGTGATGCAGCAGCGAGCCCTAGGAACTGCATCCGTGCACCCGCGACAGGGCGGGAGGAGGGAAGGGACCAGTGGGGTCAGAAGACCGGAAGAGGTCTGGGCAAATCCAACTCTGCAGGCAGTTATTTAGGGGAATGACAGAAGTAAGTAGCAGTCTTGGACTAGGTGGTTAGAATGGGCTGTTGTATAGAAATCAAGAGGTGGCTGGTGTGCAGTTTACCCCTTTCCCCAAATCAGATATTCACTTAGGTGGAATCGACTGTATCTTTTTACACAACATATAGAAAAAAAACAGATACGTGAAACAGTGAGGTGTGTAGATGTATCACCAACATATAATGACTACCAACAATACAACACGCAGAGAGAGAAACAAGTATTAGGAAAATGGTTTAATATTGGAGACAGAAGCAAAAAACTGCATCACACAATAACATACGTTACAAAAATAAGTTTGACTGTTTCAACTACACGGTTATGTTCACAATGAGGACAGAAGAATCAGAAAAAACTTTGATCTAAACAGCAAAAAAGCAAACCCCTAAAGTTGTAACTAATACATTTATCCACTTAAAGTGACTGAGTACTTCTAAATCTAATTACCTTATTGTGTAACTGCACAATACAGAATAAAAAGTGAAACTTACCGCTGTATTTTAAGACAAAATTCTAATGCTAGATATAAGCAAAGGGAAAAAAGAAATGAAGCCAAAGTTTTTAATTCTCAAAAGAAAAGCAACTTTCTTTCTATCAACCAGAAATCAAACCTGAAATCAGTCATTGTCAGGGGGCCCACTAGAGTAAGCCACAAAAATTTCCATTTTTTTTTTAATCTCCAGTATAAAAAGTTCCACTGGTACAAAATGCGTAAGTACAATCAGTTGTAGAAATAGGAAAGCCTGCGTATTTTTTTTTTTTTGGCTCAAATTCCATCAAACAACAAAATCCAAATGCATCAATAAAACAAACAATACTCAAATGGTCTTACAGTTTCCACTAGGTTGCATTAACTTTGGCTTTTCTCAGACAATATTTAAAAACTATTTTGTAATTCTAAACAAAATGATATTATTAATCTACAAACAACAATTCTCACAGCACAAAAAAACACAAATACATTTTTTGTATGACATTATTCAAAAAGGTAATGAAACTACAGGTTTTTTTAAAATTTTATTTCTTCTTGTTAATTAGCACTTAATAAAAACAAACAGTAAAATGAGTCCAGAGTAGCACAAGCCAAAGAACTATAACCCCTATGGTGAAAGAAAGATGAACTTGTTACACCTTTGAGGACTGCCATTTTATCACAATTCTCTAATTTAGTGTAAAAACGACTATTCTCTACACTTGATTTTAAAAAAGCAGTTTCCCTGTGTGTTGTTCCTTCTGGCACAGGCCCTTTGCACCCTTGCAGCTTTTTTTTCCTTTGATATTAAAAGATAAAGTGAGTAAAAGTCAATTTGTCTCTGAGGAGGGTCAGCTTTTAAACAATGCAAACATGCAAAAAAAAAAAAAAACTTTCCCCCTGAAATGTACTGTTTTGGTCGCCTGCAAAATAAGAAACACCCAATGTGAAGTGCCCAGCCTGAGCCTCTTGTCACCGGCATTCAAGCTCCTCTGGGGGAGATGCAGGTGGGTGAAAGGACAGTCTGAAATTCAGATGGTGGTGTTCTCTTGTGTGCTGTGCATCCACAAACCACCCTATGCTGTATGTGAGAGCGCGATGTGTGGGGACTCCTGGTATTAAGCTGATGGCTGCAGGAAGTACAAAATAGCCCTCAAAGGATGAAGGAAGGCCCCAGCAGTAGTAAACACGTGTGAGGATAATACAGATCATTTCATTGTAAGTGCATGTGCTATAAGAAGGAAACTTGTTTTGTGTTTAGTTTTTGTGTTTGTTTGTTTTTTTTTTTTGCATCGTTAGAGGCTAGTCCTTTCCATCCCAGGGCTATCACGTCCACATGGAACTAACTCAACAGAGTGGTGAGTGGGAGAAGGAGGAAGGAAAGGGAGCCAGCAGTTTCTGAACTCCTTTAAAGACAAGCTTCCAGGGCCAAGAAGGCAGGAGTCTGTGTTGGGGCCTTAGGGATGACACTGGGGTTTGTCAAGACAGTGAGAGTTCTGTTCAACGTGAAGTCGAAGTCAAAGTAATATGGCACTTTATAGAGCGGCAGCAGGATCTGGTGCTAGGTATTTGGTCAGTAACTGTGATAAAGAATAGAGTTGGACTTAGATGGTCAGTCCCCTTTCAATGATTTCAATTAATAAAATTAACAAAAAGGCAGAGAAAGAAAGGACTATCAACTTCTAACCCCAGGCACCTTGCTTAATCAGAGGTATCTCCTGGGATCAGAGAATGCCCAGCACAGTGGCTGATTAGAAACATCATTAATTGGGAGTATTTAAGGAATAAAAATCCCTCAAAATGCTACCCCATCACAAAGTCGTTTAACTGGAAGGCATATGAAAATATTCTGAACTAGAACATACCCCTACACCTGATCTCAAAAGCATATAGAATTTAAGGTTAATGATGTAGGTACTGAATCTACCTACCATCCCCCTTAGAAGGTTTATCTAATCAATCCACTGTTTCTAATTAAAACCGGAGAAGGAATTTCAGCAGCACATTAGTTTTTTTAAAATGACCAGAAATTATCAATCAATCAAAACTAAAAAAAAAAAAAAAAGGTGTAGGGCGGAAATAAACAAAAAACGGAGAGGGTGAAGATATATTTTTTCCCTTCAGATTTGCTTTGTGGAGTTTTTTTTCTTTTGGATCTCAACCAGTGGGTAAAAAAAAGTAGAAAAGACAAAACTCAAAAGATGTATGGGCCGGGGCGGGGGGCGGGGAGTCCAAATTAGAAACACCCTGGAACAAACAGAAATGACAACGGTATAAAAAGTTACCAACGCTCCAGACAGCTCTGGGTAGAAAGGGTTAGAAGTTCAGAACTTTCTCACCTTAGAGGTTTCCATAGATTATGAAGGAAATACATCGTGAGGTTGCCATCACAGCATTGATGTGCAGAGCGGTTAAAAAAGTGAGACATGGGCACTTATACAATGTCTTACAAAAAACATCATAGAGAAATAACAAACAATAACAATTTCAGGCAACAAGACCACAGGATAGCAAGTTAACAAACTTTTTAACCTCTTTTTTTTTGTTTTTTGTTTTTTAAATATTAGGGATTTATACAAAACACATAATAAAATACCCATGTTATCAAATTACTTCTCACAAGAAACACACTGAAGCTCTAGGAAGGAAGTACCTTTGGAATTTGGCACTATATATTTTCACTTTTTTTCTTTAAAAGAAAAAAAAATCACATTTTGCTGAACACAAACACATCTAAATAGTCCACAATAAAAAAAAATGACATCAATGCTTTACAAGCCAACACAAAACTTATTCTGGAATAGGGTTTTTTTTTTTTTCCCCCTCACATGAAATTTTTTTTTAAGCAAACTTTTTTTTTTGAAATTCTTTAAGTAAACCAATTCTAACCTTGTCTTATCAACAGAGAACATTAAGACCATAAGACTCATGATTGAAACCACAACTTAATTCACAGAAGCACCAACATAACAGTTTACAGTAACCTTTCTCCTGTACATTGAAACAGTATAAAATATAGGTAATTTCATGTGCATTAAACCATGGATTGTCTAACTGTGAGTCAGTTCAGCAAAAGGTGACACAAATAGGTAGCATTTGCCCCAAAACAGGGTAAATATTTTTCTTATACTAATCTACAAAAAGTGGTTCTATATATATATCTTAATGAGAAAGTGAGCCACCTAAAATGGCCTTATCAAAAAACTTTACACTGCCTGAAAAATGTAAAAACTATTACAGACCTCTAGAGACTTAAAATCAGACAGTTTTTTTTCTCAAACTGTTTTTGGAAGTAGTCTGTTAGAAACCAACATTCTGTGTCCCTGGACACATATTGCTATTGTTACCAGTGACCGGGAAGAATGCCAATCCCTGTATAATACTTTCAAGTCTGTTTTATGAAAAAAAAAAAAATAAGAAAGAAACGTTTTTGCCACAGGTTTTTTTTCTATAATTAATTTGTCTAATAAATTTCAGTCTTGCATGAATGCTGCAATGTTTTTCACATTGACTTCCCAGAATTCATAGCTAGATGAGGTCACATGCAAATTTCAAAGGTCAAACTAGATCAAAGGTCAGTAGGAGAACCAAATGTGATGTGAGGTCAGAAAGACATCAGAAACAATGACGGGACGATGAAACTTTTTTTTTTTGAGACGCCACAGGGACATGCTAGGCAAACGGTGAACTAACGGGCATGAAGATGTCTAGGGAGAAAACAAGGGAGAGTAAAAAGTTACACAGAATCTACGCAGCAGCAACAAAATCACTCTTAAGGGTGCAGGAGAAAAACTAATGCAAATCTTAGGTCATCCCGGGAGTCTACGAGCCATTCCCGTAATTTGCATTTCTTACAATCTTTATCCACAGCACAATGGAACCCCAAGAGAATCCATCCAGAGGAGGAGAGGGGATGGATTCCAGGAGTTTTGGGGTGGGGGCTGGCGAGGGACAGCAGGGGAGGATCCAGTTTCAACGGATGTAACATGTGGGGGAGAGTCAGACGACCGAACTATAAACTAGATAGATCATGGAGGCTACAAACAAAATCGTCAGACAGATACAAACAACAAGAGGGAAAAGCATGAACTGCAGGCCTAGGGTTCAACGGTGAAAAAAAGCCCATTCCTAGAACGATTCCTCTAGAGACTACTTCAAAAGGATCTAGCTAGCACAGAGAACTGCTCTTTAGGTACCCAATAAGTTAACAATAGGCAATAAATAACTTCCATTATTTCTGAGGCAGTAAAAATTTTGTACAAAAATAGAAATGCTTTTTTTACAAATAAAATTTACAGGCCTGTGGCTTTCTTTTTTATTTATGTATTTATGTATTATTTATTTATTATTAAATTTATCTTTCAAGAAACATCAAGTATTTTCACTCATTTTTATTTTATTTTTAAACCCTGTAGCTTTAAGAAACAGATCTCTAAATCTTTTTTTTACATTAATCCTTTCTAAAAACTAAAATAAAACAACAAAATAGACAACCAGTGTAATAATCTGACCGATAAATGTCATGTTTCTTTGAACCCTAAAATAAAATCCTACTTGTTAAAACAAACCAAATGTAGTGGAAAGACGTTTGTATTGTTTTAAGTGCTTCTCCTGGCTTCTCTCTCGAGCTGGGCCACCACCTTAACCTCTAATCGGCCGGCGCCCTCCTAGGGACGGGCGCAGACAGGAGGGGCGAATTCTCCAGGCAGTGCTCTGGGGCACCAGGGGGCTCAGAGTTAGAATTGCACGTTAGCCTTTGTTTGCCTTTTAAATTCTCAAGATGTCATTTATTTATGTGTGTTTTTCTTTAAAAAAAAAAAAAGCAAAAAACGAGAACAAAACGAAAAAGGTAAAAGGAGATTCAAATTGCAAAACAAAGGAGAATACAGTGGCACAACTGGAAGAGGAGTTTTACTCGATAGAAACAAGGTAGCCCAAGTTTTTAATTATGGCGAAGTGGGTGGGGGCGGGGGAGGGGACATGGAGGCCTTATAGTAAAAATAACCGTCTCTCTTGGTAAAAGTTGGCAATGTGGTCCTCCTCTGCCTTTCCTGTTGAGTACAGGCTGGCTTGTGGGACTTACCCTAAGAAAGCTAAAATAAGAGCAGGGAGCCTCTGGGGTTAGGATCAGTAAGGTTTGCTGTCGTTTTTGGAGCGCTTCAGCTGGACCTTCAAGCGTTTCATGCCAATCTGAAAGCCATTCATAGCCTGGATAGCAGCTTGTGCGGACACAGGATTGTCGTAGCTAACAAAGCCTGGAAGACACAAGGGGAAGGACGGCGGCAGTCAGCATGGAGAGGCAGCGCGGGAGACGGGAGCGAGCAGGAGGTCGTGGGGGCGGGGCTGCAGAGTGTAACCGTACGTGGTGGGGAGCGTGGGCAGGTGCCGTGGGCTCGGCCGCGGGCAGCTCTGCTCGGGTCGGGGTGTGCCGGCCGTGGACGGACGGGGTGTGTTTTACGGCCACCCCTGGGCACGTCCACAGAGAAACAGGGAGAAAAGCGGGTCGGACTGGGAATTTGGTATCATGACAACCACCCTCTCCTCTGTGAAAAACGAAATCTCAGACTCTCAGACTCCTGGTCTGTTTACTGACTTCGGTCAAGTCTGTCTGGGTTTCAAGCCCCTTGGAATCCTTCTGACAGAACCTGTGGTGGTGCTCACAGAGGCAGAGGCATAGATACTCCGGGGCTCGCAGGGTCCCCAGAGGCTCACATGTCCCAACCAGGTGCGGTTTAAATGAAGGGCTGGTAACGGTACACTGCAAACACCCCGACTTTCATTCCAGTTCCCCATCTGTATCCACACAGCCCACACCTGTTCGGCTGTCGGATGGGGTCAGTCAGTGAATTAACTCTAGGATAATTTGTACTTGATTTTTAACATTTTGGAGTTATTTCTGAGAGGGACCTAGGGAACCCCCAAGGGAAATGCCGGTCCTTTCTTATCATCTCAACTTCCGTTTTCAAAGCTCCACTGCATTCGACAGACTGGAAATTGCTACATTATACCCCCTAAGAATAAAGAGTCTGAATAGCTTAGGGCTTAAGAGCCATCCTCACAGACTTCCCAGTATCTTGGTCTGTCCTAACACCACCAAAATGGCAGGGAGGGCATGCTGTTGAGAAAGGGCCAGTGATGCTCTGCAAAGACCCAGAAACAGAATTCTGATCACAATAGTTTGCTCTAACACTGGTGGTGGGGGTAAGAGGGTACACACAAAGCTTTCTTTAGGTAATGCCGACGTAAAGGTGTTGAACTCGTACTGTCCCTACTTCTGGGGTTGAAAGGAAGCTATTATACTGGGTGGATTCCAGTTCTCAACATCAGCTGTTCAGAAGGTTCTATACTAAGCTTCTTCAACTATCTGCTATTAAAATCTAAAGCTAAAGAGAAAACTCCTTTACAAACTGGAGGAGGAAGAAAAGGACATAAATATAACTTTACAGAGTTCTCAGCCGATAAAAAGGAGCATATGGTATAATGCAGAAAAGCTTTTCATTGGCAGGCTGTACTGCAAAATGGTGGTACAGATCTTTACTAAATCTAATCCCCAGTATATGTGCTCTCGAATCCAAGATTTTGGCTCTGATTTTCTCCTTTCCTTCTAGGTCGTTATCCAGAAGCAGCAAGATGATTAAAGAATGGAAATGGGTCAAGGGTGAAATGGATAACGAAACCTGGCCAAGAGGTTAGCATGAGAGAATGGGCTACCTAAGACTAGCAAATCTGGGACCCCCCCCCCAAATTAGGCCGGCTCACTGAGAAATGTAGGTTTGGGATGCTGCGGCTTTTGATAAAAACTGAAAACAGTGCATAGTGCTAAGTACCATTGTCTGCCGACATTCATAGGTATAGCCTGCATTATTACACCTTGGTTGAAGAGTATGTGGGCTGATATAATCTCTTTTCAAGGCACTAACAACTGTTTTTCTCAAAATCAGACCCTGAAGCACAATCCCTTTCCGATCTCCAAATAAACCCAGGACATTGCTTAGTGATGAGGAGTATAAAAGTCTGGCTCATAACCTCGCGCAGGGAAGCTCCGAGTGGTAAGCACCCACCGAAACACAGATGCCCCCCCCCCTCATGTAACCACTCCCTTTCCATTTCACTTGTTGGTGCGCCATCACAAGGGGGTTTATGTACTTGTCACAGCAGCAGCGATAGTGGGGTTGGTTCAGGCTGACACCCTGTCCACTTGGGTAAAAACAGTGACTTTCAATGGTTGACATACTAATTCCCCTAACAACAGAGGCTTCAGACCTTCCTGGGTGATGGCACAGAGATTAGAAAGACGTTACGATAATGGGGTTTTAGAAGCCAAAACATTCTCTTTACACCTGTTGCCCATTTCCAGTTAGCCAAATACTAAGTTTGAGTACCACTCCTACCACCTTTGATGTTTTTCTTCATACCATATAGTTCTCTTTGTATTTCCTGGGTCCGGATCTATTCCAATTTGTTTGGTGCTCTTACTGCCTACTACCTCCATGAATTACTAGATTGGAGGAATGATGAAAGCCAATGTTCGATCTCAGACTGGGCCAGAACTTGCCAAGCAAGTAATCTATACTCTGAACATTCTAGCCTCTAAGCTACTTTGGAGACCAAAGGGGTTCAAAAAGCAAAACAAGAAATAGATTTAATGAATGCTATGCTTCTGCTTCTAAAACATTAGGGCCAGTGGAGAGTGTGCCTCTCTTTTAGGGAGCACAGAGTCTGGGCTGCATGAGGAAGGAGGACACAACAGCCCAGGCCACCGAGGACCTGGGTTTTCCAGTGTTTTCTGAATGCTTGCATCTCCTGGGCTCTGCATCCACTCGGGCAGGCCCTGCAGAGCCCATCATCCCAAATTCTGGCTCCCGAATCAGCATAATGCAGCACTTCCTGGGACCGTGACGGGCATCAACTCCCCGTCCCGAGCTTGGGGGGGGGGTGCTGCAGTGTGGCCACACCCCTACTGTGAAGGTATGTGAGAATGTAGGAAGCCTCCCCATACTACATGCTACCCAGATCCACAAGTGCCCGAAGCCTCCCGCACCTAGAAGGCTACGGAATTCATGGCAGTGTCTGCAGTACTGCTCTGTACCAGGATCGCCTAAAGTACGCTGTAGTCCATTAACTGTATTTCCCTCTGCTCAAGTTCGTGGTTCCAGCGGTGGGGCTTGAAGAAACTAGTGAAAGATGACTAGCTGCGTGTAGTAAGACCCTGAGTAGCACAGTACACAACATCATCTAAGGCGTGGGCATTTAGTTTCATTTCCCAGATCCTTCCTTTTTCTATAGCCCCTTCCTCTGCTTTTGACTAAATGACTTTGCCCGATCTGCTTACATGGATCCAGAACACCAGGAAATAGCACCACCCAGGGAAGGCCCTATCTGGACTTCTCAAATATTTGCCATTTACATTTTCCTTCCCGTGACTCCTCACACTTGGGAATGTACTGTTAATATTCTGGCTTGGTTTCTTTTGCATACCAAAGCACTTGCTCAGATTGGTCTGTTTGTCAATGAAGACTTTAGCAGAGATAACATTTCCAAAAGGCATGAACATCTGCAGAATGTCCTGGTCTCCAAACTCCTGTGGAAGGTGGTAAATAAAGAGGTTTGCACCCTCTGGACCTAAAGAGGAAAAAAAAATCAGAGTAAGGTATTCTTCGCTTCTTAGTTCCCAAGGCCTCTTCTTAGGACTGCTTTAACAACAGATAGCCTAAGCATTTGCCTTTCTCTCTCATGCTAGAAGGGAATGAGACAGATGGATAAATGTCAAGTGCTGGTATGTCTTTCAAGATGGGAATCATCCTTCAGATGGTCCTGATTTCCAAAGACACTGGTCAGCAATAGCTGTCTTTTCACTGATCATCTTCTGTGGCTCGCATTTGCTTAGTGTACATATTTTCAGTCTCCTCTTCATGGGGGTGAAGGTGGTCCCCATGGGGTAGAGGTGGGGAGGAGAATGCAGGAGTGGGTTTTTCCTGGGTGGCTGTGTTTTGTTGTATGTATGTACGATCTCTTGGAGTTGAGAGTATCCTGTGTGTTCTAAGCAAATTGCAGCAATTTAGAATAATGGATATAGCAGTAATGTTGCTTGGATTTCTCAATCATTTACCTAATTATCCATCCAGTTTTGATTTGCCAAATCTCTTAACAGAGTCTAATAATCATTTTTATTAGAAATGACTGGCAGTGAGTCAAGGCAGGGAAAAATAGGTAGCTAGAGTTTCACAGCTGTGATAGGAATCATACCACTGGGGATTAGCCTTGGAAATGAACGCACAAGGTGCAGAAGCTAGGCAGAGACCAAGCTCAGAGCCATCACTTTCCAGAGAAACAGGAAGCCAGGGCAGAGTATGGAAGGCCCTCTCAGCTACACTGGTTAGAGAGGTAAGTTCTCCTCTTGTCTTCCCGTCATTCCCCATCTCTCTAGCCACCTGCCCGAGAGCCGTCCGGAGGTGAAAAGGAGGGAATCTGAGTGACCTGATGGGAGGTAATCATCTAACCCAGAACAGGCAAGGAGGCTTTCCAGGTCCAAAGCCGCCTGGGGTAGTTACAGATTCCCCCCCCCCCCCCCGGGCCCCCCCCGCCCGGGGGGGGCCCCCCCCCAGGGCTGGATGCCTCTAGGATGTTCTAAGTTCGGGGCGTGGTGTCTGGAGGGGAAGGGTGCTCACAAAACAGATGAAGTAACCTTGGCAGCTGACTCCTGGAACCTTCAGTGGCATCCAGGGAAGGAACCAGAGCTGCCTGCCCCACTGGGATGCCCCAAGGGAGTGGCTGCAACGGGTCCCTGCAGGGGGGTGTGGTGGTGGTTAGTATTTGGGTCTAAGAGAAGTAAAACCGGAGTAAGAATAACTTTGTAAAAATAGAAGAAACATCTTTGTAAAGAAGAGTCAAACCAAGTTTCTTGCCACAAAAAAACAGTGTACTAATGTGTGGGACTTTTCCCAAGGATGTCTTCTGGAAGCAAGTTTCTGAAGCCACAGAGATGAAGCATTTCTTTAAGTTCAACATGACCACTTTAACTTTCTGTGTTGCTCACAATTCCCATGGACATATCCACATTCCAGTGCCAAGGAGGCAGTCTGTAATTCAAGGGACACAGTTGCAGGTCTTAGGTCCCCAAATGTTTCCTGGTTTAAAAAAATTCTTAAAAAAATCAACACTAATATGAATAGGTGAAAAACCAAAACACTGGAAAGGGATGTTTGGAGTGCCACCAGGCCAGGCACGGCTTCGGCAGTGTGTGTACTGGGCAAATCTGGCACCACCCAGGTTTCATGTTCCTTCTCAATAAAAGGTCCACATGTACAAATGAGGATTTATGGGACCCACTCTCAACTCCTGAGGCCCGGGGAGAAAATGCAATTTACTGCACTCTGTCAGAGTACTGGCTACGCCTGGGCAGTCCTGGCATTCTAGAACACTGTACATTCCGACTGTATCTGTGCCATATGGGGGGACCAAGAAAATATGAAAAAGGTCACTCTAAGGAGGCTCTGTTCTTTATTCACCATTTTCTCAGGTGAAAGTGCCACCAGCATCTCCTAGTGTAGACCCCACCAGTTTTCATCACCCAGAAATAGTTTGATTTTGCAAACTGCCAGAATTGTGAACACTAAAATAAGAAAAAGGTGACTCGATGGGGAAAACCTCTCTTCCGTGCAAAGAAGGCGGCTGTTGCCATAGATACCAAGGGTAGAGACACAAAAACACGTTTTTGAGGGTTCCACCTATGTATCCACCTCACTGTTGCTTTTAAGTAAGAACCTGCTGACAGATCATGCATTCCTCGGATCTCTCCCAGTACATGTCATTTTAACTTGCTGGAGTTCTCTGTTAGAGTGTTGGTCCCAGCTGGCTGGGTGCTCACATTTTGTATTTCTCAGATAGGGCACCTGGTCTAGCACAGAGCATTGGGGGTGTCTGTGGCCGATGGCCGGCACCCACCAGCTGCTTTGTGGCCTTCCTGAGGCTCTGCCTACTTGTGTGTGCGTGACTGCCTTCTGCAAATCAAGGAACATGGGTAGGTATGACAGAGGTCAGAGAGTATTCAGGAGTGATAGGAAAGATGGTAAACTTTCCTGGATTGAGGTCGATAGGGATGCCATAACCCTTCAGAAGATTTAGCTGGGGAATATATCAAAGCCACTTTAAAACAACAGCAGCAGCAAAGCCAGCCTGGCTCATTTTCCTGTGGGAAAATATATACTAGGGCACATGACTAAATGCATCAACTTGACTTTCAACTCTCTTAACTAAAGGACAAAACCATGGAGCAGAAAATCTAAAAATCTGTTTAGTTGTGGAATTCATTGGGTTTTTCTTTTTTCCTTCCAAGTATAACCTGTTTTGAAAATTACGTTGCAGTCAAACTAATATTAAGATGGTTTAAATTTCTTGAGCACACATCAACTGGGTGAAAAGAAGGTGATCAGAAAAGAGGTATGAGAAGGTGGGAGATGATTAAAAACACTAAACAAACCAAAAAACACCACCACCACCACCACCAAAAAAATCAAAACTAAACCATGCTACCGGTAGCCCCAATACCTAAATGTCAATGATCCCAGGTTGGCAGCCATTATTCACATTAATCCCAGAGGGTTAGCTACTGCACAGGCAACCCCAAAAAGGCAAGGCTTGGAAATGTGGGGCAGTGAGCTGCGGTAAAGCAGCAGAGGACAGTTGTTTCAGGGCCCACATTCTATCCTTGCACCAGTACATGGCGAGTCCACTGGTGACTGGGTGTTTCTCGGTGACATACGTCACGTTGCTTGCTCTAAGGCTCTGCTGGGCAACGGAGCAGTGGCCAAGATTCTTTAAGAATCCTGCGGGGAACCGGCTTTTATGTTTTCGCCTAAGAACATCATTATCTCACAGACCCCTCCTACCACAGTCACCATGGTAGTCTGACCCCAGACAAGGGACCTCAGGGCAGGCCCTTCTTTGGGAAGGCAGGGTATTTATGACGTAGGGTCTCCACATGCCTCGGGAAATACAGTTGCCTGAACGGTGGTGCAGGTTTTTAAAAATCTACACTAACGGTCACAGCTAAGAATAAAGAGAAAGTTGAAATAATGAAGAATTTAGATTTTCATATATCTCATTTTTAACGATTTATAAATGGAAACAAACCTTTGTTCTACAAGGGTATCTTTAAAGCTGTGTCCCTTTTAAAGTTCACAACTTTACAAAGTTAAAACATTCTATTCTTATAGAACACCATATTTAAAATACGCAGACAAGAACAGTCTGGAAACGTAGGGTGAAGATAAAGGAGAAGGGGAAAGAAATTTGTAAAAACTGCCTCAGCAATACTTCCTTATTCTAGCCCCTTCCGCCATACTCCGACAGGTGTGAAAGAGAATAAATACCATCATGGTGCAGAGTTCCCTTGAAAGCAATTTCTACTAAGGAGAAGAGACCAAAAGGAAGAAAGGAAAAGACAAGCTCTCCCTCTTTGGACTGGTTCATTAACTGTTTTAGAATTAGCTTGAATTTATTCTTAGCATTCACTTCCTGAGACTCACTTTGCCTCATTGGCAGAGAAGCAAGACCATCAATCACGTCCTTACTTCCTCAGAAGACCCCCGATTCAACACAGACCCAGCCGATCCTGATGGTGCGTTTTATCCTTACCCTGGAAACCTTCGCCTATGAAGAGAAGAGGCCAGCTAACCAGCCACAGGGCGTGGGGACATGCCTGGGAAGACCATCGACTGACCCCTTCCACTAGGGAGCAGTTAATGTGTAGTAGACGGTCCCTGCTGACTTGGGAGAGCGGGTTCCTGCCCGGTTTCTGAGGGCAGCAACTACTGCCCTCAGGTAACTGCGCAGAAGCATGCAGTGGGTGAGAAATACGTCTGAGGAGGTAAATTAAAAGACTGATGGAAAAATTGCAAGATAAAAGAAGTACAAGTCTGCGGAGGACAGGAGAGAAGATTCAAACCAATGGCTTAGTCCCGTTAGGTTTCTTAAGAGAGAAAAAACAAACCCCATCCCGGGAGGGGCAGAAATAAAATAATGGCTCTCTCCTAGGACACTGGCTCCGTCGAGTTTCTCGGAGGCCGTCCGGGCCCTGGGCGAGCACCTACCTTCCTTCTGGCTGCCCGCGGCGCTCTGCTGTTGCAGCAAGCTCTGGCTGTACAGAGTGGGCAGTGCCGCGGCCGCGTACTGCTGAATCCCTGAGTAGGCCTGCGTGAGGGCGTCCATGGTGCCCGCCGTGCCATTCGTCAAGCCCGTGGCGCCAAGTCCTCCATTCAGAGCCGCCATACCTGAGAGCATTTGAGCAACTTTACAAAAAACCCAACAATAGAGAAGAGAAATAGCACTTTTCATTAGTGCTTTCCAAAGGAAGTTAGAGAATCATTTGACACAAGTAACAACAGCAAGTGCATGCAGCTAGCACACCGATGAAACCGGCACGGAAGTGAACACGAAACTATGACGTAACACGTTGTCACGATGGGGAACACACAACAAAACCCACGAAACCCCCTGAGCAATGATGCCGTCACTCCCTAAGGCCAGTGAGCAGACTTCACAGAGGCACGACAGTGAGACAGGACATCGTAATTCCATGCACGGTGCTACTGGCAAGTACTGGTATCGTTTTGAAATGAGAGCCTTTTCCTTCGTAGAGCCCAGAAGCATGTAAGAAAACGTGAGTGACGGGGGCTCGTAACAGCTATGCACTTAAGTCCATTTCCCGGGCGCTCTGAGGAGCCATGGGATGGCTCAAGGGTTTGCGGAAAAAGGGATAAAACTTGTCTCTGTCAGCAGGCTGATGAGATGGTCCCGGAGGCCAGCTCTGTCCCCAGGGAACCTGTGTGCGGCCCCCTGAAACAGCTCAGGGATGTCGTCGGGGAGTGGGCCCTTAGAAAGACTCGTCTAGCTGATTAAGAATGAAAGCATAGGAAAAAATGGGGACCCTTAATCTAACTGTAGAGAACTGAGGCTGCTTACTCAGTGGGAAAGGCTCCAAATAGAATGGGGCCAACTTGAGTAGCAGACAGACACACAGGCAAATATGAATCCGGGTCACGGGAGCGTGCACCCCTGAAAGCGCTCCATGTCGTGTTTTCCGGTTAACTGAAGTGACACCCATGTCTGTGAGCTGGATCTTGGCTATTCACGGATGGGAACTGGATGCCGGCCAGCGCACTTTGAGTTTTTTCTTGTGTCCTGACTGCTCTTTTGCTCGATTATGGTGGCTGACTGTGCCACATTTTCCCTGAGTCCTGAGTCAAAACAAGCAACACTTTATAGAGTGCTGACTTTCGTATGAACACAGGAAATGGAAGAGGTGACATCATAATAGCCTTTAGTTGCCTTTATGATTAAAACATTTTAAAAAAGAGATCCGTTTCTGGGAAGAACTCACTGAAAACATTAATGAAACTCTTGAATGGATTTGGGCTGTTGATTAGGGCTATTAAAATAGCAAAGATGACTAACTGAAAAACAAATTGGCAAGAAGTCTAATGAGGACAGAGGACCAGATAAAGATGCTTAGAAATGATACAGAGGAATCCAGTATCAGAATCACGTCAACACCCACCAGTGTTCTTGCGTGCCATCCACAGAAGATGGAGCAGGTGGGGAATGTTCTACGTACTCTCAGCATGCCTCGGTTACTCTGACAACTTCATCTCTTAGGTGAAAAGGACTACACACAAGATATGAATTAGACCATGGCTTAACAGCAGAGGAAATGCATAGTGCCTCAAGTCTGGTATTCTTCTGGGGGGGGCTTGAGGGGACAGAAGTGGGCCCTGGGTGAAGTCACCAAGTACAGTCTCCTCAGTACAGACACCGCACTGGGGGTGGGGGTGGGGGTGAGGAGCCTCTGAAGGACAGAAGAATGGAACGATAAGCCTCCTGAAAAAGGACATCCTTGCGGGTGGATCTAGCAACAAATACAAACGAAGCTAAAAAGGTGCCGGCTAGCAGAGGTCCTGTGGACTCTGCTTTCAGTTTCTTACTGAGAAGCATTCTATGCTGTCATTTTTTTTTTTTTTGGTCAAATAAATGCTGTTAAAGAGCTTGGAACTAGTGTGTCCTCCTAACGCAACAGTCCCTCAGACATCAGCTAATCCCATTTAACCCCACTCAGGCCTCGTCCTCCATCCCTGGTATTCGTAGGGCTGCTGAAGGCTGGGGAGTAACTTCGCTTTTCTCCTTTCAGTCTTATTTTATCCTCACCTCCCAATATTTGTGTGAATGCAAAGAAACAGCAATGGTTCTTTTCTAGAAAGGTGACAGGAGGGTGTAAAATGACTCCGGGGGAGCTGGGCACAGTTCAGTGCTGTCTGTCTCATTTCCGTCAGGCTGTGAATAGGTGCTAGGGACACAGACGATCACGCCGTGGGGCTCAGCCCTCTAGAAAGCCAGACCCCTGGGTGGGCAGGAATTCTCGCAGGAGAGTGAGTTGGTGACTTGCCACTCTGCTTCTGCCCCAAGGTGGGAGAGTCTAGGTGTGCATCGCAGCGTACGGGGCTGCTCGGAGCTCTGCTGCTGTCACCGGAACGGTAGAGCCCTGCGTCTCTGGTACCTTGTCGGCTAAGGGCCTGGCGTTTTGCAGCCGGTGTGCCTCCCTGCACGTCGTAGCTTCCCCAGAGGCCAGACACACGGGGGGTGTTTCACTGCAGGCCTCACTGTGGCCCTGGACTCCCTTCCTCTCTGGTACATGTCTCCCTTTTTTTTTTTTTTAAATCATCCAGGTCAGGTGACTTTTCTTCTCTTTCCACCTTTTCGCCAATTTTTTTTTTCCCTCTTGAAACACAGAAGCAGAATGAACTTCAGTGCTCCTGAAAGACGGGATGGGTTTTAGGACTAGAGTCATCGTGAGGCCTGCAGCCCTACCAAGTGACATTCCAGCACATCGTCACTCTGTTCCTGCCTACACTTCATGGTCCTTGGCCAGGGTTTTGGACTACATCTCAGGGCAAATCTGCTTTCTGAAGGGCTCTGCTAACTTCAAGTGATGCCACCTGTGCGGGAGGTAGTTGTGGCTGGCTTGACCTGCCTGAGGCGAGGACAGAAATGGTATTGGGGGCACCAACGGGTGCTGATGCCAAAGAGGGGATGGTAAGGGCTCTTGAGCCCGGGCCTTTCCTCCTCCGTGGTATAACCATCCTTTTGAGCAAAAATAAGTGTACAAGTTCTGGCAAGTGCATTGAGAATATTGAAGACCAAACTATCCTGGAGGTCCTGGGGTATGTGTTTGCCAAAGCCAAGGTAGAATAGGTAAATGATTACCTGGTGGAATTTGAAAGACCGTCAAAGGAAGATTTATATTAAATAATTATTATGTCAAAGATAACACTTGTCAGTTCAGCTGCTGGTATCTGATTACATGCACAAACTATGGACAGTGTTTACAGAGGTTTGAAGAAAGTTAAGTTGAATAAATGTCTCACCTTAAAAGAACGGGGATTTTCTTTAAAAAAAAGCCAAATGGATCAGTCATTTCATCCCATTAAATCTAAATTCCCATGCATGCTGTTTGGACAAGGGACAAAATGACAGATGTGGCCAATCTCAATAAGGGAGGATCCTTGCACATGGCCTGTGAATAGTCAGTACCTATCCTGACTACTGAATCATAAGGAAAACACATTTGTAGTACTCTACTGTATTAACTGAAAAAGATATGCGTATCAGTGAGCCTGCACAGTTCAAATCTATGTTGTTCAAGGGTCAACTGTATCTCCATAAACATTATTCACCAGGCACTTGTGCTTGGTTATATTCTGACAAATCCTAGTTTGAAGCACTATATGGTAAGCCATTTGGAAGAACGATGTGATCTGAGCAAGGAGAAAAAAGTATGTCACTTGACCTACATTAAAACACCGACAGAAAGATACTGACTCTTGGGTGGATATATCTGCAAAAATACTTTGTTTTAGTTCAGATGTACAAAACACGTCTTATGTACCAAACATGTCTTGAGAACAGTCAAATAATCCAAAACTGAAAGCGCTGTTAATGAATCACCACCCACATTCCTTACCTCTGATCTTGGCAACTTTTGCTTTTAGCTTTAGGCTTCTAACTCTACTTTTTTAAGCCCCTCCACTCATGAATGTATAAGGGAAGAAAAGGGCTATCAAATTTGAGCAGTTTAATTCAGCTACTTGTCTTCTAACCAAAACTTTTATTTTGGGAGGAGAGGGGCCCTGTGGCAGTGAAGAGGGTAACATTTTTACAAAGATGAGTTAATTGGGAATTAATTGGATTCCATCTACCTACATGCTTCCTGGCTCCTTTGTCCATGGGAAAGAGATGGCTCTATGTGGACAACCGGAGAATGCTTTCAGTAGCAAGTCATTGTTCCTGGGATGGAGTAAGGCAGGAAACAGCAGTGATATGGAAGCTGTGGCCAACTATTTTAGAAGCTGCCTCTATTCCGGTAACGTCTCTTGAGTACCTTCTTTGAGACTTACTCAGTAGGATAGGCAGCGTGCTCACATTCAGGCAGGGTGGTCTGGAAGAGAACACTCTATGTATTTTGGTTTCCTCTCAGTATTTGAGAAAAGGAACCAATACCAGCTCCAAGCCAGTGTTGGGATTCCTAAATAGCTCTGGGCTAGTAACATTTACCAAATCAGAAGGAATGTAGTTTTGTTTGTGATTTTTGTAAATGAGCAATTAAACATTTTCCTGGTTCACACCGTCTGGTAGGGGCTGTTTGAAACGAAATACCTTCTCAATTCCCCGTCAACCATCCATCCTTGTGGATAGTTGCAAAAATGTGCAACAATTGCAAAAAGTTTAGAAAACAAAACAATTCAAGCCTGTTGTCCTTGCCAGAAGCAAAATGTGTGTGACACAGAGCCCCCACGAGGCCTGGTCCTAGTTTCTTGGCCTTTCAACAGAGCCCCTCTCTAGTCCCTCACGGCACCGACGGGAAGACACCGGCAGAGCACCGGAGACTGGGATGGAGAGACAGGACCACACAGACGGAGGACCGCACACAGTCATGAGCACGTGCTGAGGAGGACAGCCATTCCCACTGGCCTGTTACTTTGCAGACCAAGGACAGGACAGGCAGGCGATCAAATCAAAGTCCTTGTTTTAGGGGAACTAGGTCCTGGGGTAAGAGAAGCAGCAGGAAGGGGTGTGCGCAGACACACGTGTCTGCGGCCGAGGGGGAGGAGTGGGGCGGAGCGTCTGCAGAACAAGGCCGGAAACAGGAGTCAAGGCAATGAGGGCTCCTCCGGGGCCGGTGGGAAGTGGGGCGCTGGAGGCAGTTTGACTGGAATAAAACATTCCGTTGTCACATGGTTACCACTTCGTGTACCGTTTGCTAATCACGACTGTCCCATCTGGAAGGAATAATCTGTCTCTTCTCTTTTTGGCCTACGGTAGAACTCAGTCCCAATTTTTGTTTTTCCCAGAGCATCTGAATAAAAGTGTTTAATAAAACTTGAAAATTTGGTAAGTTCTAGATTCCTTTTTATCAAACTACAAGGCCTTCTTTTTGAGATTTTCTTTCAAGTATAGAACTACTGGGATTTTTTTTGCTTTAAAAAAATTGTATCATCTGATCACCCCTTAAAGACTGGTCACTTCTTGGATCACGGCTGAAACCAGCTTGCCGAGGACCCCTTTCTGAAAGCTGAAAGTGGGCAGGCGTTGGGTTGCCCGGGCTGCATGGTAGGTCACTGGGCCCCCAAAGCAGAGTCCCTTCGGGCTCTCCTGGGTCGGGCTGCTCTCGACTCAGGACTGAACTGAGGGAGAGGCAAATGAGGTGTCCCCCTTCTGTGGGCAGAGGATCACTCTCCCCCAGTGTAGAGGCCAGTGCCAAGCACAAGGCTAAAATAGGACTTATTCTCTGTCTGGGGACTATCTCCATCCCCCCAACATCCCCCCCCCCCCCCCCCCCGCCAAAGATCCGAAGTGGCAGAAATGGGCAAGCTGTGTAGGACAGAATCTGGAGTTCCTCAGTGCGTCCCTAGGTTTCAGGCCGAGAGGATCCTGCAAGCCGGCTGCGCGACTCTGCCTCAGCCTGCCAAGGTAACACGCACCTCTTCAGAGATGAAGATGCTGTGGGGGGCGGGGGGGAGTCCTGTCTGTGGGCGCTTGCAGACCCCGTACCGCGGCCGGTGGGGCTCTGCACTCCCCTCTGTTTCCTTCTTTCCAAGGCCTTGTTTTTCCTTCTCTATATATGTCATGAATCTTTAGAGCAAGAGGACACCCGGAAGATCATCTGATCCAGAACTTTCCATTTTCAAATGGGATCTGTAGCCTGGGGTGGGAGGGCCAGCATTTGCTCAGGATTTTTGCAGGTTGGGAACTGGACCCATACGTCCTGACTTCTAGTCCTATTTTTCGATTAAAACACACTGCCTCTCAGAAGAAGAGACCCCAACCAAACCCACACGACCCCCGCGTGAAACCTGCAGCTGTCCGTGCGCCACAGGAACCTGGGGACGGAGGCACATTCTGCGTATTAGAAGAGACCGGGAGTGGTGGGGTTGGGTGGTCTTGGAGGCAAAGTGAGCGTAGACAGCATTTGCCTAGCACGGCATGTGCTCCTCCATCCCAAGCTGTAGTTCTCCCTGCTCCCTCTCCTTTGCAGGTCGTTACTGGGGGAGAATTTGGGGGGAGGCTGTCCACCAGAGCAGCAAATACTCACTGTTTAGGGTACCTGCTAGTGCGTTAATATTATTCAGCCCAACAGTGGCTCCCGCCAGTCCTTGCAGCGTCCCAAGGGAGGTCAAAGAATTCATGGCTGCACCAGCAGTGGAGTTGGGGGTTGAAGCAGCCACTGAAACACAAAACACGACAGGGAGATGGGGAGAGAAAGCACCAGGTGAGTGAAAGCCAACCGGCCCCGGAACGTACTCGTCTTCCCACAGTGTACAGAGCGGGGCGCCGCTCAGGCACCAGGGCCCCGGAGCCGCCTCCCTCCAGGCCGGGGCCTTATCCAGGTTCGCCAGGGACCGGCACCCCGGGGGCGGGGGTAAGTGGCAGTTCTTGGCTTTCTCTGTTTCTGCTTCAGACTCAGCATTTTCTTTTCTCAACAAAATTTTGAAAAAAAGAAATCCTCCATCTTCCTGAATTTGACTGAAGACTTCAGGGCCCACCCTGCCTTTAGGTAACAGGTTTATTGGGATGTCATTCACATACCGTGAAATTTATCGCTTTCAAGTGTACAATTCAGTGGGTTTTAGTCTATCCGCAGAGTTATACAGCCAGCACCACCATCTAACAGAATATTCTTACCCCAGACAAACCCATACCCATTAGCATGCATTCCCCGTTCTCCCCTCTCCACAAACCCCCCCCCCCCCCACTGGCACCCACCCCTCTACTCCTGGTCTCTATGGGTTTGCTGCGCCCGATATTTCATATAACTGGAATCATACAAATTGTAATCTTTTGTGACTGCTTTCCTTCACTTAGCAAAGTGTTCTCAAGGTCCATCCGCGTGGCACGAGTAAGTACTTCGTCCCTTTCTAACTGCCGAGTAATAAATACTCCGTTGTACGGAAACACTGTATTCTGTTTATCCATCCATCAGTTGGGGACATTTTGATCGTGCTGACTTTTGGGCTAGTATGAATAATGATGCTCTGAACATCTGTATACAGCTTTCCTGTAGCCGTATGTTTTCATTTCTCTTGAGTGTATACGTGTATACACACACACACACACACACACACACACACACACACACACACACACA
>NW_027397098.1:5751966-5991156 GCF_003265705.2 Callorhinus ursinus
CACACACACACACACACACACACACACACACACACACACACACACACCCACACCCACCCACCCACCCACACCAGGAGTGGGATTGCGGGGTCATATGATAAATTTATGCTTAACTTTTTGAGGAACTGCCAGACTGTTCTCCAGAACAACTGCACTCCCTATCCCTTTTACATTTATAATGGCTTCTGTAAATAATATTTCAAGTATCTTACATTTGTTTACAGTCGTATAGCTTTATACTCTGCTGACTTTTCCCACGTACATCACTTCCCTTTGTCCTGGTGACGGAGGGTAAAAGCTAAACTGAACTCCAGCCAGTGCAAAAAGAAGCATCTGGTCCATTTCTAGCTGTGAAATTGAGGATGGCCAGGAACTTTATCCATCCTTCTGGAATGTTCCTGCTCAGCTGGAGCTCATCCTTGTACTGCCTTCAGAAGCCACATACCGAGCATTGCTGGAAATGCACCTTGCTTGGGATCCCTTCTGGATGAGGTCAGATCAAATGCCTAAAAAATGAATTCCCCACCTTGTCACATTTCTATCCACACATGGCACTAGCTTTCGATACCTCATAATGTGTATGTGCTTTCTTTCTCTTTTTTCAAAGAAAATTATATATAATCCAATGTCTTTCGTCCTTTTGTATTAGGGAACTTTTCAAATACACACACACGAGACGATAACATGACAAACTCCTGTAAACTCGGATCCACATTCTAGAATATTTGAGAAGCAACTTACTCTATTTTAAGGCATAAATTCACACCTTATGTCATCTCACCTCTATATACTTCAGTATGCAGCTCTAAAAATTGTGGATGTTGTCTTTAAAAATCACAAAACCATTATTACACCTCACAAAAAACAATGGTTCCTTGGCTTCATTATGTGATAATATCTTCAGGATTTCTTCACCTGTGTACCTGGGTAAGATGGGCATTTATTTTCTCTTCTTGTGCTGCCTTTAGTTTTGCTAATAAACTTTTGCTAACCTCAGAAACTGACTCAGTGCCTTTATTTTTGCATTTTCTGGAAGAAATTACCTGAGTTTGAAATGACCTGTAACTTAAATGTTTGGGAGAATATGCCAGTAAAAGTGATATGGACTTGGTATTTCTTCATGGGATGATTTTAAAATACAGATTATGTTTCTTTAATAAATAGGATTGTTCAACTTTTTTCTTCTCTACCCAATTTTATTAAGTCAGCGCTTTCTAGGAGCTTGTATATTTAAGTTATCAGATTTATATTGGCACAAAAGTATTAATATGCTCTTAATAAAATTTTAAAATCAGGAACATTTACATTTAAGTCCTATTTTTTTTTTTTTTTGTCTGCCTGAGCTGTCCGTTACTGAGAGAAGCATGTGAAAATCTTCCATTATGGTAATATCAGTTTCTCCAGGTAAATATGGAAATTTTTTGGAATACACCTTGAAGCTATGTTGCTACTTGCATAGAGGTTTGTAAATTACTCTATCTTCTGGTGCAATAAACTTTTCGTGGTGATGTTCTTATTTCTGCTTTTACCTTGAAATCTGTTTTGTATGACGTTTAAAAAATAAGGCAGCAGATTTTTTGGTTATTTGAATGGTGTCTCTTTTGCTATTGCTTTGCTTTTCTGTCTGTTTGTATTTTACCTCTCTCTCTTATAATCAATATATACACAGGTTTTAAAAACTATAGCCTAACAATTTAACAGTCTTTTAGTAGAAACTTAAAATTTGTGCTATATGTCCTGCCTATAATTTCTCTTCTTGCCTTCATTTAGGACTGTTACTACTCTTTTCACATTCCATTTTCCCCTCTACTACTCTGAAGGGAACGTGTACTATTTCTATTCTTTTATATACTACTATAACAATTTTAACAGTTAAACATAACTTACGCAAATCAACATTACCTTTATTCCTTTGCCCGAACATTTGCCAGAACGTCTCTCCATTTGTGTGTGTGTTTTTAGGACAATGTCTAGAGATTTTAAGTGGTTGACTTTTATAATTTTCACCAGTTATGGTGGTTTCACCGGGGAAATGGTTCACAGATATGCTCATATTACTGTTCTAGAAGTACTTCCCCGGTGTCACCTAAAACTGTGTGAAAATTCTTCAGGCTTTTATTACCGGTTTGGAATCAGAACGTGCATAGTTTTTACCCCTTACTCCCTGGCACAGCAGTCTGGTGAGGGATATCTAGACTGAGGCCAGATTTAAATGTATTTGTCCACGGGAAATAGTCCAGCTAGGGGACTTCTGTTTCCAGTAATCAGGTGGTCTAGGTTGCCAGGGAGACTCTCAGTAGAAAAAAAAAAACAAAAAACTAAAATGTTTAAGAAGGTATTTTTTAAAATACTGTCAATCACGTCAGTAACTGGAAACTTAGTAAGGAACACTTAGAAATCAAAGACAAGTCAAAAGGGGGAACCCAGAGAAGTCATTGTGCATTGAAGGCAGCTTTCTCCTTAGGGGCATTTGGTGAACGCATAAATTTTGGCTTTAGCCAAAGCATCCCAGTGCCTAAGAAATACCAGAAAGTCTAGGGCTCATCTGAGGTATAGCATCTGACAGGACACCACCCCTACATGAGTCTGGAACCCCAAAAGGCTAAACAATCTAAGCATCAACAAAGAATACTCCCTCTTTGCACACTAGAGGGAAAACTGCTTGTTTCAAAACTTAGTGCAGAGTAGGATGAGGGCAATTTCTCTGATAATGTTAAACGATAGTCAAGCCCTCATGTGAGTTTGCAACCCAACTTTATTTCATCTGAGTGGTCAAAAACTCACATGTCTCGAACTTAGAGTGATCCCAGGCCTGTACTTCTAGCATCTTCAGAATCAAATATAAGTCATCCTTGAAAGGACCTATTTTCACCCCCAAAGAATTCCTAGAAATAAAGTCTGAGACAGTTAAGCTGACAGTAAGAAGGACAGAGACAGAGTTAGACACCATATTTCGATCTACCAAGATTTCAGATATTGGACTTGTTAGCACACAACAGAAAGGAAGTGCATTTAAGATGTTGGCAGAAATTTAAAAAGCTCTGAGAAGTGAAAAAAGCATGTGATTATAAAAAATGACCAAGTACACTGATAACTAAATGAAAATCCTAGAGGGGCGCCTGGGTGGCTCGGTTGGTTAAGTGTCCGACTCTTGGTTTCAGCTCAGGTTATGATCTCAGGGTCATGACCTGGGTCAAGCCCCAGGTCAGGCTTAGTGCAGAGTCTGCTTGAGATTCTCTCCCTCCTGCTCATGTTCTCTAAAATAAAATCTTAAAAAAAATCCTAGAAATGAAAAATGTAATAATCAAAATACAAAATTCATTGGGTACATAGGTTTAACAGTATATTAGATACAGTAGAAGAGCGAATTTAGGGAGCTGGAAGACAGATTTGAGGAGTTATACATAACAGAAATTGAGGAAACATGAGATGCTGAAATGCTGCAGAGCAGATCTAACATGGCTAGATGAAGTTCAGGAGGAAAAGAGAGAATGGGGAGAAGGCAGTATGAGAAGAGTTAATGACTGAGAATTTTCTAAAACTGATAAGATGCCCTGCCCCCTCTCCAAAATCCATTATTTTCAGGGATTCCCATGAATTCCAATCAGGAAAAAGAAAAATACATCATTATAATTAGATACACTACAGCAAAAGAACACAAAGCAAACAAAAACGCAGAACACCAAAGACAAGGAGAAGATCTTAAAAACAACTAGAGAGAAAAAAATGCCTTCAGTAAGTCATTGAAGTGACAATTAGACACCTCAGTACCTGGAATCTCAACAGTAGTAATGGAAGACAGATTAGAAAAAGGTGCTGAGATAAACTGTCAACTTAGAATATCCAACAAAAATACACTTCACAAATAAGGGCAAAATAAAGAAGTGATTGTCACATAAAAGCTCAGACTTTTTTTTTTTTTTTTTTTTTTTACCAATAGACCCTCACTAAATGAAGTTCTGATGGATATGCTTCAAACTAAAGGAGAACATTCCTAGATGAACAAAAACTGAAAGAATTTGTTGCTAGCAGTCCCTGTGTTATAAGAAATACTAAAGCAAGTTCTTCAGGCTGAAAGCAATATCCCGGACACTAATATAAATACACACATACACACACCACCACCACCACCACCACCACTAAAGGTAATTAAGTAGGTTCTTAAGTATAATTGCATTTCTCTTTTCTTCTCTTAATTGACTGAAAAATCAACTGCCTAAAGCAGTGTGTATCTAATTGTGCTGTTGGGCCTCTAACATCTAGAAGTATATTCGACAATAAAAGCACAAAGGAAGTGGGTGGGGGAGACAAAGTTGCATTGCAGCAAAGGAAATCATACCAGATAGTAACCACGAAAAGAGGTGGGGAGAACCAGAGATGGTAAATAAGGAGGTTACAAACTCCATAGGTACACACCTGCTGTCCTTTCTTCTTTGTTTAAAGTACATAAAGTAATAATTGTAACTATATATTATACAGTATAACATATATAGTTGCCTAGTATATAGTTACATTAGGTACACATAGTTATATTAGGTAACTACATATATTATACTACATAATTACAACTACATATAAGTAACATAGAAGTAATAGGTATATAAATAGTACAAGAGGGGATGGAGTCACAGATAGGAGGAATGTTTCTGTATCTCACTGGCATTCAGTTGGTATATATCTGAAGTAGATTCTAGTAAGACAGGGCACATGTGGTAAATCATAGAGCAACCACTAGGAAAATAAACTTTAAAAAGTATGGAGGAAAATCACTGAAGAAATTCAAATGTTATAACTAGAAAATATTCACTTGATGCAAGATAAAGCCATAAAGGAGAAACAAAAACAAAACAACTTGAGACACATGGAAAACAGGAAGTAAAACATCACACACAAATGCAACCTGATAAGAACATTAAATGTGAACGAACTAAACAATCCAATCCAAAAGGCAGGGATTGTTAAATTGGATTAAAAAAACAAAAACAACAATAAAAACAAAAACATAAAACCTAGATCTGCCTATACTGTCTACGGTAGACACACTTTATTTATTTTTTTAAAAAAGATTTATTTATTTATTTGACAGAGAGAGAGACACAGCGAGAGAGGGAACACAAGCAGGGGGGAGTGGGTGAGGGAGAAGCAGGCCTCCCGCCGAGCAGGGAGCCCCATGCGGGGCTCGATCCCAGGACCGGATCATGACCTGAGCCGAAAGCAGACGCTTAACGACTGAGCCACCCAGGCGCCCCGGGAGACAACTTTAGATTCAAAGGCACAAAAAGGTTGAAAGGATGTGAAAATCTATCCCATCCACACAGTAGCCACGGGAGCTGGACTGGCGATACTAAACTTGAGACAGAAGAGTTCTGCAACAGTCTGAGAGAGAATGAAGACCAGCTCAACTGCCTGCATTGCAAAGGACCCCGATATACTTCCACGAAAATCTACGTCTCTGTCCTGATGAAATTTAGCTGATAAGAGCACTCCGGTGCCGGCATGTACGGACTGTCAGAAAACCCTTGTTCAGGACCCTGCCTTTCCCTACGCCCTCAGAGTCCTCATTCAGATCTGGGAAAAGGGAAAGGAACAGAAGGGAGCAGGGCGGAGAGAGGAGATATTCCTCAAACCGTGCAGGAAATGGATACGAAGCAGACCGGGGCAAGGTTCGGAAGGGTGTACACGGAGTAACTGGATCAGAATATTCTCGCACTCATCTGAGCAACCCGAGCTACTATTATCAGAAAGGCCCCCAGATTCAGTTGCTGTTCACAGCAATGAGGACGAACGGGTGCCAGAGCACTAAGGTCAGGAACCTGGAGAAAGCTGCCTGTCAGGGACACGAGCACAGTGCTAGAAGGACCGAGGACACCCGTCAGCATGCTGCTGTGGAACATTCTCCGTAACGTGGGGGGAGACAAAGCATAGAACAGCACCTTAATACCTCAATCTCTGCAACTTAACATCTTTCAGACCTCGTTTATAGCCCAGACCTCATTAGTCTCTAGTCCTTCCTGCTGCCCCTTTGGGCAGTCACCCTGCATCTCCTCTGTGGCGGCAGGAAAGGGTCATGGAGGTTGGTGAGCAGGAGCATCCCTGAGAAGGTCAGGAAGACGTTTCCAGCTGGGCCCCACAGATCCTGAAAAGTGAGGCTCTGGCTCTAAGTAAACATCATTACAATCTCCTTACCCCCTTTTACAGACAGAAAACCAGAGGGAAAATGGGGCTGTAGCTGAGACTGAGTGCTCGGGACCCAAACGGTTTCCTCATCTCCACAAGCTTCTGTTTCATCATTTTTAAGTGGGAGTAAAAAAAAACAAACAAACAACAAACAACAAAAAACAAAAAAACACTCGACTTAAAAGGTTGTGAAGGTTCAGTAAGGTGATCTATGTAATGAACTGGGCACAGCGCCTGGTACCATCTGGGGATTTTCAGACCGCCATCGATTACTGGGTACAGACCAGCTGAGGGGACGCACCTGTGTGGGACATGTCTCCTAAAACGAGGAGAAAGGAGGTAAGCTATCTAGAGAGCTTCAGTCACCGATGACTGGACAGCCACAGGATGACCCCCTTCTTGCTCACAGCCGCCAACACCCAGAGCAGCAGCGAGCACACCTGTCCGACACCCACTTCTGGCTGGAGCTTCACATGGTGGCAGGGGGGGCAAGGAGCCGGCCACCCCTCAGGCCTCGTGGGTGACCTGTCACACCCCTCCCGTCTCTAAGACGGGCTCGAGGAACGGTGGCGGAAAGCCGTACTCCGCTCTGTCTGGATGATTCTCAATTACGATGACGAGCAGCAAGCTGGAGAGAGGGCTCTGTAGACATGCCCCCCATGCAATGCGGAGTGTGGGCATGGGGGGCATGAGCGAGGAGGGGAGCTGGGAAATCCAGCAGGCCCGCTTTCTCACGGATGATACCAAGAGGGCTCTTTAGGTCTCGGTTTGCTCTTCATTTAGAACCCCAGGAAGACTGGATACAGCAAAGTGGGCCCGCATTCCGCGGTGTGGGGCTCGTGCTGGTAGAAGGCTGGGAGCGGGGGGCGGGGGTGGGCATCAAGCAGGGCAGTAACACAAGTGAACTAAGTAACTTGCCTTCGAATGAAAAGACTCTCTGTGCTCCTTAGCTTCGGGCAGGACTCTGAAGATTCACCCTGAGTCTCCGTCGGAAAAGACCTCTCAGCTGCATCTCTAGCCACCTTTAAGAGTCCTTTGAACTCTAGCAAATTATCCGCTTAAAGCAAGAAACCTCAAACTTGTCACACAGCCCATCTCAATCATGTGCTTTAAAACCAGATATTCAGCAGACACAACAGACAAGGAGACCCCAGACACGGAAGACAGAGACACGTGAAATGCCCCCCCGCCCATGTTTTCCTATTTCTGTGTCGGCTGGCTGGCAAGATGCTGCCCTGGCTAACTGCATGCTGCCCACCTAAAACGCCCTTTGGTCTCCCCTGACAACGGTATCCTTCTCTTTCTCAATTAAACTGTTCATGACGTGTGCCAAAGGGACACTTTGCGGGGGGGGGGGCGGTAAATACACAGGCGTCTTTGTCGTCCACGGCACCTCTTTCAGGAGAAGGCTGCTCGGTGCACGACCAAGCCAAGCACAGCCCGCCCTCCCCTTGCTGGCGCACAGCAGACGTCACTTGTCACACGTCACATCGTAAGCCTGTTTTACTCCTGGTTAGAAGCCACGGATGAACCCGACAAGGTCGTGACTGGCTGGCCAGTCAGGAAATACGATGGCCACGCAACCAACAAGAGTCCTGTGTTTATTACCTCGCGCAGCAGCACAGTTCTGGGCCTCCCATGAAGAAATGTGGGAGGGTGAGAGGGTTAGCAGAGGGGGACGAGGCGGGAAGGGTGAGCACGTGCCCGCTTCCACCTGCTCACGGAATTGCTCTGCTCCTCTGACCAGGTTAATTCATTGCTGGGAAGACGCCACGCTCAGGAATTCCCAGACACCTGTCGCAGTCTAAGTGAGAAGATGGGTTCTTTCTCCTTGGAACGGTGCTAGATCTTGGATCAACAATATATTGAGGAGAGTGTCTCCACCCAGGTCAGAGCTTCAGGTCACCGAAGGAGTGCCTAGATCATTAGGTCCCTTGCCAGGCCAGAGTGAAGGAAGGAAGGAAGGAAAGAGAGAAAGCAGTCCTAGACGAGCCAGAGAAATAACCAGCTGGCTCACCCACCCAGCCCAGAGATTTCTCTGCCTCAATCTCCAGCAACAGTAACAGAGAGCGCTGACTTCCACACACATTCCTTCATTTCAGGTTGGATCCTCCGAGGCAACCCACGAACTAGATTGGGAGTCTCTTCTCCACTTTGAAGATGGGAAGCAGAGGGTTGGGGGCTGAGTGGATGTGCCCAGCGCACACGACGAGAGGTGGTTCGTGATGGGGCCAACTCGAGCTGCGTGGGCAAGTCCTTGGTGAGGAGGCTCGGGGTACCTAGAAGCTCTGGAAGAGGGGCTATTTGGGAAACTTTCTCAAAGCAACCCAAAACACAAGGAAGCTGAATCTTACCTAATTTAAAAAAAAAAGTTTCATTTGGTTTCTTTTTATGTTTATTCCGGAGATAAATGCTTATTCGTCTTTTTCTGAGCTTTCTAGAGAGAAAAGGCCTTTTGCTTCACTTCCCAGGAAGACATCCCCCTCTCTCTGCTGTGTGGATAAACTGGACGTCCCCCCTTCCAGCCCCCACCAGCCTCGATCTCCCCAGTGGGAGGTAGGGTGCCTAATGTAGCTGGAGAGACTGGAAAGGACCTGACATCCACGGGGCGGCTGAATTAAAATGCAAGACATCAGCAGGTGCTTGATGAAGGCCTTCCTGTTCTCTCTTTTCTTTCTGTTCTAATGTCTACATTACTGGGAGGCCAGTTAAGTTTATTTGGGTCCCAGGGCTATGTCCGGAGAGAGAGACAAGATTTACTACTATGTGCTCTATGGTTCCCCCCAAAGATGTCTGTGTCCTGATTCCTGGTACCTGTGACCATGTTAGGTGACATGACCAAGAGGGATCACAAGCTGCTATTCAGCAGGCCTTCAGACGGGGTGATCAGCTGCCTGGGTTCATGGCAGAGGAAAAGCGACTGGAAAGTGTCGGAAGGAGGGCAGCGTGAGAAGGACTTGCTCTGGAGATGGAAGAAGGGGCTGTTTGTCCAGGAGAAGTCTGCAGCCTCCAGAAGCCGGAAAAGCAGAGAAACGGATTAGACTCTTCCCTAGAGCTTCCAGAAAGGACCGCACCCTGGTGATACCCTGGTCCCAGCCCAGTGAGCATGTTCAACTTCTGATCTACCGTCGTAAGGATGAGACATCTGCGTTGTTTCAAGCCACTAAGTTTGAGGCGCTGTGTCAGAGAGGCAGCAGAACACGAATACATTCTCCACCTCAGTTCCAGCAGGCCTCAAGCGAATCATGGCGGCAGCTCGCACTGATGGAGGGCCTAGCACGTGCGGCCTTTGTTCTAAGCATTTACGTGCAGTAGCTCATTTAACCGTTTACAGTTCTCCTACGAGGCAAAATCACCGGTGGAAGGTCACACCCAGCTATAGGCTGGACAGACAGGATTTAACCCAGCTCTCTGGCTCCAGAAAGTTAACATTATGCTGAGATCAACTTAAATTCCTATTCTGCATCGGCATCTCTCTGTAGCTGCCGTTGAGATGGGTTTACAGAAGCAATGAGCTCGCAGTCATTGAGACTCACCCTTGATTTTGGGGCTCCGGCCCTTCCCTAATCTGTAAGACCTTGGGCAATCCCTCCACTTAGCTGAGGCTCAGGATGATCCTCAACATGGGAATAACGCGACCCACCCTGAGAAGTGACACATGATACTCCAAATGTCAGATGAGGTGGCACTGGTGTCTGACGCACGGTACGTGACCGATAAACACCGCAGAGGCTCTGTCTCCGAAGGATGCGAATCCGGTCACCCTGTCCTCGGATTCACGCAGAGCTGACATTTCCCTGTCGCGGGGCAGGTGAGGGCACGGGGGCCCGCCGGCCCTACAGCCTGGGTCATTGGCCTGGTCGTCAGGCACCTCAGGCCGTGTGCCCCGCTCCGAGGGCGAGGAAGGGGGCGAGCAGGCCTGCCAGCCAAGCTGGGGAGACAACACGGTGATGCGAAGGTAGAACTGAGCCCAGAGAGGAGGCGAGGCGAAGAGCCGGTTTGGGGTGTTGGCGTCAGAAAGGTATTCTCTGTAGCTCAGGAGACCGAAACGAGGCTCACGGGGTGAAAGCCTCAAGGAGGCGGGTAGAGCACGAAGGAGGGCAGTCTGCAACGGCAAGTGGCCGCAGACGCATATCCCCCCCGTTCGTGGAATTAGGAAAGCAGAGGCCGTCGGGTGGTCCCGTTTCCGGGGATTTGTGCGGACTCTGGGCCCGCGCTTGATGGCCCTGGAGCTCTGATAATCCAAGTTTGGAAAAGTTCTTACTGTTTCTGCTAGTGCCAAGCACAGGCCGGCTGCATCCCTTGGAGGGGAGAAAACCGGGACTCCAAGCAGGCAGAACTCGCTGGGTGTTAAGGCGGCACTTTGGTGAAGGTTCCTGTCTTCACGGCCCACAGGGTAACTGAGGGATGTGAAAACCCACGGCCTGCGCAGGCCCGCAGACTGACGGGGTCCACACCGACATAAGCCCGGCCAAGCTTAAGATGCAACGTAGCTTCTACCTCCTCCTTTCCTAGTAGAAGCAGCCGCCCCACGGAGCACAGCCGATTCAAATCCTCAATGACTCCATCACAGGGAAAATGACAACGAGAGAAAGACCAGATTTTGGGGGCGGAAACTCTCTGACCCGGGGCCCAGGGCTGCTGAGATGCTCTGAGAATTTTTCTGTCCATGGGAGGCAGGGACCACACTGCCCTTTGAGGACGTGGTAACCACGCACACATTTAGCGGAGAAAAGTCACTTTTTAAACATGACAGTCGAGGGGCGCCTGGGTGGCTCAGTCGTTCAGCGTCTGCCTTCGGCTCAGGTCGTGATCCCGGGGTCCTGGGATCGAGCCCCGCATCGGGCTCCCTGCTCAGCGGGGGGCCTGCTTCTCCCTCTCCCACTCCCCCTGTTCGTGTTCCCTCTCTCGCTGTGTTTCTGTCAAATAAATAAATAAAATCTTTAAAAACAAAACAAAACAAAAAAAACCCAACATGACAGTCGAGGACCTCCTGCACCACAATCACCTGGAGGTGACCTCAGACTCCTGGAACCAAAATCTCGGGGTGCAGGGTGCAGGACCTGATTTAACCTGTCCTCCTGGGATGGCTCTTGCTCACTGAAGTGTGAGAGTCACTGGCCTCAGAGGCGTCCAAGCGCTTCCATCAGGCTGGGTGTGAAAAGTCTGGGGCCTGAGAAGGTGAGAAGTTTTGGGGAGGTAAAGTTTGGCTTGTGATAAGAAGGGAACAGACGCTGGGAGGCAGGAAACCAGGAGTAAAAAATTTCCGAAGACTACTGAGTTAAGGTTCTCTCTTCCACAGGAGAACAAAACCCCACCAGCAGATAAGCTTATCAGTGAGAAGTGGTGCCTGTCTTATTTCCTAGAGACTACAAGTGAAACGGACAGATAACGGCACCAGATATTTGCCGAATGAATAAATGACAATAATACTGAATGCCGAGGCAGGTACACCGAAGGCCGTGTCCAGTTTCTCTTAGGACGAAGCCACAATCGAAGACCTTGATGAGCGCGGCCAAGGGGATCCCATTCCGCCTTACACTGTGCCTCACACAGGGTCCCCAAGGCCACAGCTGGGCTGTTGGATAAGTGAAAGACTCTCCTCTAACTGTTCTTGTTGCTCACAGGCCACAGAGAGTGTGGACAAAGCCAGTTGTTACCCCGTCACCAAGACAGGCAGAGCTACCCTTCTGTCCTCTGACATAAGTCTTTCGTAGAAGGAACCAGACGCTCGCTCTCCTGTGGGCCCCCTCGGTGGACGGGGGTGGGCACAGGGCTCAGGGCCAGGACCAGCCTGGAGAACGTGTCCCTCCCCTTGAGCCGAGCCAGAGACACACAGGTAAACACTGGCTCCTTCTCTTTCTGTGCAGAAGGTGGGATGAAGGTCGGGAGTCCCAGTCTGGGGTGAGGTGGCTCCTAGCACCTTCCTTTTACAGGTTCCAGACCCAGAGAGAAACGTAGACAGATGGCCACGCGGGGCTTAGGAGTCTCTCCCGCTTACCACGTACCTCCCACCCGGGCGGGGCCCCGTCCTCCTTGTCTGCTCTCCGTGTCGAGCTCCCATCGACCCCGAAAACGAGCGTGCCTCCCAGGAACCCAGCGCATCAGTTTCCCCACGTTTCCCCCCTTGCCCTGGAGAGCAAGAGATTCTGCTTTGAGCTACAACAAAACAACATGAACGGCAGCCGGCGAGAATCTGCCTTCAGCTCATTCATTAAACATTTCCACCCACGATCGGATGGCGAAAGCACAGTGGCTTTGTGGTTTAGAAAATGAAATAACTGCAAACAGCAAACTGTCTACCTCGACCAAACATACTGAGGATGCGGGGGCCCGCGGTCGCCCTCCTGCCCCAAACAAGCTCGGACGCCGTCTGTCACCAGCTCAAGGGAGCCCGTGAGGAGGCAGGATAATTAGCAATGACCCGAGCACCGTCATTATTAGCTAATCGCAACCCTGGGGCATTAACAAAACACCGAGCCTCTCTTCCCCCAGGGGCTCAATTACACCACAGGAACCACGCCTCTTATGTTAATTTATTCCCTCTGAGGGTTTTTGCGGGGCGGGAATAGAGGGAGGAGGGGAGGAGACTGTTTGTGTCCGAAGGTGGGGTGCAAAGGTGTTCTGATGTGACTACTCGATGGTCTGTAACAGGCATGTCCTTGCTCCCACAAACATCTGTCCCCCATCGCCTCACCTCCCAAGGACAGTGGACGATGCGGCTTCGGGCGACACGGGGCCAGCCTGGTCCCCCGGGGTCTCCGGGACATGCGCGAGAGGAACTCTCACGTCTAGAGGACTGGCCGAAGCAAGCCCCTTGTCTGGACCCTGACGGCCTCCGAGGCCTTATTAGAGGGCAGCAGACACAGCGGAAGGTGACCAAGTGGCGCAGGCACGGAAGGAGCCCACGGTCTTCTTCACTTTAATTTCTATTTCCACATGCTTGTTGGAGCTCTCACTAGCTGATACTCCGGAGAGAGACATTCGTCAGTTGTCAGCCAACCTGGGGACCTCCCCACCTTGCCTCGGTTCCAGTGTCCTCCCCAGTCCCACGAAGACAGACACTTAAGAAGGAAGGTGTCAGGGGCGCCTGGGTGGCTCGGGCGGTTAAGCGTCTGCCTTCGGCTCGGGTCGTGATCCCGGGGTCCTGGGATCGAGCCCCGCGTGCATCGGGCTCCCTGCTTCTCCCTCTCCCACTCCCCCTGCTTGTGTTCCCTCTCTCGCTGTCTCTCTCTCCAACAAATAACTAAATAAAATCTTAAAAAAAAAAAAATAGAAGGAAGGAGTCACTTGGGGCCACAAGTGTGAAAAAGTCCCTTCATATAAACTCAGTGGGCACGGATCTAACAAGACCGGAGCCAAGAGAAAACTGGACCTGTTTTTCCCTTCCAGTGATGTTCTGCTTGAGGATTTACCAAAATACAAGTACACACATGCCCTCAGATGGCCCCAGATGTTTGTTTTTACAAATGGTGGTGAACACGAATTGAAAAAATTGTTGATTTCCTCACAAGGGTGAGAACACGTGAGTGGAAAAATCCAGAAGTGCGACTCCAGGTCCCCCGGAGTTCCTGCTTTTGCATGTTTTGAGGTGTGGCAGGACGGACTGTCATCACATCTGCCGCTCTCGGCCCGTGTTCCTTTGGCAAGTCATTTAACCCTGCAGCCTCCCGTGGGCTTCTCAGGATCACGAGCGAAGCACCCAGACAGGTGATCCTCAGGACTCCTTGTAACCGTAGAACGTGCTGATCTGACCAGCTCTGTGCTCCCGAGAGAAGGGGCAGGAAACGAGCCTCTGTGGGAAGCAGGTGCGTGTCGGCGGGTCACTGAAAACCTGTCTGAATCTGGGTTTGGAAGGCCCGGCTCCGGGGGAGGGGGGGCAGTTTGCCCAGAGGGACAAAGCACTCCTTTCTGGGAGGCAGATCTTCCTTTGGATGAGAGGCCAAGGTCGGCCAGGGCCACACGCTCGGCCACCAGCGTCCTTGAGCGGGGAGCGCGGGCCGCAGATGTGCGTGTGCACGTGGGCGGGGTGGCTGCCCTTGGGAACGGCCACCAGCTTGCCCAGGGCCTCAGTGCCCGACGACATGGCGGCCGCTGCAAGGACGTCCTGCCCCGTCATGGTTCCCTCCCGCTCTTGAATCCAGCAGTGCCATTTTACCTTCGGTAAGTACGGTGTGTTGATTCTATAACCTCAAGTCCAATCTGAGGTGCTGTGGGAAGTTCATCGCCCACTTGTTCAGCTGAGCCCCAGAGCAGAGAGAAGGAAGGAATGGGTCCCCTCCCTGCATTTACATTCTAATGCTCTCAGAAGGGTGGGAAGACACTCATTTTTCCGAAGGCAAAAGGTTCAGTGGAAAATATCCCTGGATCTTCTTCTAGTTTTAACCTAGTTTCCTGTTGTCAACAGGAGAATTTTATATCATCCCCAAATAATGAAATACTCTTTCCTATAAGATACTTAAATGTTGTCCTTTAAAAAAAGCGACAGTGTGCGTGCTACATACATATTAACCTCAGTATTTCAGTAAAAGTGAACAATTCCATTTCACAACTGAGAAAGCTAAATAAAGATGAAATGACTTGCTCCAAATCAGTCTTTCAACTCTTGGTCAAGACGTCCACACACTCTAGAAAGAAAATGAAATTGTAACTCCTCTAGTACATTCTCCAGATTACCTATTTTTTTTAAACCTCTGCCCTGGGCATGAACTTTTTTGTCTCTAGCACTGCCTATTGAAGTTCTTCACCTACATGTGACGGAAGTGCCTCTCCGTTCTGAGTTCCTTGCCCCCTCACCAACCCTGACCGCCGTGTGCCCATGTCTCCACGGGGAAGGGCGTGTTCCCCCTCTCAAGGCTCCACCGCCCCTGTCCACGGCGCTGACTCGGGGTTCACGCCCCGTCGCGCACACGGTCATGCACACACAGTGCGGGGGGAGAGCGAGGCAGGGCAGGGTCCGCCCTCCCAGCTGGTGACAGACCGCCCCCCCACGCACGGCCTCGGCGACGTGGGACACCCATCGAGGAGGGTTTGACTCCATCCCCCGCCGAGCACCTTCCGACTCAGCCCATCCTCTCCCCTCGCGTTGGCCTCTCCCTGTTCTTTCATTCTGGCTCCTCTTTTAGCTTAGAAACATGTTCCGGTTTTCTTCATCGTCATCTCGGGACGTCCTGACCCTGATGCTTTTATAGACTTTTTTTTTTTAATCACTGCATTTCACGACAGTATCACACATCAGTATGTCATTCTCGCCTCCGGCCCCGCATTCCCCGTGTCTCACTGCCTGCAGAGCTGTGACATCTACTCCACGACAGTGACCGGCCACGCAAGGGGGGCCCAAGGGCCTGACCGCTGAATTCAAATGCCAATTCTGTGTGCTCACCTGTCACCTTCCTGCTTGAAGCTGCTCTGCCTGGTCCCCCGAGACCCCGCTCCCAGCACGTGGTTCCTCCCGTCCGTCCCACAGTCAGTCATCCGCCAGCACGGCGTACCCAGGCTCCTCCTCAGCTCTGTTCGGTGATTCTAACTCAACGGTATCACCCACGCCCATGCTGAGGTCAGCCCACCTCACCTCCGTAGCTGATTTTCAACCCACTCTTCTGACTCTGAGCTCCACGACCAACTCAAAGGCCAGATATCCAACCGCTTGGTGGGTGCATTTGCACGAAAGGCCTGTTCACAGGTGCTTCAGCTCAATCGAATTGCAAAATCGAATCACCATGGGCTCGAACTTTCCCTTCTCCTGCCTCCCCTCTCTCTACTAACGAAAACACCGTGACGCGGGTCCCCCGCACCACACGCTTCTGTCCCCTTCAAGCCCTCCTCTCTGTCCCTCACCCACAAACAGTCAGTGCTCAAGTCCCATGGCACACTTCCTTGTGCTCAAAGTCCTTAGATGCCCTTCACCGCCCACCAGAGAAAGTTCTGGCTCCTTAGCCACAGCGTTCAGGGCCCTCCCTGGTCATCACTTCCCATACTTCTCACGCTTGTGAACAAGGAGAGGAGTTTCCATTTGCTGGCTAAGTCCTTCTTCTGTATTTTCTCATGTTTGACACATTTGCTAGAACTTCTATTCCTTCTTGACATCTCAAAATCCTGCCCAGTCCTAAAATTTGGGCTCAAGTGTCAGCGGTTCTATTGAAAACGTCCCCACCTCCTCAAGACAGAATGTGTCCTGTCACTGATACCTTGTACCTTATCTGACTTCCTGCTTTTCAACTAGATTGATCTGGGTGGTGCATTTTGCTTATTTTTTTTTTTTTTTTGCATGTGGCCCCTGCATCTAGTTTATAGCAGTTCGTGGGATTAAACCATCTATGAACTAAAGGTTCCAACTTTGTTGCTTTCAAGTCTTAAAACATGGACCTTAGACCATAAACCTCTGGGAAGCTGTGACCGGCAACTTTTGGTGGCAAAAGTTGGTTGCCTTTCCCACCTGATATAAAATACAATTAAGCGATTAATACATGCTTTTTACCAGTGCTAACAGTGATAACCAGGCTGTATCAGACAGCAACACGGGTAGTTTACTGGGGAAGAGAATCTCTCTGTGTTGTACAGAAAATACACCTCTGAGCTTGTACACACATCAGCAAGGGATCTGATGTGGGTCTGCCGCACAACGGGGGAGACCGTGCAGAACGTTATTTACAATGAATCACTAACACTGGGCCAGCACAGAACCCCAGAGCTGCTCCAAGCAAACATACAAAGAATGAGAGCCAATATCTGAAAACATGAAAAGGTGTACCCCAAACAAGGCAGGACCAAAGCACTGAGTGGTAAGGGGGAGACAGTCCTAGGCACACACCCAGGACCCGTCTGCCCCCGGGGTACAGGACAAGCAGGGCTCAGGGCACAGGTAGAATCGGCTTGCGTAAGTCCAAGTGTGGGCTCTGCAGAGAAGTGGTGATCCGTAAGTATCTCTACCCCCCTCAGCCGGGAGGCTGTATGAAGCTTTAAATTAGTTCAGGACTGTCCGGAGACGGCAGTCTGCCCCACGTCAGGGGCACCTCACCAACTGCGACACCAGGATGCCTTAGGGAATTAGCTGCCTTTCTGCCGATGTGGCCCAATGGACTTCTCATTTTCTTGAGGCTAAGTGAAAGCGTCCGGGAATTCCGTATCAAAATGCCCAGCACACCCAGAGCCGAGCGACACTCCTCTGGTTGGGAGGCGTTTACATGTTTGTTTTGTTTTGTTTTTTGTGTGTGTGTGCGTGTGTGTGTGTGTGTGTGTGTGTGTGTGTGTGTGTGTGTTTAAAGCCCAGAAGTAGGATGATCAATGCCAAATAAAGAAGCACTGACTGGACAGACAGACCGACCACTACCAGTTACCTCCCCCCCCCCCAAAAAAAAGGTTTTGAATGCCTAAGAACTTTGGAAATCATTTGGTTTTTGTGAAATGCCTGTGTTGAGAAGCCACAGAGCAGAAGCTCACGTACACTTACTCTTTGGACTCCTACCACCTGCCACATCTACTCTAGGGCTGCACACCTTCTCAGGGCTCTTTGCTCTGTTAAAGGTGCAGAACAACAGGTGAAGCTTCCAGAGGAGGGAGAAAGCCGAAGAAGACTCCTCCCTTCCCCACTGAGTCTAATTCACAAAATTTTAATAGAACGTAAACAAAAGTGTTGGTTGCGGTTTTTTAAAGGGTGTCAACGTTATATTTTATATTTCAAGGCTCACCAAATCATTTGACTACAGTGGACATTTGGCTTTTTGAAAAACTAATGCTAGAATATAAACTACACGAGGGAGGGCGGGGATTTTTGTCTGCACGGTCCACTGAGATGGGTTTCAAATGCCTAGAACAGTCGTGGGCGCGGAGGAGACGTTCAGCAAATGTGTGTGGAAGAGACGAAAAAATATACCCGGAAATTATAGTTACTATGGTGACATTTTATTTATGGAGCTTTTACATTGTGTTCAACTCCATTAACGTCAACGAAAATCAAGTGAGCCCTGTAACGTCAGGAACAAGTTAACGCACGGAAACCTTCTAGAAAAGAAAATGTTGAGAGTTGCAGGAAGTGAGCAAAGAATGGGACTGTCTGTTCTTTTTCTGTAGCAATAGGGTGTAAAGCTGTTAGATTCAACCCCACAAATAAATAGCGAATTTTAACGACCTTCCTGACTAAAACACTTAAAAAGTATAGCTAATGATGGGGAAAACTGACTGTTTCGAGACTTTTCTTTGGTAACAAGCAGTGAAAAAAGATGAGTGTCAGGAGGAAGATGGGAGGGTCAGGGACGCCGGTCAAGGCTGAGGACAGTGTAAGTAGGAACATCCTGGACAGATGACTGGGCTCTTGCTTCCGATGAGCAGCGTGGGCTGTGGAGGGCCACGTGGCCCGAGCGAGGCACACGTGCTTCAGGTTGCTGCTTGAGGGTGATCTCTCGAAAGCCCGCACTCAAGTAGATGGTTCTCGACAAGATGAAATGCCTTTATTCGACTCTCATGCTTGTATCATGACATCAAGACGTTCTGAAAGCCAGTCTTCGTAAAATGATGAGAATAAAAAAAATGTTTTATGTGATTTTGTACTAGCGGAAATTGGTATGGTTCGTCCTTCAGGAACCTGTCAGACCAGGGTTTTCATCTGGAAGGTGTGGCTCTTGTGGGATTACGGATGCACCGGGTCACGGGTCAAAGGTGGGTGTGGGGACCCTGTCACGCGTCACCACGGCAGAGCCGGCTGCCCCCTTTAGAGATGGATGCGCTGTTCTAGGCCGAACATACGCCTTAGAACACCTGCCTTACAACATCGTCACTTGGCTACGCGACTGAATTAAAAACCATCTGATGGTCTGTGATGTGCTGCTCCCAAAGCAGGGGGGATTACAAGTAAATAAACCGTTCCTACTTGGAAAGAACTTACTATCTAGACAGTGAGGGAGAGCGCATGTCCTCAATCAACCATCCTGCAGAAAAAGGACGTGACGTGTCCCGGCACAAGTATGAACAATGTACCTGGGTGGCCCAGAAGAGGAGATGGCATTTCTAGAAGCCTCTTCCCTGCCTGACACTGCAGCTTTCCCTTTCGTCTCCACATCCCACAAGGAACATCTAAGAGAGCTCAGGGTTAGAACTAGCAAAGTATTTATGCTAGAAATGTAATGTGGAAACACTTAATTCTTCCTGGAAGGCTTCATGGTGGAGGGGGTATTTGCAATGATTCTTAAAAGTCTTCGAGTATTAAAAGCAATTTTTATCAATTCCTAGAAAACATTCTTTTCCTGCAGCTTAATTTACATAGCATAAACTATACTTTTTATGATGTGCCTTAAGAACACCAAACTGACACCCATAGATGAATCTTCCCAAGCACTGACGCTGCAGTAAATCAGGGATGTAGGAGATTTTCACAGGAGGAAACAGGAAAAGGCACATCCGGCCGAGAAGCCAGCAGAAATAAAGGCATAGAGGCCGACCGTGTGTTTGGGGAGGATGAAGAACGGCCTGGTTTAGCTGGAGAGGTGCTGGTGGGGGGCGGGTGCCGGCAGGACAGTGTGGAGGAAGACCAGGGAGCACCCTGAATGCCACGCCAAGCGGCCTGTTTTACTCCAGGGCACGCCGAACCGCATGGAAAGTGTCGGACGGAGCCGTCTTGTTTTGCCAACAGTGGGCAAAACGGACTGAGGGCCAGAGCGGACGTGGGGGCCGCTCTGACAGCACAAAGGGAAGACTAGAGCTTCGTCCATCCAGAGAGGGGAGAAGAGGACGTTCCAGAGAAGGAACCAGAACTGCCTGGATGCGTGGCGGAGGAGACGCACAACCAACCTGGAGGCCGGTCTGAAGTGGCCGAGGAAAGCTGAGATGAGCCATGTCGTGGGGGTGCTGCTCTGTGGACCGAGTGACTCTCAGGCTTCCCGGGGCTGGGGGATCCCTGGAGTGGCCTCGGGGGGACACGGCCTCTCCCAGGACCCCCCGTGTGTCTGTCCCTCTCCCGGCTCATCACACGCCACCCGGTGCTCCTGTCCCCCGCGTGTGACGGCTGGGAGGCGGAGGTGCGGGGCCCAATCACATCCGTGACACGGGTTCCCGCAGGGGTCGCACGCAGATACACGTGGGGGACAAACGCCTCTGGTCACGCTGAGAGCCTCCGGGGTGACCGTGAGGATAACTCCTCACGCAGCTGCCCTGGTGACAGGGGTGTGTGACGCTGAAGGGAACCACTCACCGGTCCTTCGGACCTGAGGACCCCAGGAAGTGAGGATCACATGGAAACAACTCTAGGCTCCGGGAACCTTAAACAGCCCCCGAGGAGGGGCCGCCGTGTCCTCGGGACTGTATCTGTCCCCGCCTTCAAGGAGGCAGGCCACCTCTTGAAGACGGGGAGGAAAAAATATTGACTCGGATGTAAAGGGACAACTATTTTGAAAAGCCAACGGTGGGAATGGAAAAAAAATCCTCCCTAACATTTTAAAATGCCTTATATACTATCAAAGGAAATTATCTATTATCCTGAAGTGTGCACTTGATTGAGTGTACTTGCAGAAGCATTTGGAGAATTTTAGAACATCTTAAAAAAAAACAGAAGTGGAATAACGGTGTACATGAACGCAATATTATGTTTGAGACAGAAAATGCCAAAGACACGTGCCTGGGTGCTGATAGTAATGCTCCCTCTCTCAAGCTCTCAAAATCACCCGGCAAAAACAACAAATCCACGAGCGGGGGAGAAGACCAACATTACCATCTTTCTTTAAGACCTCACTGCATACCTTGTAGACAATTTCTTCTTTATACCAACACAGAGACACATTCCTCAAAAGCAGGTTCAAAATTTAGAGAAGAAATGACCCAAGAATTAATTAACTAAATAGGAGAATGAAGTAAACAAAGGAAAAATTATCATCAAAATAAAAGACAAGAAACACGATTAAATTAGGCTTCAAAAGACCCGTGAGAAACCCATAAAAGGCGTAATATGCATTTACCTGGTTTTTATTCTTTCATGATTTAATTTCTAATTTTATTCACTACCATCTGATAATTGCATGAAACACTTATGCTAACCATGGGCAATTTAAACTGTTTTAATTTTTATTTCAAGGCCATGAGACAAAGGAACCTATTTATTGCCTAAGGGGATTTTTTTTTTTAACAAAAATTAAAGCTTAATCTTTCATGTTTTAAAGCATGGACTGTTCAAAATAATTTATAATAATGCTGTAGGGAGACTGTGCCTGGGTATGCAAAACTGAAATGCTAAATTTACAATTATTAAAAAAAATTAATAGTTTGGGGGATTGACCTGTCCCTTTCAAGATGGGATTGGTCTGAAGTGTAGGGGACAGCTTTAAAAACAGGGTAAAGCCAAGGCCTGTGCGGGACCCCATGCGATGGGGCATCAGTGCATTTCACAGATGGACTGGACTGCTAGTGGTACATGATGACAGGTCCTGTTTTTTATTATTTAAAAATAAATAATGGCATTAGCCTTGAGAACTACTTCATACACCTTTCATTTCATAGAAAATTGCTCTGATGAAGTGGGGGGTCATGAATTCTACCAGCCACATTTTCTGTGACTCGGAAAAAGTCCCTGGTGGAAATTAGAGAAATAATTTACTTTCACTTAAATGCCAGATTTTTTTGGTTAACTTAAGAAAAATAATTGACATGTAGATTTAAAATTCTTGCTGCTGCTACAGGTCAGGATTCTAATGAGATACTTTCAGCTGTTAAGCAAAGCATTGCTCAGTAGAGGGGAGAAAAACCACTTTCAATGGTGCCCCAGCAGAACTTAGGGAAGGGCAAAACGCCTCTTTGAGAGCAAAGGTAAGGACACTTTGCTGTGGGGAGGAGGGAAACAGATCTCAGGACACATTTTCCCTTTCGTTAAGAGCTCAGGAAAAACCTGAAAATGGTCAAATGTGTTTAAAGTTCCTTAAACACACAGGCCATCTTCCTCCGCTGTCTGAGTACCCCCCACTGGAAAAAGGTTCCAGCGTCTTTGAGCGGCTGACCCTACTGGATGGAAAGCACGTGAATCCAGGGACATGGAGGCCCCCCCCCCCGCCGCCGCTGCCCCCAGCACCATGGCTTCCTTGCTGGTGAGTGATGGTGCCAGTGCCCTCCCACCTTCTCGCTTGCTTGCTCTGTCTTCACCTGAATGCTCCTTCCCTAGCGAACCAGGCGGCCTCCAGCTCCCTTCACTGTCCACCACGGTCGGTCTGGTGTGTCCTCACAGCACCGCCTGGCCTGGCATATATGGGGCGTGCTGACCTGCTTGTTGTCTGAGATCCCCGAACCAAGTGGAAGACTCCTGAGAACAGGGGGCACGTCTGCTCTGCTCCCCGCCCCCCCCGGCCCCCCTGCACCCGGGCCAGGGCCCGACACCAGACAGCCCCTCATAGCTGGTATCTCTCAACTCCGCTGTCTACACTGACCAACTCATGTCCTGTGTGCACTTGACTTCTTAAACTGACAAGTCTTCTTTTAAAGAACGAAATGTTCAAATATTAGTTCTGATTCCCCAGAGCCAAGGCATATTCCAGCCCAAATATCACAATGGGAGAACATATCCTAATAAAGCCAAATGAACTCTCACAAGCAAACAACAGGCCACGTATCATTAGCCAAAATATCCACTTATGATAATGGTCCATCTCTGGAATGGCAGAACAATTTCTATGTCACTACAATACTCAATATATCAAAGTTAAAGACTTTTAGGGCTGATGGTCCAAACTGTAGGCTAAATGGCCCCTTGACATTTAAGGACAAATTTTCTTTTTTTCCCTACTTTATTACCAATAATTACCAATTATTTCCTACTTTATTCCCTTTATTATGATGTGGTCAGCTTCTGCTGCTTACTCTTGATAAAAGGAAGAGAAGATGAAGACCAAGGTTGGAAAAATTATAATTTACTTTTGCCAAATATGGCTAACACTGATTTGCCTTTTTTTAAAAAAAAGCTACTAATCCTCTTTATTTTTATATAAGCAAATAAAAAGCAATCAGGTTATAAATGACTTTTAATTTCTTTTCTCTCCAAGTAAAACAGTTAAAAACATCAGCTTCTGAAACAAATAATGCAACATATGTTAAGAAAAAAGAAAAGAAGATAGCAGGAGGGGAAGAATGAAGGGGAGTAAGTCGGAGGGGGAGACGAACCATGAGAGACGATGGACTCTGAGAAACAAACTGAGGGTTCTAGAGGGGAGGGGGGTGGGGGGATGGGTTAGCCTGGTGACGGGTATTAAAGAGGGCACGTTCTGCGTGGGGCACTGGGTGTTATGCACAAACAATGAATCATGGAACACTACATCAAAAACTAATGATGTAATGTATGGTGATGAACATAACAATAAAAAAATTTAAGGAAAAAACCCACCAGCTTCTGACTAAAGATACAATAAAATGGGTGTATGATACTTTGTGCTTTTTTAATGTAATCATTCCATAGTCCCCATAGGGGAGATAAACGTCCTTATTTAAGAAAATGCTTTTCAATCTGATTTATAAAAAAGGTAAATCAGCGAGGTCAAATGTTTAACTTGCTTTTAGGAAGTCACTACTATCTTTATAAAGGGGAATTTATGTCAGAGATGCCTATTTCTTTTTTTCTTTTAAGATTTTATTCATTTATTTGACAGACAGAGAAAGCGCATGCATAAGCAGGGGAAGCAGCAGAGGGGGAGGGGGAAGCAGGCTCCCTGCTGAGCACAGAGCCCAACACGGGATCGATCCCAGGACCCTGAGATCATGACCTGAGCCGAAGGCAGATGCTTAACCGACTGAGCCACCCAGGTGCCCTGAAAAATATCTATTTCTTAAACAGGGTCATTGGAGGATTTACTTAAGTAACAAGTTTATGTACTGCATTAGAGTTGTGACTTAATTTGCTGGGAAAAAACCCAAACAGCTGAAAGTTGGTATTTTGGAAATACCATCTACTTTGCCAAACAAGGCCCGCACATGGTAACGGTACATTTTGGAAGACATTTTAGAGAACCAAGTCAACACAGCTCTGTGCTGCTGCTGGGGAGGACAGGGCCGTGTACGACGAGTCCCCTCGGCCTCTCCTGAATGTCTCTGCGGCGTGTCTCTGCAGCCTGGACTCAGGGAAACGTGTGCCATACCCAGGGTTTCATCACCAAGCCACAGGCTTGGCTTCTGAGGGGGGCACAGGCTCCCCGGGAGGCCCCACTCCTTCCTGTGGTCAAAAGCCTTAAGAAAGCCAGCCTGCCATGTTTTTTGGGTTCTCCTGAAAGCGAGCCCCGCACTGGCCCACGGGAGTTTCTTCAACAGCCCGCTAGTGCGCTGGGCAGAGCCGGCAGAGGGCCGTGGGCTTTGCAGGGCTGGGAGGGAGCCCGGCCAGGGCCCGGCAGTCCTCCTCCATGCACCCGGGGGCGGGGGGAGCCTCATCTATCAAGGCCTAGAAAATTGAGAGAGGAAGAAAAGCCAGCAGAACGGTTTTTAAGACACAAATCATGGTATCTAAGCAACCACATTATGTCTGGCTCGGATGAAAAGAAAAATGGCATCTGGTTTTGAATAAGGCGACAACATTTCCGAGGAGAAAGACTTTAAATTGCATCGCCCAGAAGGCGACCGGGAGCCAACAACAACGATGGTCCTCTCTAGACTGTGGGCTTTGAAAGCAAACGGGCAGGGGCAGGACGGAGCGGCTTGGAAAACAGGATGCCGGGATGACTAGCGATGTTGAGACGCGGCAGAGAGCTCCTGAATGGCTAAGGACCGCGACAAAGAGAGCCGCACACACAGGAGGGAGAGAGGGAGGCCCTTCCTGGAGGCGCCCGCTGGAGCGCTGGCCGGAGCGGGCGGGGGCCGGCCACCAGCTCGGTGGTGGAGTCCCTCCCAGAACACTCTCTTCCTTGTCTGCCTCGGAAAATCAAACGCACAGGCCTCGGCGCTCCGGGTCTTTAGGGAACTTCACGCGGGTCCAGTCCCCCCGCCCTCGACGCCCGCAGCCCGCGCTGGGCGCCGTCCTCCCCATGTCCCCAGAGGGAGGGCACCCCCTTACCGGGACTGGTGAGGGCTCCCAGGGCACTGCTCGTGGTGGACAGAGGGTTTGCATTGGTGGTGGTGGCTGAGGTCTGGGCCGCGGCCGCGGCGGCCGCCAGCGTTGCCAGGTTCTGTAACTGCAGAGCATTCATGCCTGTGGAGGGAAGAGAAACGCCACCTTAGCAAGAGGCCCGCTTGGCCGGGCTCCAAACATGAGGGCAGCCGGCGAGAGCAGGGGCCCCGGGCAGCAGGCCCTGCGAGGGCACGCTCTGCCCAGCTGCCTTGGTGACTCGGGCGCCCCCGTGCTTCCCAGCGGAGCCACCTACTGCATGCCCGGCTGCCTGTCCGCACCCAGGACGCGTCCCCGACCGCCCCCTCCCAGGGCCGTGGAGATCACTGGGAAAGACGAGGAAGATTCTGTGTGCGCCCTGGCCACGCAGCTGTCCGGAAACCGTGAGCCGGGGGCTGGGTGGCTGCAGGACGGGCCGCCGGGGAAGCCCACTGCTGGCACCGAGAAGGTTAAAAGCTCCTGCTCTGAACTTGAATTGCTGTGGCTTCCTGGTGCTGCTGCTTTACCAGCTGTGGAACTTGGGGCGAATGGCTTCCTCTGGTTTCCTGCTTAGTGAGCGGCACCATTCCCTGCTGCTCACCCCCAAGGGCAGGTGCAGCTTAAATGAGATAAAGAACGCAAACCGCTTAGCACCGTGATGGGCACAGCGTCAACACCCGTGTTAGCGACTCTTACGGATGTCCTCTCTCCACACCTACTGTAAATGTGAACCCGAAAATGTGACCATGATAGGAACTCACAAAACATCTGAGGAATAAAAAAAGGAAGGAATAAAAACAGCAATGCTGTCTATTTTTATCTGTAAAGTGCCTGTATTTGCATTTTCCTGTTTTAAAGAAGGACCGCCTTTAACCAGAATCGATCTCTGGCTAGTGAAAATGAAGCAAAGAACAGCAAAGAGAAGTGAAACTTTGCAAGAACACGAGGGTGGGGGACCAGCTGAGCTCTGGGGGTGTCACCTGTCACGGGGAGGCTGCCTGGCCTGGGGGGGGGCTCGGGGGTGGTGCCCGCATCGCCTCCCCACCTCTGTTTCGCAACCCAAGGCTCTCTGAACATTCAGTCTTTGTCCATGATTCTCTCTGCACAGGTCTCTCCCTACACAGAGGAATTTTATACAGAAAGATACTAGTGTTAAGTAATCCGCTTAATTTTATTTTCTTCTCATGTCTCAAATCCAGGTACTTAATAAATGCCTACTGAGAAAATTTAATCTGCTTTAGAGAGGCTAGCCAGATCACGGCTTCCTTCCGTGTTGGGGGTGGTGGTGGATGGAAGGGTGAGAGAACGTTCTAGCAACATACCTGTGAAAGCCCCTAGCCACGGGCGTGGAGCCCTCCACCTGAGCATGACTGGGAGCACAGCTGCTAGGCTCACTGACCCTGCTCCTCCAGTCTGGCTCAATCACAGGTCACTTCTACTCAGCAGAGAGCTCCTGATATTTTTGCTGCAAAACGGCTCCTCATTTTGCTCAAAACGACACTCTGTCTTCTTCCAGGAGACATCCAGCCTTCTTGGCTTAGGGGGCAAGCCAAACACCTGTTTTTCAAAACCCACTTAGGGCCTGGGGATGCTTCAAAGCAGGACACAAGTTTTTGTGGAATCCTGCTAACCTCTGCAAGGAAAGTGCAGACTTCCACCAACCCTGTTTTCTCCAGTTAACGCAACTGGAGTGAGGAACCAGTTCCCAACCCCGGCCCCCCACATTTCTGCTTCTCTTGATGCAGAGGCGTCCCTTCCTTCACCCTGTCCTGTGTGGCCAGGGCCTGGGCTGCACAACTTTCTCTGTTAGTGACTAAGAGCCACGATTTCCTAGAGGCCATGCCTCGACAGGGGCGCCCATGGTGCTGAGAAGTAGAGCAGGTGCCAGGCAGGCTTCTCATGCTTCACACGCGCTCCCTTCCTTAGTGTTCGTAACAAACCCGTGGGACCAAGTCACTCGTGGCCCTCTCCACACCACAGGCAGAGAAGACAGAGCCCGGACAGGTCCAACCCTGGGGAAGCAGAGCCTCTCACAGCGAGCCCGGCCTCTCCCTGCCACCGAGGCCTCCCCCCGAGTGCTCCTTCTGGCCTTCTGGTTCCACTGCGGCTCTTCTTCCCTCCTCTTCCTCAGGGCGCTTGCTCTCCACTTACTTCACTCAATTCTGCACCCTGAAATTTAGGGGGCATGGGGTGCAAGAGAGAAAGGGTGGTGAGCACAAGACTTCCGAAGGAAACGTGCCCAGGGCATTCGCAGTCCACGTTAACCAGGTCTTCCCACTGGCCACCGCGGCCCAGTGCACGTCCGACGGCGGGCACAGGGGGAAGCTGCAGGGGGACGGCCGAGCCCGGCACCACCAGGCCTCAGTCCCGCCTGCCGGCCGCCCCGGATCTGACGTGCAGCCTTCTCAGTGCTCCCTGCTTGGTTCGGGGCTCGGGTCCCCAGGAGCAAGGCCCGGGTGCGTGGTCTCCAGCGGGAGCTGAGAACGGAGTTAGCCAGGAACCGGGCCACACCTGCGTCCTGCATCTGGTTCTCTAAATCACAGAATCGATCCTTTAATTTCTTTTTTTTTTTTTAAAGATTTTTATTTATTTGAGAGAGAGAGAATGAGAGATAGAGAGCACAAGAGGGAAGAGGGTCAGAGGGAGAAGCAGACTCCCTGCTGAGCAGGGAGCCCGAAGTGGGACTCGATCCCGGGACTCCAGGATCATGACCTGAGCCGAAGGCAGTCGCTTAACCAACTGAGCCACCCTGGCGCCCTCGATCCTTTAATTTCTTAATGTGATTTCCTTTTCCACCCATTACCAGAATCCCCAACATCACAGATCACCAGTTCCAGATTCCTCGAGGGACAAATAGGCCGTGACCTCCTTCTGGTGAGGACCGAGCATGTTGCAGGGCTGTGTCCCTCCTGCGCGGTCCTCAGCTTTACTCAGGGTTCTTAACCGCAGTCCCCCAAGGGGAGGCCGGGGGGCTGAAATCACGTGAGAAGCATGTGTAGCTTGGGCACCACGTTCCTGGTGAGAGAGCCTCGAGGTGAAGCAGCTCCCACCTACCAAGGGGCATGAGTCCTGGCAGAAAATCATCGAGCTGGAGGCTGGGCTCGGGCAGCGGCTGTGCCTGGGGTGGAGTGGGGGGTCCGAGGAAACCTGGGCTTGGAACGGACTGTGCGGAGGAAGGGAACCGAGGACAGAAACAGCTCTAGCTCCTGTTCTGAAGACGGATGCACAAACAAGACCGTGCAGGGAAGCCAGACGAGCCAGGGACTCTCCCAGAACTTCCAGGCTGAGGCTGAACCCCAGGGGCACGCACACTGAGCTGGGACCCAGGAGCCTAAGGCAGCGGGTCAGCCCCCTCTGCAGGGCTCACTGTGGGCTGGCCACGGGGCAACAAGGCTACCACTCCCTGCGGCGTGGCCTTCTGTCCAGGCCGACGGAGGCCCAAGGCTGGTCCTCTAGTGTGTCCCTGCGGGAAAACAGCCTCCCATGGGGGGTGAGGGCCTTCTAAATGCTGCTGGCCCACCACCCTGGTCACAGGGCCAGTCCTGGGGTATGCCGAGCCCCCGACAAGTTCCCCTGGGGCACAGGGATCTGGACCCTTCCCTGCCAACAGCACACAAGCCTGGTGGCGGATGCTCGGCTCTCCCTGCCCCCTGCTGTGCTCCCACAGCCAGTGTGGACATCACACATACTATCGGTCCTATTGAGGGAAGGGCCTTGGGGGCCCATGCTGCTTCCAGAAAAGCCGCCTGCCCCGGGTAGGGACAGCAGCCCCGTAGCTACGCACGTGAGGCCCTCGATCCTCTCCCTCTTCAACCACACCGGACCGTCTGTGGCAACTCTGGTTCTCCGACGTCAAGCATTTGCACACTCAACCACACTGGCCTCCTCTGGGCCCGGCCAACACTGGTGGGGCTCTCTGCATCCCCATTTCGGTTCTTTCCTGTCGTTCTCTTGTGTCTTTGGGGTGTGTGAGCCACCCTGTTCCTTCCTCGCTCAGCTCCCTTCATGGACCCTCTGGGTCATCTGCCCACCGGTCACCCTCTCCGTCACCCCCGCACGGCGATCTGGAGGGGGCGCCAGACGGAGCGGCCTGGCCAGGGAGCTGGGCCCCAAGCCTGGGGAAAGGCGGTCTCCCAAGAAAAGCAACCGCTTTTAACCTCACCAAGCACTCTGCTCCGAGGGGCGTCACAAAAACCAGGGGCAACAATCTGGGTGACTAGAAATACAAAACATTTAAATACATTTTATGAAATCCTACAGCGTGCCAAGACCAAGATGGTAAAAAAAAAAAAAAAAAAAAAAAATTGGGAAATATAGGCATTCAACTTTTCATTCATTACTTGGGAAAAGAAAAATCCTTCTCCAGACGAAGAAATGATGTACAAAACAGATGTGCAATATGCCTACTTGAAATTTAAGATTTAAAAAAATTATTTGTAAGGAGAAGGGCATGAAAATTTAATTTAATGTTCACCTTAGGTAATTTTGTGTCTTATTGTTCATAGCAATTACCATAAATCTGCATATCAATAAGCGAGAACAGATGTCAGTTGTTACAAGTGCTTGCCAATCAGGTCTGTTAAAAAGTGACAGATGGGTGGTTATGGAATGTTCTCATAAGGCCTATTAGCACATTCGCAGTGAGAGGGTGGGAGGCTCCGCTCCAGGAAGGCCCGGGGATGATCTTCGTGAACCCAGAGCCCCCACCTCACGACTCAGGTGCCTCCAGGCGCGGAGACCCTCAGCCCTCCCCGCGCACTGGCTCCTGCAAGGGTCTCCCCGTCTTGTCCTCCTGTCCCCGACGTGCCGGGGCGGCCTTCTGGAGAGACAGGATCCCGCACCGAGGAAGGGAGAGCAGCTTTGCTGTTTTGAGCAAAGAACTGTGCTGTACGCTCTCCCTGTCGCTTTTAAAACTTAGGCCAGATTTTCCGGAAGAGAATTACTACCAGCTTTGCTGACTCGGTGGAGTGCAGCAGTTCTGTGTCTACCAACAACACGTAGCTCCGTAAATCGACAGATAAACTCTTCTTCTTTGTTGCTCTGTAAATCTTTAACTTCTTTAAATGACGCCTCCGCGTGCTGGGGGGGGGGGGGAACCAACCCAAAACCTCCCTAACAAAACCCAGCCCACTCTTAACACATGTGCAAGGCCTTACAGAATGGAGGGAGGCAGCTTTCCTGTGTTGCTTCTCTGTGCACCATTTTGGAGCACTCTGCGTTCCTGATCTATGGCTCGGATTTGTTATTTGGCCCGTGAAACCGTTTGCAGAGGAAGGTCACTGCAGTCTGTGTTTGGGCGAACATATCTGCACTTGCTGAGACACGGAGCACCGGTTTATAGCTTTGGCACAGTCTGGAGCTCAGGGTTCGGATGTGCCCAAAATTTGGACCTGCCCCTTCCTGGCCCAGTGACTTGGGGCACGTTTGTGAATGACTTTCTAATCCTCGGTTGCCCCACCTGTGAAGCGGGACGCTTGTGCTCCCTGGGATCTTTGTATCTTGGTCCGCCCTGTGCCCTTGCCCACTGCTGTGGTCTCAGAGTGTTATTATTTAACGCTTTTCTACTTCAGCTTTTTCAACGGCAGTGGAGTAACGAAGTGCAGGTTTTGTCCTTGGCGCGCTGTGAGGATAAACTGCGTGATGATTTCAAGGAGCGCTGTTAAAAACAAAATTGTGAACTAGGACCCCTGCTTATCTATCTAGCGCCGTGCTAGAGGAATGCGGTGAGAAGAGAAACTGATGACCGATAAGTCACTTTTCCCTAATTCCTTCTTCTTTAGGGAAAAAAAAAAATCCAGACTCTTAGCCCAAAGTTTCTGAGATTTCAGAAATTCATGGGACAAATATCACAGTTGAGTGAGAAATGGACAAGTTTTTCTTAGAGGTTTTAAGAGGGAAAATAAAATCAATCAACTTTAAGGATGCGCAGAAAGTATACGTGAAAGCATTCAGCTTCTAAAGATTTGAGCCTGATCTAGTTTCTGCTCTTAAGTTCTATATTCAGTAAAGGTTCCCTTCTATAAAATCACGAAGCACAGGTGAAGTTATTTTTAGTTTGAAAGGGAAATGGTAAATTATTTTGGGGAAACAAGTATAGTTGATGCCTCATTCCATTTTATTGAGACAAATACTTCATGACTTGTCATCAAAAATTTTTCTTTCTTTTTTTGGCTTTATTTTCTGCTCAGACAGAAAGTGTTTTACTCATTCGAATGAGACATTTCAGACTTCAGTGATAAACTTCAATCTCCTGAAGGATAGACTGTTGTATTTTGAGAGCTGTTCACAAAAAATTATTGCTGGTTTCTGAAATGATGTTTCTCTCTCTTTGGTGACAGTGTTCCAAGCCGGACTGCTTGAACTTTACAAGTGGAATTTATTTTATGGCGCCGTAAGACGTAAACACTGCATTTGAATCATGTAGGTGCCCATTTGAATTGTGCCACAATCTCAGCCCCTCAACAAGCATTTTAACTTCAGGTGGGATTTGGGATAAGTGGCCTCTTGGATTTCGTCCTATCGTGTCTACCGGATGTTATGGACCATGCGCTTGGTCACATGTTTGAGTGTACCAACTATTGCCAAATCCTCGACAACTCCACCGTGAAGATACTGTCATTAAGTTTATATAATGTTTCCTTGGCTTAGAAGGTTAAGGCTAAAGTCAAAGTTCTCAATTGATAAAAACAGGGCATTGAACTTAAACATCCCTGGGAATATATCCAAAATATCAAATTTGCATTTGTCGATTTATAAATGGATTCACCCATCCACTCCAAAATAGTCAGTAGCACCTCTCAGCAGGGCCAGGCTGAGTTCCTCTTGGCTTGAGAGTGTTTGAGGAAAGGAAGGAAGGAAGGGCTTTAGGGCACCCCTCCCATATTATGTGGGGTGTCAGGGAAGCCTCCTTTATTTTTTAAAGATTCATTTATTTTAAGAGAGAAAGAGGGAGAGATCGCGAGAGTGAGTGGGGGGGGGAGGGGGGGGGGGGCAGAGGGCTAGAAAGAATCTCAAGCAGATCCTGCACTGAGCACGGAGCCCAGCGTGGGGCTCAATCTCATGACCCTGAGATCATGACCTGAGATGAAATCAAGAGTCAGATGCTCAACTGACTGAACCACCCGGATGCCCCAGGGAAGCCTCCTTCAGAGAGGTACTTCTATTACCAGTTCACTTTATAATACTGGTCTGGATGACTGGCAAAGACAAAAGTTAAGTCCAACTTTGGGAGAGGATGAAAGAGCAGGAGGCCATATAACTTGATTTTACTGGCAAAAAAAAAATACATATAAAATATATAAAAATATTTATAAAAAATAAAAAAATATATATATATATTTATTCCAAACCAGTGTTTCAAATAGGAAGATGAAACTTGATTTTCCCTATGAATGAAGAAACCACCTTTCTGGCAATCGCCAAGCAGATGGAGCCCTGACATCGACGTCCTTGATCTAAACGTTCAAGGTGAGGGTAGATAATGGACTGCTCAGCATTTGATTTCACAGCCTGTGCAGACTTAGTGTGCTGAATTTTAGATGTTGAAGGTTCAAGAACGGGGTGTTTTGGATGGCCCAGAGCATTTACGGAATGCCTTTAAATTCGCCATCTGCTCGATGCACCTTCTAAGGTGACTCCCGGATAGCCTTAGTTTCTAAATGAGCATGCAGACCATGTAAATGCTAACATCCTGACCTGTGGCTGGCAACGCAGAGGAGACCACGGTCTAATGAAAAATGACAGGGCGCTCTGTCCACCCAGGAAGATGCGCTTGGCAGTTGCCTCAGGACCCAGTGACCTTCTCTGCATAATTCAACTGTCAGAGTGGGATAGCCGGAGGCTTCCTCTAAGGAAAGACCCTAATTTTGGATCTGGGTGGGTCCATACCATTAGAAGGAAAAATAAATAAATCTTGCACTGGCAGGAAATATGACAAATCTTCACATTTACTGTAGAGCTAGCCATCTGGAGGTCTTCTCTTTAAAACACAGAGAACTCCCTGGATATTTTACTGTTGTCTCTCCAGTTCCTTTCGCAGAACTAAAAATTCACCATTCCGGGTGATCCTTAGGCTCCAAGGCCAGCTTCCCAAAATGTATTCATAAAGATGCTGCTGAAAGATTGAACTACTTACCATTTTAACATTTATTTTTTCCCTAGCACACCAAAAGCAGTATTACAATAAAACACACTGGCAGTGTCAGGAGATTTAAAGCCCAGTGAATAATTCTGCATTTTTTTTTTTTTTTTAACTGTAGGCCAGTATATTCTGTCAGACGACAGGTTCCCCTTAGCCTGTAGGGCTGTAGGGGAAGGCTGGGCTGAGGATCACAGAACACATGTGAGGACAAAGTCCTTCCAGATCCATTCAAAGTGAAACAAACAAACAAAACCAAGGATACTTTTTTAGAAAAAAAAAAAAAAAAGAGAAAAAAGGAGTTTTCATAGTGACAGGAAAAAAAAAACCTGGCTTCTATTCTGTACCGTCAGGTTTCATTTCATTGAGTCAGGGTGTCCTTCATTAAAAACAAATGGTGCTTGATTCTAATGTGCCAAAAATCTGTTCTTCTCCCTGCCCTCTCCCCTCCATCTTTCTGGAATCAAACGAGGGAAAAGTGTCCTTGCTGTTCCTCACGGCAGGTGAACAGCACCTGTGTTCTGATGGATTGTGCGGGCCGCCTTCCCTGGCCCCATGGAAGTTAGGGCCGGAGCCTGGAAGGGGACACCGTAGGAGTGACCTTTCACTAATCACTGCACTTCAGTGACTACTGGCATAGCTCATTATACAGAGAAATCCTTTATGAGCCAGATTTCAAATCCAGCCCTACTTTGATTTTCTCGAGAACAAAGATCATACTTGCACATAAAAGCTTCTGATGTATACTTCTGTCAACTGGGGTACCAAAGTAAAAAAAAAAAAAAAAAGCACCCTGTTAATTGTCTATGGTTATCAGGGGACCGCAAACTGTATCAAAGATAGGCCTGCAATCTTGGCTTTCATTATGGAGGTCAGAATATTTATTGACTGCTTCTTATTAAAATTTTAGAAGGACGTCAATCATTTTGGCTGCCCTGGATAGAAGGAATCTTATTGGAAATTCCCCAGCAATCAATCCCATTAAAAAACAAAAGCAGCAGACAACTCTGGAGGATATGATGGAGGGCTTCGCAGCCCCTCCGGCTCCCACAGTTCGAGAAGCCCGAGGTGGGAAAGCAGCCCCCCAGCAGCGGACTCTAACTGTAACACCCGTGTCCGAAGGCGAACACGGCTGCTCGTTGCTCTCTGTTCTTCGTTTTTCCTGCTTGTTTTCTTGGCCCTCTGAAGCCACCCAAGTTCAGACAACAGCACGGTCCAAAGCAAAGGCATGTGTCATGACTTACCAGCCATCTGCTGAATGCCACTGAACGCACCCAGGTTGCTGGAGGAGGTGGCTTGCTGCAGAAGCTGCAAAGGGAGGGAAAAGCGGACTGTCAGACCAAAGTGGAGACAGGACCAGGCAGCTTCCGAACCAGGGGTGGGGGGGGGGAGGGGCGTCCAGCTTCCTGTACATTTATACAGTCGCTTGCTGCTTCCTATTCATGGGCCGAAGGTTCCCACAGTTGGGGCTGTAAATCCATATTAATGTCTAATCTCTATTAAGAAACACAGACACCGGGAAAACTCAGTAACACTGCTGCCTTAAAACAATCAATTTAGTCTTTTTAACAACCAGGCGTTACACCTATTGAAACCAACACGGTGTGACTCACGCGGGCCCTCTGTAGCCTAGCGGTTACCACAGCTCAGCTCTGTCAATTAAGGCCCACCCCTCGGTCCAACGGCTCAGCGGCCTTCATCCTCCACGGGAAGCACCTGGATTCATGGACTCTTGGGCCAACGGAGACATCACTACGGTAACTACAGACACACACATACCTATGCACAGCCACACAGGTATGCCTGTGACCACAGACCAAGACAACGGTCACCCATTGGAAGCTGGTCTTCACTGGCAGAGGGGAACATACAATTTGTCAGGATTTAGAAGTATCTGGTGTGATGTACAATGACACTGCGTTACAGGTATGTCAGCATCTTTTAAAAAAAAAAAAGGTTAACGCCCCTGTCTCTGCGTTTTTCCCTGGCGCTTTCAAAACCACATCTTACCCCCCAAATCAGTGGGTACCACAAGGTAAAGCAAGTGGTTACTGTTGTAAAGTGCTGAATTCAGCTGAATGATAGGTTAACTTAGGTGCTATACTGTTAACCTAGGTTTACTGATACCCTCTTTTTGATAAGGTAGATCAATGCAGGCTTCGTCTGGATGTAGGAGCACATAGTTATCTCCTATGCACAAATGTACGCAGGTACCAAAAAGGCACAGATTCACCAAAGTTATTATTGAGAAATGTTATGAGACTATGTGCTTAGGAGAAACAAGACCCATTTGTGATTTTTTTAAAATAGCTTTCAGAATTTAGTTGGAGCACTGCAGAACCACATGGAGAGTCATTCCTCTGGGCAAGGGTAGGTTTTTTTTTTTTCAGTTCAATACCAAGCAAAGTCTACAACTTGGACAGGACTCAGAAATGGGCATCTATCCACTGACTTAAAAGCATGAGGTGGAATGGAATCTCAGTGGCTGATTCAACCTGAGTCTCAGTTACAATGATATTATGGGGATTAACAGTGACTGGTACCAGAAGAATGTGATGTTTACTCATCCCTCCTGACTCGCTGAAATGCACTGCCGAGGTATTACACACAGACTCAGACACGCACACGAGGAACAGTGAGGAAAAAGGAGAAGCTAGGGATTAACCATTCCGACAGAGAGAAATCCCTTCCTTTGGTTTGATGTCGTGGGTTTCCCATTCTCTTGTGGTTACAAGCCCTTACTCCCTCTCCTACTATGTATGCTTAAAAATTAAAGCGAAGTAAAATTAAATTAGCTTTGCAGCTCTTTTGAGGAATTAATACTACCTAATGGGGTATCTGGAAATACGTGCAGTGTCCTTAAACTATTACCCAGGACTCTATCCACTGATAACCATTCTCTGGTGGGCTGGAGTCAGAATCTACCCCTCAGCCCACAAGTAGGGAATGCCTTAAAGGCTCTTCCAAAGAAATGGGCTTCCAACTGAAAGGGGCAGAACAAATATGGCCGAGAAAGAATGGGAGCCCACGGTAGGAGCAAACATGACTAAGATCATAGAAAAATATGTTTTTATAAACGAGGTTGAGTTGAACTCTGAATTCTTTATCCAGGGCACAGAAATAATTTGCAGATGCAGTCAAAGAAACATGTGCCAGAGATTTTTGTCCTCTGTGAGCCATGGGAGAGGTGCCAGAAAACTGGGGACAGGCGCAGGTGTCTCGGTTTTTAGAAACGATGGAGCAGGAAGCTGGATTCTTAGAAATTATGAAAAGGTGAGCCTGACATCAATCTCTGATCCCAATTCTGATATCCATAAACAGATGGCTTGTGAAAAACTGAAAAGCACAAGTTTGGGAAAAACAACTGACTGTTAAGCTAGACTCATTTCTTGTTTCACAAAAGCTTAGACTGAGAGACCAAGAAAACGCTATGGCAAAGCAAATACAGATTTTTAGCAGGACCTCTGATGAAATCGCTCATGATGTCTTTGTGGATATGACTGAGAAATGGCTATGAGGTGACGGTAGAGTCAGTCAATGTCTTTATTAAAGGCTCAGCTGAAGATGGGAGAAGCGGGTGCCTCCTTCATGAAGCAAATGTGTACCGAGTAGGTAGTACAGCCAAACCCCACTGGGCACGGGCCCCGGTGGGTAAAGGGAGGAAAATGAGCCAGAGCAGAGGGCTGAAATCCCGCCCGACAGACGGCTAGTGGCTCGGTCTTGGTGCAGTTGCGTAACCTCTCGGAGCCTCTTTCCTCCCCTATACGGGCAGGCTCTTCTTACTATTCAAGGTCAGAGGGAGGACAAACTGCGCAGGCTCTGCTACAGAGTAAGCCTAACGGATCCCGCAGTCCCAGAGGGACAGTTAAAATGTCAGGTGACAGAATTAGGAGAGAACACACACGCATGCACGCACGTACACACGGGCACACCCCGAGAGGCTAGGACACCAGGCCCAAACTTGCGATATGAAACCATAGTAATCAATGTGAAGTCCAGCCTGTAGGTGCCAAAGCAGAGAAATGGGGTAGACCACCAGGATTTAGCAGTGGTTCATGTAAAAATAAATAAAAAGCTGGACCCGTGTTAGCTGCCTTCTGCCTCACGCGTGAGTGACATGGTTAGCACGAGGACCCCTCTCAGGCCACGCAAAGATATTTTAAAGTCCACACTAGGGGTCACTGCCCTGTGCACTGTTTAAATTTTACCAGGGGAACTGACTTACATTCTGGTCACTGGATTTTACTAAAGACATCGACGGAGATGGGGTAGGGTAGCACAAGGAATAACAGGAACATGAAAGTTTAAAACAATGTAATGTAAAGGAATGGTTGAAAGAACTGGGTTTATTTGCCCTGCAATAGGATCTCATTTTCGGGTTCCGAATAGATGGGAGAAACGTCTGATTTCGTCAGCGCGGTTCTGCAGGGAAGGGCCCGGACCACCGAGTGGAGGGGCCCATGGGGCTTCGCGGGGAAACCTCCATGGGACGTGCTAACCTCTGGGGCCACACCTGCCTCGGGGTTGCTGAATCACTGTCAAGCGCGCTGCGTCCCTTCTCATGCAAGATGTTATGAGGTCTCTGAAACACACCGGTTAGCAATTTAGCCTCGTGGGACTCGGCTCAGCCTTCATCTGGCCAGAATGAAATGAGTCATGTCCTCACGCTACTCAGGTTACCTTGGAAAAATTTTCTGCATCAACGCTGATTTCAATAATTTCCTGAGATTCAAAATGCCCCCACATGGAATTCTTTCGAGAACTTGGTGGGGGGGGGGCGAGGCGGTTTCGGGAGGCACAGCGGGGACGGCCCCCCTCTGCCCTCTCGGCGCCCAGGCGCTGGCGGGTCCCGCACTTACCGCCAGGTACTGCGGGGTGAGTCCGCCCAGGCCCGTCAGGTTCCCCCAGGTGGCAGTGTTGAGCTGCTGCATCTGCTGTGCCAGCTGCTGCTGGAGGCGACGTTGCTCCTTGTCCTTCTGAGTATCCGCGAACTTCACTACGATGGGTGAGGAGCAGCCCTGTGGTCAGACACAGCGGAAAGTGAAGAGGGGGTTACCGCCTGGCTGAATCCTCTCACGACACTCAGCCCTGGGGCTAGCTCTCTCATCTCAACTATCTAGGAGCACACGGAACCGTCTGAACGGTTTTTTTTTTTTTTTTTTAACCGTCTGATACTCCTTCTTCTTCTCTGACCAGTACCATCAAGAGAAACTTCCAGACACTGTCACTGGTTTCTCTGGGGATCTGGTGGTCGGTGAAGCCATTTGCTTTCTTGCTCTGGTTATTAAACTGCCTCTCCTCCTCTCTTCGCGTGTCTTCCTCCAACCTTTCCAGGACCTCCTCAGAGACAAGAGACCTTATCATCGTTCTTTAATTGGGCTTCCTGGTGCGCTTGTCTGCAAGATAGACTTGTCTGTGTGTCTGCCTGTTTCCGCACGTGAGCAGGGGACAGAGGAGGAGAGAAGCTTCGATGGGAAGGAAAACGTCCCTCGTTCATGTATTTATTTTTTCACTCTTCCCAACTGTCAGTGCTGCGTTTTTGAACTTTGGAATGCGGGAGTCCTCCCGACCCAGCACTGCAGATAGGGAGACGAGGGTTTTGTTTTAGGAACGCGGATGAGGGCAGGACAGGTTCTGAGAACACAGGCATGGCCCAGGGTAACTGTCCGTGTTTTCAGAGAGGTCTCTCTTCCTTCTCTGATGGACCTACTCTGTCCACCCTGCTCAGGGACCCTGCAAGCCACCAGGCTTGGAAGCATATTCTAGTGAAAGGAGCTGTTTCTGAAATGGCAGGAGGCGTCTACTTGGCTTCTCTCGTCAACGGATCTCACCATTCTAGGTGCTTCTTTTCAGTTTTCATTCCCTTTAAAAGGCAGTGAGTGAGTGCATGGCCAAATGTTATAAAATAGGACGAATTCATGTCTGAGATGGATAAAATCATTAGGGAAAATAAGGGCCTGCACCTCCAGCATGAAGACTTCCCTCCCTGAACCCCTCTGGAACATTCTTCACTCAGTCAACACTCAGCAGAGACATAGGCTCCTCCCTCCCTACCCTTCTCTTTCTTCCTATGGCTTGCCTACACACCTCATCACCATTAAAGCTGTTAAATTTTGCTGAGGTAAAAAGAAGTCATTCTACCTAGGTGATTAAAAAAAAAAAAACCTTTCACTGAAACTCAGCATGATAATAGACCTCTCTCTCTCTCCTCTCAGAAATTTTATATTCCGACTTAAATGAGCTCGCTCTCTCTCTCTTTCCCTTACCTTCGGGTCATTTTTCTTTCTCCTAGAAAACAAACCTGCGTGTGTTTTGTGTTTTATCACCTTGGGTAGTTACTGGGGATGGAGCTGTGAATATGTGAGGCTACCGTGTCCGTTATTACCCAAAATAAAAAAAAATATGAGAAAATCGAGGTGGCAGTTTCAGTTTGAACTTCCAGCGTACTGGTCTTCAGCTCATAGCCACGGCCACAGGACAGAATGTTAAATGTCAGTCAACCGCATGAAAATAATATTTCCACCACTTAAAAAATCTATACTTCATTTTTCTTCTCTTCGTTGCTTTAAAGAGAGCAAAATACTCCGAAGATGGAAACTATAGAGAGGGAGGGTTTTGTATGGAAAGGGTTGTTACTGTTGTATCAAATTTGTTCCATAACAAATCATAGCATCTCCTCCTAAGAGTACATTTAGTATTTTTTTCTTCCTTAAATACCAAAAAAAAAAAAAAAAAAGAAAAAAGAGATAAAGAAGCAAAAAATTAGGCCCAAAATAGCTTGTTTAAACCAGAAAAAGGAAAAACGGGATGGGCGTAGATTGGAGGAAAGTTGAAAAATAGAAGGTACAATATAAAAATTATTTTAAAGAACATGTTCTTTTAAACTTTAACCTTCAAATCATTTTGAATTCAAATTTCTTAGATAATACATCTTGGTTAAAGATGTGAGCCAGAGTCCTGAAAATAACAAAATTAGTTAAAAAAAAAAATCCAACAAACTTCGGTTGTACAACTAGAATGTGATTGGCATACTATATACAGTCTTCCATTTAAATGTCAGTATTTTTTAAATTCAACAAGAAATTTCAGTGTCTGAGGGCCCCTCTGTCTGAGCATGGGTGTCCAGATTTTAAAAACAGGTGCACCAAATTTGATTTTTTTAATAATAGAGATCTCTATAGCAATTTCTATAGCAATTCTCTTATAGCAAATTCTCTATAGCAAATTCTTTTCATTCTGAGCCTAGTCTTCTTTGGTTCTGGCTCACAGCCAGGTCTGCACTACGTTCCTGAGCTCTCTCCCTGTAGGAGCTCAGGAGAACACAGACCAGCATCCTCTGCAGCTTTACTCAGGGGGGCACTGATGGAGGAACTGGGGTTAGAGCTGAAAGAATTTAGGTTAAAAAAATCATCTAAGGTACAAATCACTAAATTACAAGAAATAAAAAGGATTAAGAATGAAGCACATGTATGGAAGATAATAAATACAGGTGAAAACTTTTTTTTTCTTCCCTAACCGTACTTTCATTTTTATCTCCAACCTGAAAGATAGCTGGGATTTAGACTGATCCCCAATAATGGAGCAGCCGGAGAGAAAGTGGGGACAAGCACAGCATCAGGGTGTGACTGCATGTCGCACAAGACTGCATCCCTAGGTATTTCAAATCCTGCTAATTATCTCCTATTGTGGCCGATTTTCACCTGAGCTTGCCTTCAGGTAGGGGGGTGTGAGTGTCTTAAAAATGCATTGCACTGAAAGGAAAACACAGTGATTATATAAGATATGTTAGGAATATCAAAGTCAAAATGAAGCTCGAAAAAGACAATAGGCTTTGCAATGCTGATATCAAAACTCAGAAAAATACAGTAAACACTTAATGACAAGGCCATGCACACTCCTTTCCCCCCTTGTCCACCCACCTTCCGCCTCACTGTAAAAAAAGTTGCCCACAAAACATGACGCAGAATGATCACTTAGCTCCCAGCATGCTTTGGGAGATGCAGCATTGCAAAAAACAAACAAAACAAACAAATAAAAAAAAAATAAAACCCCCCAAAAAACGGAGGTAAAAAAAAAAAAAAGCGCAAACGATCCATAAAGAAATTTTTGCACATTAAATAAAATTGAAAATATTTTGCTTTTCAGAAGATGAAAACGTAACTTCAGGTAACACCACAGGGCCACCTCCAGAAAAGCTCACCCATACACAGATATACAGAGTACAGAACATGCACTCCCAGATGATTCTACCAGACAATACAGAGTAACAGCATATCACTCTTGGAATGCTTTTGTGCAAAATTCTGAAAGGCCAGACCCAAATCACAGACTAGAAGTACAGAGCCATCTATCTACGTGTGTGGGCGAAACACCCACATCAACGTATCGATCTTCCCCCAAAGCCAATATCTCTCATTAGGAGACCAAATTTGAGCCTTTATGTTTCTTTTATCGTGCATTTTTTGGGTAAAAAGACAAATCTAATTTTTCAAGGGAGTCTCATACATTAACATTTTCACTGGTTAAACAGTGTAGGAGAAGTATTAATTGTCTCCCAACATTCTTGATGCAAAAACACAATTCTGTTTGACTAAAGAGAACTTGACCCCACATTTAAAAAAAGAAAAAAAAAAAAGAACAGAAAAAAAGAAAAAGGCAAAAAAAGAACCCTGTGACTGGCACAGGGCAGGCTGCAATTTGGAAGGAAGCCTGTCAAGGTTGACTCCATACCAACCCTGGACCAGGAATGGACTGGATCCTTTAGAGGTCGAGAAGGAGTCTTGGTTCAAATTGCATCATGATGTTACGTTGCAGGGCCTGAGGCCAATGCAATAAAAGGCTCAAAAAAATAATGTACAGCACGTGGAAGGTTTTACTAAATGCATTTCAAGTCATTAGGGGAAAAATTCAGAGAAAGAGAGACAGCGAGAGTGAGAGAGCGAGAGAGAGGATGAATATGAATGAATGGAAGAGATGGTGAAAGTGTCCATCTGTGATTGTCATGTGAACAATCCGCACAGGAGAGATCTGCTTTCCCATTCCCCATCATTTGCACAAAGAAAACAAAGAAAGGGCAGATGATACAGTACCTCCATGGTCTGAGACTGATGCATGGCTTTGATTGCATTCTGTGCCATTGCCCTTGTAGAAAATGTGACAAACGCACAGCCTGTGGGAAACAAGGGGACAGGGAGCAGGAAAGACAAAAAACAACAAGACAAAAGGGTTGGACGCTTGTTAAACCAACACAGTCTACGAGAACTGCCACAGGACGCCACTGTTCTCAGTAGTACATAAAAATCAACAACTTCTCTTGGTTTTATCTTAGTTTGCTTTTTATTCACAGTGCTGACTTGCTAATCTGACCAAAGCAGAAAGATTTATTTATTGACTAGTTTATTTTTTAAAATGGAGACGAGGGGAAAGTGTTGGGCACTTTTTTTTTTTTTTTAAAGCCACGGGGGGGGGGGGGTTGAAATTAGCAAGATCTAGTTTGCATTTTCTAAAATAAAAAGTAGCTATTTTACATTTTTCTCCTTGGCTGATCATCTTTACTTAGAGCATCCACACATTCGGGCTTTTGGATTTCAAATTCTAGCGTTGATTTTTAAGCAGCAAATAATAAAATCCTCACACCAAGGGCAAATTAGCAAATAAATGCCAAAGGCTCAAAATGTCAGCAAATAAATACATCTCATCTCTTCTGGATAGTTAAAACATATATATGTATACGTATACATTGATGCGATTCCAATGCAGAGAAATATACCCCATCCTGCAGGAACTGTTTGGTAATTATTAATTACGAACAAAAACAAATGCTCTGTTACTCTGAGAATAGTCAATAGTGCACACAAGGTGAAACTTTAAAATCTGCGTTGGATTTCTTAGTTGTAGAAAATCTTTATGACTTTCCCAAGTTGTGGTTTCGGGTATGCATCAGAGATCTGACCTAAAGTCTAACACCCACAAGACAATGTACAGTTCTCTGAATGTTTCCTGTGAGACCCATTGAACTTTCCATGGCTCTTTATTTCTCGTGCTATAAACTAACCAGAATCCACACTGCCTGCTCCAGCTCCTGGTGGCAGGTGCCGGCCACCGTGCAGGTCACCGCTCCAACGACATGGCTCGTTGCCCTTTTCGCTAATAAAAACACTGCCTTCTGAAATTTACATTTTATTCATCGTGCACCCTTGGGCTTCTTAGAGAAAAAGACTGTGAAATTAATGCAGATTCAGGCTGATTTTATAATAATACCACAGCACACTAAAAGCTTAGCTAAAGCAACGCAGACTTATTTCACTTATGATCTCTAATGACTTTAAAAGTGCATTGATTTTCAGCTTCTTTAGCTCTGCACAGTTTGAACTTAGGTATCAGAGAATAATTTAGTGTTCCACTCAATTTCTTCAAAACATTATTATTATTACTACTTAAAAGATTTCCAAATGAAGCAGATCTAAACACTGAGAGGCGGAAGCCTGTTGTCATCTCCAAGTGAATGCGTGAAAGTGGGATTCTGGCGTGATTACTGCCCCTGTGGCCAGTAAGCCAAACAGAATGTTCTACATCCAAAAAAAAAAAAAAAAAAAAAAAAAAAAACCAGAAACCAAAAAACAAAACAAAACAAAAACACAAAACCAAAAACCAGCAGATTGTTTGGTTTATGTAAATCAATTTGTGAGCCATAAAATATATTTTCTTCTTTTGCTCTGCATGTGTACCTGGTGAGATTATCAAGTCAATACTGTATTAGCACCTTTTAATCAAACAGCAATAAGAGAAAGCAACACCTGCCCATTATTCCCAAAGCACAAAAACATCCAGTCATGAAAATAAGTCAATGCATTTTTTTTTTTGCATCATGCTGTAATTTTTAATACAACAAAACTCTCTCAGTACATGGGAGAGTCATCTCTCATTGACCTCCCAGTTCAGCTGGCCTTACGAAGCCTGAGGTCTAGCTTGCTATGAATGCCGAGCTGTTTCATATACTTCTCTGACATTATAGCAGCTAGTGAAGCTTACTATTTAAACACATTGTCTGCACCTCCACTGGCTGTAGCTTCTGTCATCAGTGAAAGCGATCTGGAGCCTTCTCTGAGGCATCTAGAAGATGTGTGTAATAGTGTGAGACAGATGACAGTACGTCTATGGGCTTCCATATCGCGGACTCAGCTCTATAATTCAAGAGCCCCAAAGTTACCATCCATCTTAAAATAATACCCCTTCAAAAACATTGTGATTATCATCGACATTATTAACAGAGGAGATAATGCTAAGATTCTTCTTCTTCCATATCTTGAGACCACAGTGGAATTATTTGCTTTTGCAAATAATCTAATGGAGATATATTTGACATCACGTGAAACCTGGCCTAACTCTGCTTTTAATAGTCAAGAAGATTGTTTCATTCACTTTATTTGCTCTTATTATCCAGGAACATGTGCCAAACTGACAGTTTCCAAATGGAGGTTAAGAATGCATTAAAAAAAATGTAAAAATGTGAACAGAAATCAATAAGGCACAGTTTATGCATTTACCACAATTTCAGAACAAGCAGAATTTTTTAAGCAACTTAGAAAGATATAGCAATTAGGAGGTCTCAGAAGTATTAGCAATAGAACAATAAAATTCCATCCCTATAAACTTGAACCATTGCTCTTTCCTCTCTGAAACCTGCAATTAAAAGCTCGACTGATACTTCTACTAATTATATAACTCTTACTGCATCCAAAAAAATGATCTGACAAATCTGATGACTCCTTTAACCTTTTTACTCTATTGGCAGCGGTGCAGTAAGAGAGAACCTGTCTCCTCAGGGGCTTCAAGTTCGGGACTGTGTGCTGTGTTCAATTACTTAAGAGGGAAAATTACTGTCGTTTGTAAAGTGAGAGCGTATGTTGAAAATTCCCCTCTCTCTGCCATTTTGGATGAAGTTCTGCAACTTCAGAACCCAATGTTTCATGGCTCGGTAGCTTGTTAACCTTTGTAATTTCTGCTCTAGTAGTCCTATGGCTAGATTTTAATTTTCTTTTCCATGGCACTGAAACCACGGTGGTGGCTTTAGGATTAGGCCTCAAAATCTGTGGCTTTTCACTAATATAGGGTCCTATAAGCTTCTTCCATCAAGACTGGCTGTCAGCTGCTTCTACAAGCCAAGGAACTGACTTCCCATTGGACAAAAATAACTTAGGTCAACTGGCCCCTTCTACTAAAGATGAGCTTCTGGGTGCAGTGGAGTCCTTTGAGTCTTGAAAGGATAACTGCTCTGACCTTGTAGAGTCAGCCCTCTGCTGTTCGAGAATGTCTCAGGGTCAGCCCTCCTCTGTTCTACATTAGTGGGGGTACTGTCTCAGGAGTCAGTTCTCTGGCTACTGACTAAAATGCAGGAGAAACCAGAATGGGGGAAAAGATCACATGTACCAAGATAATGAAGCTTTGTTGTTGTTGTTGTTAGGTGAGACAGCCTGTATATTATTGTCTTAAAGCCTCTCCAAATACATAATAGCTGAAAAAAGTAAAGAAAAATTCCGTCCTTAACTGCGGCCAACCTGTAATTTACCTTACAATTATTTATTGTCTCTACCTCCAGAATGTCAGAGATTGCTCACAGAAATGAAAGGAACCGAACTCCTCCCAGTTCGGTGCGGTTGCCTTCTTGCTGCTAAAACAGATAAATGATTGACTGGGGAAAGGTTTCTCCAAGTAATTTCCTCCCACAGACAGGATCTAAGGAAGGCACGTGGCCCTGTCACAGAGAAGATTCTGGAACACATCTGTTACACTTGTCATCTCAACTGAAAAGCTCTCTTCACTCAGGTGTTCTACCTTTTCTCTCAGCTGCAGGAGAATTTTGAGAGAACTAGATGAATTCTTGGTCTGCACCAGAAATAAAGGAAGCGAGGGAGAGAAGGAAGGAAGAACGGAGGAAGGCAGGCACTTTTAAAAGCACGTACGATGCCAGGGCCTCTTGCTTTTCTGCCTCTTCTTTGAAAGAGAAGCAGCAGTCTGCTCTATTTCAACTGAGGGAAGTGTAATTTAAAATAACTTGTGCGGCATGAAGGAGCTTTCGGTCTATGGAAGACTTGTTTATAAATTCCTGTGTGGCCAAAGAAAGTTCTTAATGCAGCCAGTTCTCCTCGTTGTATCTTTTTAGCAGTGGCAGAGGTTATTAAACATATGCTATCAGTCTAACATGAGAGCATCCAAACTAATACTCGAATGCACCATCCCCAGTGCTGGGTTAGTTTATTTAGAACTGGTGTGGAGAGACAGGCTCGTTTATCCACCTGAGGCTGAGTGTAGAGCAGAACTGACTGGTTTGCAAAAAACCTCACCCCTGAGAGGAGGTTCAGAGACTGCACTCAGAATGAGATGACAAACTACACATGATAACCCAGGGGTATTTGATACGAGATTCCACAGATGCTTGGATACTAGGTGGGCACGCCTAAGACGTCTTGATCAAAACCAAGTCTGCTCTGTGTACATGTTTTAAAAGTCAAAAGCCCTGTCCTAACATTCTGATCAGATATAACGGAAACAAATGAGGATTTAATGGCTAAATCCAAGCTGTGCTTGCCAACATCCCTGAGAATATTGCCAATTTCATCTGTCAAGGGTTTTGGCAGGAGAATGTTGGAACACCATAAACACAGCTGGAATATTCTTAAACAAGCAGAAAGTTACCTTACATGGCAGTGAAGATGTGACTACACTTTATGGGGAAAGAAAAATGAGATAAACTCTTTCACTGTCTCCCAAGTTACAGATAATCATTGCCATGGTGCAGACAACCTGTAGCCTGTACCCAAGTAGTCCATTCTGACTGTGGGATTATGGGTAAGGGAGAACGTGTATTTTAGGAAATCAACAGGTGGAGGGGACACTGACAGATAAATGCCTTGGCTGAGAAGACTCCAGCTTTGATTTTGAGAGCAAACGTCCCATTTGACTTCCCATGCACGGACTCGTGGTATGCTGCTTGCTTTTTCGAAGAAGGTTCATTCAGCAGGCCTGGGAGGCTGACCTGCTACTGCAGAAGGATCTGAGTTAATATGAAGGCGCTCGAAAGCATCTCAAACCAGGTTTTCCAAATTAGAAAAGATGGAAGAACGGGTTACTGCCCCCAGAGAGGAAAATGCACGTTTAGATGCGGGCATAGTGCGTAAAGAGAATCAGGCGCTTGTTATTTGCTGAGTGTGGTTTCAACGTGCTTGGTAGATGCTAGGTGCTGTCCGTGGATAGCCATGAAAATTCGGGGGGGGGGCGGGGTGGGGTCCGATCTGGAACATGGCGCAAATCTGATGGGACTTTACAAATGGTCTTTCTTGCCAATATGGAGATGATGACTTTTGTTTTAAAGATGGTGATTCTAAGCCAAAGTCCAGAGCTGTGGGTCCTGGCAGCCCACTACTCCGCATCAGTGGGGGACCCTGATCTTACAAGCCTGGAGAAGCCTCAGCTTCGTACCCTGCAGGGAGGCAGAGAAGCTACAGGGGTGGCAGAGAAGGCATGACAGGAGAGGCCTGTGGCGGGAGCCAGCGCCCCTAACTGCCTCTTTTGTCTTCATTCTTGTAGCGGAACTGGGCAAAAGCGAAGCCAGAGACGTGGACCACTTTTCTGTACCTCTCCCTCATGATCAAACGGTTTGAGTTAAAAACTTTTTTTCTGACTAGTTTATATTCGGTTTAGGATTAGAAGGTGCTTTTCAGAGCAGCCAATCTTTCCTTTCACTTAATTTTTATTTATTTATTTGTGTCTTAAACAGCTGAGCCAGCACCAGGCATGGAGACTAGAAATGCTGAGCACCCTTTATCTGCAGAGCCACTAATGGGAGACACTTATTAATATTTGATTGAAAACTGCAATTCTTTAATAAAAGCAAAATAGTAGCACGAAAGACAATTGTTCTTTTAACAAATACACTGATTCAGGAGCTGTCCCCTGTACCCAGGAGTCCCTGGTTCTCACTAATTGAAAAACCTACCGCTGTCTGGCTTTATATTTCAGAACAAATGCTTATAAATTAGTATTTCCTTTTTTTGCTGTAGGGAATTCTCATCAGTTCACCAGAAATTACTTTTCTGTGAAGAAAAAGAAGAAAAAGAAGAAGAAGAAGAAAAAAGAAGAAGAAAGAGGAAAGAAGAAAGAAGAAGAAAAAAAAGGCGGGGAGGAGTATTCTACTCTTTACACTGAGCCAGCATCTGCATAAAATACGGATGAGAGTGCTCCCGGAACTTGTCTCAAATCGGCTGCTCCTGGTGTCCAGTGCTGGCTCATCAACCACACGGCAGATCAAATTAGCCAAGCTCTCTTGTCAAGTACTGCGTCCTGCTCTTTCCTGCGAAAGCTGGGGCGGCTTGAAAATCTTATCTGCGGAAGTAACTCACGGAGGCTCAAGGAGCTCTAGACACTGCGGGCACCAACGCTATTCATTACCGTCTCCGCCAGACAGACGGAGAAAAGTGCCAGGTGGACGCGGTCCCGTAGAGGGAGAGCAGAAGCCGAGGTCTCTCCTAAGCTGCGTGGATGGCACGCTTTTGCAGGAAATCCACCACATGCGCTGGGGGGTGAGCGGGCAGCTGTGGTGACTGCTGCCCTTTACAAAGGGGTAAACTGAGGCACAGAGCTAAGGACAAGGAACTACGGTTGCGGTTCACGTCAGAAGTTCTGGGACTGGATTTCGGGGTCACTGGCCTCTGGGCCACTATAAATTTCACTACGATTAATTTAAGGGCCTTCCTTTCTGTTCTTTCTTCTCACCGTGTACCCTGGCGAACGGGAAACCGCTAAGACGGAAGCGTGAGAATAAGAAGCGGAGAGAAGGGCGGTTCGGATTGCTACACTGGCAGCGGGACAGGGGCTGTGGAAATAGGATCACGTGTTTCCTCCCCGTTTTCTTCTTCGTCTAGCCACCCTGCCTCTTCCTGCAGGGTTCTCTCCCCCACCCCGGGCCGGTCGGCCTGAGCGGGTGCGTACCTATCAGGACTGCCAGCAGAGTCAGACGACCCCACGTGGCTGGAAGGCTCTCGGGGGTGGGCGTGCCGAGGGACTGCACGACGGTCCCGGCACCCTCCTCTCCCCCTGAGGCTGCGCGCTCCCGGGCCCAGGGCTGCCGTGGGCGGGGCCGATAGCAGCGTGGGCGGGGCCGGTAGCAGCGTGGGCGGGCAGCTCCGGCTCCGCCCCGGGCACTGTGTCTGCGCACCGTCCGCGCGTCATCGGCGCGTCCGCGCCTGCGCGTCAGCGTCCCGCTCGGCGCCCACTCATGCGGCTGTCAGAGACGCCTGTGTTTGCAGTGAGGCCGACGGACAGCCTTCGCAACTATCGGGGAACGCTCCAGCTGTCCCTCCCTTGCCTCCTTCCTTTTAAAACCACCTTCGGAAGAAGACCCGGGCGCTGCAGGCGGGAAGCTGTTGGCCTCCTACGGGTCCCCTGGACTCGACTCCCTCCTGTGCGGGGCTCTGCAGGTGGGTGTAGGCGGGAAACTTTTGTTCTCTGTGCCTTCCGTTCTAGCAGCTGGCATCGTGAAGTTTCATGTCTCGGAGCCAAAGGAACAAGAGTTCTTTCTGACATGGTGCTGCATTCAGCTAAAATGAGGGAGATGGGGGAAAATTCGTGCTTGGGGACTTAAGGCCCAGGCTTTTCTTTCAGCATGTGGTCAGAGACTGGGAATGAAAAGTTTCTAATTAGCCCCGTGGAAGCTGCGTCGGTAAGTACATTAATAGAATGAGATCCTCTCTGTGTTGCAAACATATGGATTTCTTAGAAGCAGCAGAAAATACGTTTTATATATACACTCTGACTCCAGCCTCCTGGGCTGTCTCGGGAAACACAGTCTGACGGGGGTGAACGCTCAGTGACAGCGCTTAGGAGTGGTTTAGGGAAGGCTCTGTGTGACGCTGTCCAAGGAGAGGCAAACATGGAAAGCGAACACTTATTTCCAGCTACCGTGGATAGCTGCTTGTAAAAATACTGGTTTTTGTCAGTGCTTGAAGCCACCATCTCTGCTTCTGTCGTGGTGACAGAGAGGAGCCTATAATCTTCTGGACCAAGTCATCTCTCTGCCACTTAACGGACTTCCTGCGCTCAGGCCTCCCGGAGTTTTGTTCTTTAAAATAAAACCCTCACAGCCCAGGACAGGCCCAGTGCTTCTGAGTGCCTGCCTACCTGCTCTGCGCTACATGGGAGCACTGCCGATTTTCCTTGGTTTCTATCGCTCTCAAGAGGCCCATCCCCCTTCACGTTTCTCTCGGGCAGAGGCAGGAAGCCAGAGACTAAGATGAAAACAACCCATATTCTCTTTCCTCCTCCACATCTCTCCCTCGCCCCCAAAAAACATACTTCAATCTGAGACTGAAAGAGGTGTATTAACGACAGGGCAGCCTGTCAGCTTCCCGCTGGCTGGGATAGCCTGAGCTAATACGCTGCCTTCAAAACCTTCTTGACCTGAGAAATACAAGGCGATCACTTCCGCTACGGTGAAAAGTTCATGGTGGATAACTTGATCACACGGGACACGTTACAGGGTAACCTCTCACTGTGTGCGGTGGCTACGTCTACCTTGATTGTGACACAGAGTTCCAATTAGCACTTAAGGGAAGAGACTTTATAGACGGCACACTCACCTCGACTCAGCCCGTCGGGTCCCCGGAGAATCCGGCATTCTTCTATCTGGCCAAATGGAGAAAACATCACCCTGATATCATTCTCATTACATTTCTTCGAAACCATTCCTATGAACAATTTTCGGTCTTCCACAGCTAGGAGATAAAAATAATGAATGAGCAAAGGCCATTTTTATCCCTTTTCTTGTAATCAGTGCTTCATTACCACTCAAGCTAGGGGCCCCCAGTCATGTGAGAGGAAGCAGCGCCCCAAGGCCAGCTCTTCCGACTTCCATGCCCCGCTCCCCAGCTCTGCTCTCCCACCCAGGCCTTCCCAGACACTGCCTTCCTCTGTGAGCTCGTGCGTACCCCTACGACACCTTAAGAGGACAGGAAACCAACAAAGTCCTCCCCCACTTCCCACCCTGTTTGGAGACTCACAGTGCTTACTAATATGTTAAAGCTCCATACGGTTGCCAAATGCTACTGTGACATAGAGATATTTTGGAATACGCCTTTGAATTTTTTTGTAGGTGTTCTTTTAACTTGAATGAGAAAGAAAAAGGGTCAGGGAAAGAAAAATGGGACGAACAGAGGAAGTGCGATCGGAAACAGAACTTTTAATAGGGCGGCTCGTTGGAGAAAACCTTCTCCCCCAATTTCAAATAGCTTTGCCCCATGGATCCAGACAGTAAGAAGAGATAAGGGAGACGCTCGTCTCTCTGGAGAGCCAGTAAATAACCTGTCTGTCCATCTGTCTGTCACACTGGCTATGCAGCTCTAACCTGGACAAGGCATGGTCTGCATCTGCAACTGAAGAGCAAGCCAACTCTAGGGAGGGAACGGGGCTGTGGCTACTTGAGAAGCCCATCAGGACGGCCCCAGGCTCCGGCTGGAGCCCTTAACAGACAACCCCACGCCCATTCTAACCTTGGGAGACTGCCAGGAGGGAAAGACTGGGCGAGGTTTACCTCTGATGACCTGGGAGATTTTCCTCAAAATCCACAAGCTTGCACTCAGGATAAGTGGCCTACATTTAGCCTCAAAGGCTCAATTATCACTGATTTCAGGACAGTGTTTGCAGCCTTTTTTTAGGAAAGAAAAAAAAAAAAAGAAAAAAACCCGTTCTAGACGTCCATGGGGAAGAGTCTTGCTTACTTCCTGTGTTGCATTTTAATGCATTTCTTAGGACTGGGAGCAAGGGCAGCTGGAGGCAGGAGCACCGGAGGCAGGCTGGCTTAGGGCCCTGCCGTCCACCGCTGTGTTCATAGCTTCCTGTGTCTGTATCATCATCTCACCCTTGCTCTTCAACTGGCTTTTATCTCTGTCTCCCTTATTCTTGCCCTGGACAGTCAGTGTCTCGTTTTCATTTAAACAACAAGAATGTATTTTAGGCTTTCTAGGGCCAGGTGCTCTTGGTGCCTGAGTGGAACTGGCCTGGACACTGCCGCCCCCCCGTCCCCCCCTCCCCCCGGCCCACCGGGGCCCGGGAGAGATCTGTGCGGGAAGCAGGGATGGGACACAGGGGAGGTTTGCTCTGAAGCCACATCCGTCCATGAGGGGAACCCTTCTGTCTGTGGTGTCCACTGCAGTAGCTAAAGCCATGTGTGGCTCCTGAGCACTCGAACTGTGACCAGTGTGACTGAGAAACTGAATTGTTATTGTGATTCAATTGTAGTAATTTAAATTTAAAAAGCCACAGGTGACATTCTAGCGGACAGTGCAGTTCTTTCTGAGAGGCCTGAGTGGGGGGAGCTAAGTGCTCCTTCCCGTAGAGCCCAGACTGGAAGTGAGAGACTTGAAAGACGTTTTGTCTCACTCTAAAAGACACCCCCCCACCCCGTGGGGCAGGGAGGGAACTTGCCTGGGGTCATTCAGCAAGGAGGGGGCCTAACCTGGACAACACCTGCTGGCCCACTCCTGGCTCCAGTCCTGTCCCCCGTGGTGCCGTTTCCTACGAGGGCAGAGGAGGGAAAGGAGGCCTCCGGGGAAGGGCAGGGCCAGGTCAGGAGACTTGCCTGGTCCCAGCCCTGCCATCGAGTTGATGTGCGACCTTGGGGAGTGAGAAAACTTCTGGGGACCTTGCTCTTATCATCCATAAAATGAGTTTCAACTCTTCTCTTTCCTTGCTTTCTTAAGGAACAGAGAGAAGTGGGGCGGAGGGGGGCAGAAACGCTGAAGCCCAGAATCCCACCCACTAGCTGCGCTCTGCACTCCGGCAGCTCCCGAGATAGTGCAGAGAAACTCGGGCTCTGGGGACCATCGGAAGCCACGATGCCACAGCACCATGAGCTGCCGATTGTGTGCCAAGAGCTTGAGAAAGGCATGTAAGCTGGCCTTTAAGGAGCACAGGGAGAGACTGGTAGAAGCATGGGGGCCTCACAAGGTATAAGGAAAGGAACACCCTGTCCTGGGTGTAATTGCTACCCAGCAATGGGTACGTCACAGTGGACATGGGCAATGGCGTCACTGGCTCTGAGTCGTAGGGGGAAGCTGGTGAGGACCTGCCTTCATCCCTGAGATAACAAGCTTACATTTAAGAAGCTCTTTTCTTTCCCATCAGAGCAGGTGAGCTACCAGTGATCTATGGGTTAGTGGTGGGAGTAGCATCTGTTCTCACCAACAGTGGGGTCACCAGGATGACATGATGGCCCAGGGGGAACACGGCATCCCCCCGATGGGAAGGAACGGACTGAAGTGCCGCAGAGCAGGGAGCGGCCAACTTCTGGTCGCAGTTGTAACCTCCTCCCCGCCCCCCTTCTCTAGGACCTCTACCTGAGGAAGCTGTGGCCAATTATCTTCCTGAGAGTAAAAAAAAAAAAAAAAATCCTATTGAATTTCTTCTTATTCTGAAGGATCCCGTTTTAGTTCTTTCAAACAAAAGCAAATGATAAATTCCCAGTGAGCCCTTGGTTTCACTGGGAAACCTATCATGATGGCATGGAGCTGAAACACTGCAGGTTTGGAGCTCCAGGGTGATGCAGGCGTAAGCTAAATGTGCAGCTCCCGAATAAGCTAAAGAATGATTTTTCCTAAGAGGCATAGTAAGAACTGGAAACAACCGGTCAACAAACCCTGGCTTCCGAGGCATCCCGCTGGCTAAACCCGGGCAGGGAGATGGAAGAGAACGCTCTTTTCAATGCTAAGTAGTAGCTAAGGAAATATAACGGAAACCTACACCTCCCAGATGCTTTCCGAAATGCCGATGTCCTCCCGTGCGCGCGCCCCATCCGGGAAGCTGGATGTTTGCAATCCTTCGCTAGCCCTAGTACCTCCGTGGTTCTAACGGCTGGGGTGGCGCGTGCTTCAAGGGCAAACGGGGAGAACTACTCACTCCCCGCTTTCTTCCCCCTCGAGTTTTCCCAGTGAAAATATATTTGTAAAACTTATTCCTGGGATTCCCAGTCTGAGGATCCCTAAACAGCTTTGTCAGCATTTTAAATAAACATAATTATCCTGCAGTCACTGAACTTTCCATCAATTTTTGATGAATTTCTTGGTGGGGTTTTTTTCCTCAGTGTCCATAGGCAGGCAGCGGCTCACTTAGGTTTTCAATCCACGGGACTGTGGATTGCTTCAACAAACCTACTGTGTTTACAGTATCCTGTTAAGTGCTTTACGGAAATTAAAAAAAAAAAAAAGGAAGGAAAGAAAAGTCTACTCTCCTTCAGGATAACAGATGAATGAGCTAGGGGCGATACTTTTTTACACCGAGTGCTGTGCTGGTGGGGCGACCCCATCACTCATTACGACAGGACCGGAAGCTATTCCAAAACCAGGGACCATTTCAAGCTCTCCTCCCGTGGCATGAGAACGGGTTAATATTTTAAGTTTTAAGTGGGGACTTTTTTAAGTTCGAGGAATAGAAACTTCGTTTTTGAAAAATCCCTAATTGTAAGTCTGTGTGAACACCCTGGTGTACAATCTGTCAAAGTCACACCTGGATTCAGGGCGGCCTGAATTAATTAACAACTTTTCAATGTGTTAGTGCTAACATATGGCATTTAATTACTGCCTCCAAATCCGTGAGTCTCTCCACTTTGAATTTCAAAATTATTTCTTCCTCCTCCAGTACATTGGAAAGTGACCGGATGGGGATGCCCTGTGATTCCCATCTTTACTGGAGGCTTGCAAACCTGCAACCTCCCCGACCACGTTCTGTCATTTTGACCCTGTGAGCTCTGAACTCAATGCACGGACACCAGGGGTTTCGGAGGCCTTGAGAAAAGAGAAAGGGCTTACTTGGCATTTCTGGATGTGAGGCTCTAAGGAGCCCTGAGACAAGTTGTGAGGTTGGAGGATTCAAGCAGGATGCATTTATGCTGTCTACAGAGTAAAACAAAACAAAAACACCAACCCTCTCAACCAGGAGCACGACATGAGTGAACACTGGCTGGTCACTGAGACCCCCAGCACAGAACCAAAGGCAACCTCTATGCTTTTCTTATCACTTACTGCTAGATAAACTTCAGATCAGGCAACTGCATTTACTTTTCAATCTTGCACAGGTGGTATACCTTTTCCTGCATAGCAAACAAAGCTGGAAAGGAGGCCCTCCCATGGTATGCAGAATGAAAGGCAGTAACTATGTGCTAGGGTATGCTGCAATCCAGAATCCACACCTCTGCAGTCAAGCCTCTTCCCCTGCCATTACTCAACTGTACGCAGTGGAAGAATGGTAAGACAACTTGGAGTCTGTGAAATTTGGGTATTTATTCGGTGTGTTCTTCTTAAAGACCCCAGTATTTTATTGCTGATCCAGAACGGGATGTTTTTTTGAACACCTGGCACAGTTAGAAGTAAAATGCTCTGAGTTTGCAGAAATATGCTAGAGGCTGCAGCTTAAATCAGAGCCAATTAAGAGGGCAGGCTCTAGGAGGCCTGGAGATCTGGAAAGCCTGTGTAGGAAAATACTGAAGGGCAGGGCAGATCCAAGAGCAACCTAGTGTGTTTGGGCTTGCCACGGTGGTTCCCTTTGTCAGAATCTCTAGATGGACGAAGGCTTCAAAGAGTGATTGCTTTGTGGAATTCATTTGTCCATCACTAATTAATCAGTGATTAGCAGCCCTTGCTCAGCAAATACAAAATTTCCGAAAGCCGAACATACTGATAATGAAGATGGTTACTGTCTAACTGTGATGAGTCCTTTGTGCTATCCATAAATGTCAGCAAACCCAATACAGGTGCAATTAGAGCTCGTTACCTCTCTTTCACAACTCCAGGAGCTACTGAGAGCATCTGAACCAAAGAAATCTTTGTGCTCTAGGAGCTTTGGAAACCATGCTTACCTGTCAAAATTGCCATGTGAAATCAGAAAGGACTTGCGCCTTTTATCACTTGCTTTCGAAAATGATACATCGCTCCTGATTCCTCAGCCAGGTCCGAGGAGAACCCTGAGGCCTGTTCCGTCTCTCAAGGTGAGGCACAGACTTTGCACCTCCATAAGGAAAAATGCCTTAAAAGGAGCTTTCAGTCCACTTACACTTTTTGACTCCCCCCACCGCCCGCCCCGCCCAGCCCGGGAAACTCAAGAAAGTGAAGGTCAATCTATAAAGCAAAGGAAGAACTGGCTCAGCGAGAAGGTGTGTGGAGGTGGTTTTTCCTGCATGTGTCCGGAGCCGTGCTTTGGTAGGAGCAGCAGCCTCGGCTGCCCACAAAGCATACCACCACCGCCTCACCACCCACAAGCGCGCCGATGACTTAGCAGAGCGAATAATCACTAAGTGCCGGGCATTAGGCCAAGTTCTTTGTAGATGTTAACTTATGTACTCCTCAAAGCACCCCGTAAGGTGGGCGTCACAAGAAGAATTCCGACTGCGGACCACCGAGCGCCCCCTCTCACAGCCGGGGATATGGGGGCTGGGTGAGGTTACAGAACCTGCCCAAGGACCCAGCCAACACCTGCACGGTCAGTCAGGGGTCAAGTCTGGGCTCCTTGACATAGCTTTCACCGGCTACCCTGAGTTGCTTCCTGAACAACGGCATTTTTAGGTATCTTTGCATCTTAGTAATAACAGTGTCTAATCCTGCTTGGCTTCTGAGATCATGCAAAACAGTTGGCTGAGAGCGGTTCTACTCTGTTGCTGCCGTTCTAGACCCAGAGCAAACATCAGCCTCGGAGTCCAGAGGTGACAGTAGAAGCAAGGGCGACCAACCAGTTGAGACCTCCAGGTGGCTAGCCTGTAGAACGGGTTCTCTAAGTCAGGCGTTGTGTCCACACAGCGGCAAAGCTAAAGAAGAAACCCTTTCATGGTCCAGCTACTTGGGTATTCCAGGGCAAACATCTCCAGAGGAATTATCTAATTCATTCTGTTTTTATAACAGTGACCCAAGGTTCAGAAATAAGACCACGCCTCCTTCACGGCCCTTGTCCTGACCCAGGCTAGAGAATTAAGAGTCCAAAGACAGGGAGCATCTCTTAGGGGCCAGGAGCTCCCAGATGACGTCACGGACAGGGTTCATCCTCCGAATACACAACTCCTCTCTCCCATGAGGAACAGGACAGACTGTAAATGTGTATTTCTGGAGCAAAAAGGCTCAGGAGTCAGCATGGGCACCTGGCCTTTCACCTGTAGACACTCTCAGTGCAGAGCCCTATGAGGCCGGAGAGAAATCCGGGAGGTAACAATAACCCACATTTTAGAGAAGTGGTGCTCTATCATTTGCAAACACTGTTGTATCTTATGTGAGTCTAGAAAAAAAAAAAAAGAAAAAAGCCTATCTATGGAGGTAGTGACCATGACTCCCATTTCATGAATGAGGAGATCCAAGTTCGGTTGTTAAGTGACCGCTAGATCAGTAGACTCAACGTCAGTAAGTGCCATGGGGTCAGGGCAGTGTCTCTTAGTCCTTTCCCTTATTCTGCTTCAGACTCAGGGCCGAAGCCCAGCCCCTAGCAACAGGCCCCACCCACAGTAAGTCATCGTGAGGTAACTGCTAAATAAAGGGGTGAAGTCACCTGATGGGGGTCCTGCAGGAAAGCAGGGTGAGGTTTTGGACCATCTGATGCTGGATGCTGCCTTTGCGGTATGTGGTACGGGAAGAAGGGAACAGACTCTCAGACAGGGGTGCAGTGGTGGAGGAGATGGGGGGGAGAGGAGGTAAGCGCCCAAGTCTACTCCCTGACGGATCAATCAGGTGCTGGTGGCACCACGCTCTCACTTGGAATTTTCTTCAAAACTTCCTAGTCTGTGAAGAAGCCAGAAAATGGGATGCACTACAATTAGCAAAAAATGCCTTGTGGAGAGATTTAGACCCCAATCATAATTTACATTTGCAGATATGCAGATCTCTGAGTGCATGGCTTCTGCCCTGATTACTAATTAATGAGCTGCAGACCTGCCTGTGGAAGCAAACAGTGCTGATTATGTCAGTCTTGGGGGACGGAGATGCGCCGAGGCCTGAGAAGGTAGAAGATTCCTTTAACATACATTTCAGTGAATTCAAAGAACAAAATGGGACAGAAGGCGGGTGTAAACGGAAGCAGAAAGTTAGGAGAGAGAAATGTGGCTACCGGCCCTCCCGCATCTTGGAGAGGTAAATCTCGATGATTTCACAGACATCATCCCATGCATATTTTAGTACTGAGCATCCGTTTATGTAATCAGCTGGCTGAATTCTGAATGAATTTGGATGCAGATGCATCGGTACAACCATAGAGGAACACACCAAAGGAAGAGAAAAGACAAGCAGGATTCTTGGTGGGTGAGCCCTTTCCCGCTCATCTGCTTTGCACACCCTGAGGTCCTTCCTCTCCATCAGGTGTCCTGGGATGCTTGCTCTGTGGGAGGGCATCAACAAGAGGCAAAGGCCACAGACTTACCACACAGAGCAAGCCCCGAACAGAGGGACACGGAAAACCATTTCTTGCAATGTCTTCAACAGATCTTTACACCAGAGACGTACCCCCCACTTTTCCCAGAGCAGGAAGCACGTGGGGCCGGCTCCTCCCTCCCCCGTCTGACTCCTTCATTGAAAGAAACAGACAGTATTACATGAGACACAGTTGGTCACCACCTACCGTTTGACTTTTCACTATCTGCAGGTTTCATCTGAATGGGATGATGCATCTAAAAATACAAAAGTGAGAAAGTAAAGGCAGATTGAACAACTGTATGAACAGTCTCAGAAACCCCACACTATTAAACTTGAGTCCTCAAACTGTTATAAGGACACATCACTAATAACAGGATCTCTCCCCGTCAAAAGTAACCCCATGAAAATGCAAGCCTGTGGTGACGTTCAGGAATAGAACCCCTTTTGAGTCACTGGGCCCTGTGACACAGGATTGGGCTTTGCGGTCGGACCTGAGTTTGAAACCTGGTTCTGCCACTCAGTATAGTTTCTGCCCATATCTTATAGGCAGTTCTGGCTCTGCCATTCATCATTGCCACATGATTTGGGGCAAGCGTCCTAACTTCTCTGAGCTTCAGTTTCCTTATCTGTGCAACGGAGGTAACACCTGCACGGCAGGAATGAAATGAGCAAAGGCATATAGAGGGGGTGCCGTGGACAGGGCACAGGACATGCGGGGAAAAATGAACTACTGTTATTCTGTAGTATATTACACATTGAAATGCAGATTGTCTTTGTTTTTCTTCCGGCCATGCTCTCTGCTGCAGGGATTTTTCTTAGACCTCACAATTATGAGTAATTTGAAGGTCTAGCAGTTGATTGATTTAGGCGCTATTGTGTAATTTTTCTCAAATACAAAGTATGACAGAGGAATGCAGAGCTACTAAAGGGATGGAGAAGGGAGGGGAGGGAGGAGGGAGGGCAGGAGGCACGGATCTGACGATCAGGTTCGCTTGGTAGGTGTGCAGGAGTGGGAGGAACCTGAGACAGAGTGGCGCCAAGGTCCTGAATCGCGGTGCCCCTGGGTGCTCTCTGGCTCTTTACACAATGCCCATCTCACCCCCGTGCATGATCCACAGAGTTTACTCCAAGTGCAGAACACTACCACCATTTCCAATTAAAATAAATTCCTCCAACCACTTTCAAAGGTCTTCTCGCTTTATATTTCATCATACCCCAAGGAACCTCAGAGCCACAGTGTAGATGCAATCACTGGCCGTGCAAATGCTTTTATTATAATGGGTCCCATTCTCTCTGAACCTTTAATTCCCCCAGTGGACTTCCATCACTTGCAAGCCCCAGCTCTGGGTTTTATCTAATTTAAAGGAAAGGGGAATGGTACTTGGCTCTGGCACTTAAATGATGGAAAATTATCATCAGGCAGTTAGGGCCATGTGTAGCTAATGCCTGGCAGGGTCTTCAAAACACAAGGGGAACGGGAAAGAGGGAGTACTATCAGGGGACGAGAGGCTAAATAATTCAGGGCTGCTTCGTTTATTCTAAAAGGCAAGATGCTCTTATGCATAGAACAGAGGCCTTTACATGTGGGGTCTACTCGGATTCCCACTCTATTAACATATTCAATTTGTGGAGGAGAGACCAGAATGAGAATGGAATGTTCAGGGGTCGGTAAGTAGACCAGTCTTTTCAGAAAAGACTGGAATTTATCCTGAAAAAGCAGACAGAAGTAAAATGTGGAAAGTCCTGGTTTGGGCTGGGTAAGGTGGGCTCTATGCTACAGCTAACGCTTGGGGAAGACAGGCTGAGTCCCTGCGTGGCTACCCTTCTAGCATGCCTTTATCCATCCATTCAGCAAAGATGGGTGAAGTACCCACTGTGTCTCAGGCTTTAGGCCAGGAACTGGGGAACAAGGCCCAATAAAGAATTTCAGGCCCTTCGGGTGCTCAGTGTGTATGGGGGAGGCTGATGTGTCAACAGCCCCAGGAGCAACCTGGGAAGTGCTTTGCTAGACAGAAGAACAAGGGGGTGCAGGAGCTCAAGGGAGGAGGCACTTCATTCTGCCTGGGGAGGAAAGTGAAGGCTTCTTAGCAAAGGGGACATGTGATTCGAGTCCTAAAGGTCAAGTTGGACTTGCTGGCTGAAGAGGGGGAAATGGCATCTGAAACCAAGAGAATATCCTGTGCAAGGCACAATGGTGAGAAAAAGCATACTTCCTCCTAGCAAGGAGGCCAATATGTCTGTGGGGAAGGGCGCAAGGAGGAGATGCAAAGGCGGTTGGCACCTGGGTCTTAGAGGATCCTGTGTACTAAGGAACTGAGATTGTGTCTAAAAGTCAAGTCAGGCATAGAAGATTCAGGTAGCAAGGGCAACAAGGTCAAATCTAAATTCCAGAAAAGTCCTTTCTGGCTACGATGTGGTGGATAAATTGGGACGGGGGGGGGCAGCTAAGAGGCTACTGCGGACATCCGTGTGAAATTGATGAAGGTCTAAACCTCAGAGGCAACTGGCTGGTTGTGGGGATGAGGGGGAGTGAGAACCATCACGGGAGCATGGCCCAAAGAGGGGAAACATGAGAAAAGTAGTTTTGGGGGAGACTGATTAGTGCAGGTCTGGCCACGCCACACTCGATGCGACTGGGGCTGGAGAGAAGTTGGGTGCCACAGAGCACCCAGGCTGTAGTGACGGCTCTGGGGCCGTGGGCATGGGTGAAACTGTCCAGGAGGGAATGTACAGTCAAAAGAACCAAGAGCCAAGGACTATCAAGAGAACCACAGAGAATATCAGGAAAGAGGAACTGAAGAGGGTTTGAGCAGGAATAACTGGTTCCGCAGGAGCCCCGCGGGAGAGCCTTCAGAATAAGGTGGTGGTCAGATCATGCTACGATGGAAATGCCCAAGGATCCCTTTGGATATGACAATATGATCTTCTTCTGGGAACTGATCAAAAGCAGTCTCTGTGGGGCGGTGGGGCCAGAATGCCACACTGCACGGAGCTGGGGAGTAATAGGGAGGAGAGCAGCAGGAGATACGAGAACTGTACACGACTATCTCAAGAAGATTCGCTCAGTGGAGTCTGAGGCAGAGGATGCGGACATGGCATCTTTCTTTTCCAGAGAGCAAAGACAACAGGCCAACGTGCTGAAAAGGCTCAGATGAGAGTCACAGGTTGAGGCAAGGAGAGAGGAGGTGAGCGTACCTACACTATGTACAGGACACAAAAATGAATGAAGAGGACTCTTGCCCTCAGCCAGCTTCCCATCCCTCATGGCAGCTGATGTGCACAAAGAGAAAGAAGAACAAACGGTGGCAAACATCAGAAAAGGGGCCCAGACAGAGTGCTACGGGCGTTCAGCCGGCATTCAGAGGCATTCACCTCTGATGTGCATGGAGGTCTGGGGCAGCAGCTCTGGGAGCTTCTGCAAGAACAGAAATCGTTCTGCTCTAAAGCTGTCAAGGGCCTGGGGAGCATTCAGCCCCAATGCTCTTCATTTATACGGCTGAAGGGAACCGTGACTTCACTAAGGACATGCACAGCTAATGACAGAGTTGCGATCAAATATCTTAGCTCTCTCCATTTCATTCAGGGCCGATTACCCCCAGATCACACTGCTTCTCTACTAAATGCCCAACATGGGACTTGGACGCACGAGCCTACGATGAAGGACCGCAGGCCCCACCCACTGAAGGTGCCGCCTTCAGTACCCCACCAGGCGGAAGTCACCTTCCCTCCTCTGACCTCCCTGAACACTTCATCTACGCACTTTATGATGAGTATTACTCCAAGACTTGACTCTTGGTTTTCCTGCAGCTGCCGAGAGAGTCAGCTCCGTTTCTGACCTGAGACTGCCCCGAAGGCTCTGGAATGTAAGATCAGTAGTAAGAACATGGCCACTGCCACTGCAGACTTGAACTTTGCTCTGGTCCTCCCCTGGCCCCGAGAGAGAGAGAAGGTCAACTTCACATAGTTGGACTGTCAGAGCACGGTGAATTCTGAATGGGCGGTCACCCTCCTTCAGGTATGTCATGAAGACTATGGGGATCATGTGTGTACAGCCCTGTGACCTTCCTGGAGAGGGGTGTTCAATCAGTACTGTATTAAGAATGGCTCATTATCACGAACAGTGCATTTGAGTTACAAATTTATGGGATATAAACATCAAGGAAGACGAAAAAAAAACAGTTTGGAGGAGTTGTTTTCATAATGTTGTTTCACTTCCTCAAAATTTCATTATTCCAAAGAAGTCTGGGAGATTTGTTGAGTGGAGCAAGAAAGTGACGGAAAGGAGCTGGCATTTAGTGGAAAGTTTCAAGGTGTAATGAAGGGATTCCTTTCCTACGACAGAAAATGGTTTCAAAGATCTGACACAGTCAGACTGGCACTACGCATTCGTTCACTTATTTCTTCGTTTACCAGATACCGTGTTAGCGAGATGCTGCGAACTCACGGATGGAAGAGTCTGGTCCCACTGGAGCTTATAATACAGTGGTGGCGACAGCCACATCAGTGGCACGCACACGCTGAGACACGCGGTGTGGGGACTCAGAGATGCCGGACACAGACACAGGGAGGGCGAGCCAGAGAAGGTGTCTGAGCCAGAGCAGAGTTTGAGTTCAGTCCTGAAGGAATCCTAACGCTCACCAGGATCCGAAGGGAGGACGTTTCAGAGAACACACTCTGAGGCACAGAATAAGAGAAAACCAGCCATGTTGCTACAAGAGAATGATGTGACAACCTTCTCACTAAGAGAGGAAGCAACAGAAGTCACTAAAGGTCATTCACCGAATATGAAATACCTAAAGCAGCATAACCAGGCTAAGAGTGAGGGATATGCTCAGGGAGTGGAGAATTTCAAGTAAGATGAAAACAATGCAAGTCTACTCAAGCCTGAATTAAAACTTGGAACCAGACTGGTGGCCAGCAACCCTACCCTCACCACGTCATCAAGAACGAAAGATGAAACCCAGGGTGTCCAAACCACTGCTTCTCTAGACTATGTCTGTTGCGAGGGGGGAAAATGGCTGCCCCCGTCCCCCCTCCCCTCCCCCCCGCCTTTGAGGGAAGGGCAGGGGATGGGGCCCGGAGCCCGTGTTCTGCACCTGGAGGTCCCAGCTGACAGCAGAAGACTGGACGAAGGGCCAGGGAATTTGGCAGTCATGCTTCCAATCCCCTAATGCCTCACCAGTCCTAAGGCAATCTCAGAGTCAGGCTTGAGGGTGGTTCCCTAGGGGAGGACAATCTTCAAGAATTTTTGCAGGGAGTCTCCTAAGAGACACATGCTAATGAAGTTGAATCTGCATCTCCATAAGCATACAGGGCGGGCAGTGTCCGGAAAAAAATCTTCAGGGGTCTGTACTGTCATGATCTGTCCAATGGCACCTCTGTTGGAGGAGTCTAGGAATCGTACACACACCAGCCTGTGACACCCACAGGGCGGTTTTCCCGAGGCACGGTGAAACAGCAGTGCCCAGTCTATTACTCGTGTTCAAGTCAGCTTGTCCTTGGAGCAAAGCAAGACCACGGGATTCCCTGTTGGCAGAATGCTTGTCCTGGGGATATGCCAAGATCAATCGTTTTGGAAACGGATCCTGTTCATGGCAGTAAATTTGACTTAACACATTTCATCAAGTTTGCATTTCTATGAAGAAAGCCTTCTAAATCTATTTCCTCGAAGATTTCTTTGCACATGAATTTTTCATTTTATTGTAGAACAACATTTTGCCTCCAGTTACACATTAAGGTACTGGTTAACTTCTTGGTCTCTAGCCCTGTTTCTTTTTTAAAACCAGATGAAATCTAACAAAAAGGGGAAATTTTAAGAGCTCCTTCCCTCCTGGTGGGAGGAGGGTGTGGGGGGGGATGACTGGAACTGAGCATGTTCCTTAGAAATCGGTTTAATTTCGGTGACATCTGTGTAGTAAGTGTTCCATCCCACGTACAGAAGGTGGAAACTCCCAGAGGACAGTTACTGCAGTTCACCGAGGTCCATTTCTTGGGGACCTGATCAGGCTTCCAGTGAGTTGGGGCTTCTTGAGATTAAGGGCTGAATCTTGCACCAGATCTGAGCATGGCATCAACACCACCACCACGCAGGCTGCCGTCCCAACGTGGGCACTCTCGTGGGAAGCTGTCGGTGGGCGTCGGGGCATGCCAGCCTTCCAGTATAGAGCCTCCCCCCTCTCCCCCTTTCTCCCAGCACCTCCTGAGTGAGCGGCCCTTGGCCTTCCCTCCCCTTGCCCCCCCCCAACCCCTGGTCTTCAGAACGGCAGGTCTCCTGATAGGACCTGACGCTCCTCACTCCTGAATGCATTGACCTTCGACGCATCACAGAAGTGCCTGACTGCAGCTCGTGAAAATGAACAGGACGTAATGTTGGAGCAAAGCCGTCACGCCAAGTCCGTGGGGGTCACCTCACGTACAGGGAGCTGTGCAGAGCCCCGCCCGCATCACGGGTCCTGTCATGTCACAGCGACAGGGATGGGCTGGCCCACAAAGCAGTGGCTTTCACGAGCTGTGCTCTCTGGAGTCCCCATTATACCTGAAGTCTGGCGGGATTTCGCCAAACCTCTCCGCCCCGGTCCTGTGGTGAATGAGGGGGTACCTCCGAGTTTCGACAGCCAGTGTTAACCCCGGCCTCGTCTGGGAGCTGGAGGGCCTGGGGGAAGGAGACATGGCTGGTTTCTCACACCGAGGAGAACTCGTGTTGAAACTTGTTTAACCCCAGCCATCACCCATTGATGAGTTAACCACCTTTAACACGAGATTCAATAAAACATGCCATTTCTTAACCTGAAGTGGGTTTTACAGTCACTCTTCTGCATCTCATTATTAAACCTGTCTTGACCCCTGAGGGAGCAGCCGTGATGGTACATATTATAAGCTCACTGCCCATAAAATATTTAAAGGGAGGGAAGGGGCGGGGTGGGAAAGACGTGACTTCACACGAGAGCCATGAGAAAATGACAGGACTCCAGCCCTTCAAGACCGACGGGAACTTTTCTTTCCCTCCGTAATGATGCACATACAGCTCATGCAGACCACCTCCAGCCTCACTGTACAGGACACTGTGAAATACCCAAAGCACCTGTACTTCCTGCATGTTTCTCAAAAAAGGTGGTAGAAGTGGCAAAAAGGAGTTTCAAAAGATTTGCGTTCCACTGGAACGTGCCATGCCCGCAGATCAAGGTCTGTATTGTCGAGGGGTCTTCCGTTACGGTGAGGCACCCTGAAGCCATGTCGGCTGGCCCGGCTCTCCAGGTAGGTGACTGTGGCATTTTTGGTCACAGTTCTACTAGACTCGGCATCAGGGAGGGTGGAGAGAGACCAAGGTGGCTTCCGGAATGTTGACACAGCCTTACTAAGGTCTTTAGTATGGTCAACTTGCGAAGATACCTTTAACAGAATGGCACCTCTGCAAGAAATTGGAAGACCCAAATCCGTGTGCTACATCAGCTACAACCAGCCCATAGCTAACACCTGGTAGGTGAAGTAGAGAATTCAGGCAATTTTTGTGAGTTTTTTTTTTTTAAAGATTTTATTTATTTTCAGAGAGAGCGAGAGAGCACAAATGGGGGGGCGGGGAGAAGGCAGAGGGAGAGGGAGAAGGAGGCTCCCCACTGAGCAGGGAGCCCGATGTGGGGCTCAATCCCAGGCCCCCCGGGATCATGACCTGAGCTGAAGGCAGACACTTAACTGAGCCACCCAGGTGCCCCCAATTTTTGAGATTTTTTTGTGTGTGTGAAAAACAGAGGAAATCCTTCCTTCTTGTTTTTCCTGTGCCAAACACTGTCGTAGGCTCTTTATGTGTCTAAACTGTTCCAACAACCCTGAGACAGGTATAAATGGGGAGCCAAGGAGGGTTGGGGAGCGAGAGAGCGAGGGATATGTAACCTGGTCAAGCCCGACACCAAGTCAACGGTGGAGCAGGGATTGAGACTCAGGACTGTCCCAGGCTGGAGCTTCCGTCTCTGACACTCCTCCATACTGCCCCTAGCATATATCCACACAGTTGTGCTGCAGGTGAATTTGGGGTTTCTAAGAACCAGCAAAATTACCATAACTTCCCTCTTCTACACTAAACATAAAGATTATCTAACTGTAAGTTTCTTCCCTCTTAGACTCGTATACGAGTGTGTGCAATGTGTATGTGTATACATATGGATGTATACAAGCATGTGTATTGCACATGCACATAAGAAACACTGTAAGTTAGCCTCAGAACAGGAATTACTGTGTTTCCTCCATGGAGAAGGTAGGAAAGAAAACTCAAACAGCTGTAATGATGGAGAGAAAAAACCCACAGCCTTAGAGCCACGTATGGAAAGTACTGCCCCAGCCAAGGAGCCATTTGACCGTGAAGGAGCTGTACGTCCTAATGCAGAGGTTCAGTGCTGATCCTCCCACAGTCCCTTCATCAGGCCCTCCTAAACAACACACACACGATGGAATCAGACCCTAAGATGTGTTTCATGGGCCAAGCTATCTGAAATGTTCCCCACCTACATTGAGAAGTGGACTGATGAAGACCAACCTTTACTATCACCTATTCTCAGAGAGGAAAATAATTTTGAATCCCTGACATTAACTGATCCTACATTTTGTGGTTTCCTCCCAAACTGGTAGTACAGTAAAGTACACTGGAATCTATAAATAATCAGTGTGGACCACTTTTTGTTGGCTAAGCATCATTCACACCAGAAAGCCCTGGCAGTGGGTTTCCTGTTAAGCGACTGGATTGCATGATGCCCGTCTATTTGAATATGGCTTTGGAAAGTCTGCAGAAGGTGGAGTGCGGAGCTGCCCTCTCAAGACGGGGTTCCTTGGTGGAAGCAGAGTGCCTGGGATTCATCTACACTTTGAATCCCAGGGCTATTCCACATTGCTTTTGTGTATGGCCACCAATGGAGTTAACATAAAAACTTGGCAACCAGTATTTGCTAACCTAAATTTTTACAGAAGTGATCTAAGCCAAGGAAAAAAGTGGCTTTGAACATGATGACAATAAAGAAACAAAAGTCACCTTTTCTCTTCCCACAGCAAATCATACTCAAGGAGAAAACTCAGAGTGGAAAGAACTATTTCTTCCTGATAGCCACTGACTGATACATGTGAAGTGCAGAGCGCTGAATAAAGTCATTACTATCATTATTTTAGCTAGCATAAAGGTTTCCCTGAGGTGGGGAGAAAAGGTCCCTTCAAAAGCCAGGATAACATACTGGAAGGAATGGCTTTTCTTGCTGACCTGGGAGGTATGCAGCTAGTTTCATTCAACTCCCAAATCCAGGAGAAAAACCTACAGAACCCAAATTATGTATCTACTTTTGGCCCATCGGGCTGCAGGGTAATGACACTATCTATTTACATTTCTAGTACAATCATGTGCGATACCAGAGGAGGAAAAACAAGCAGCATAACCATTCAGTCCTGGAAAATATATATATTTTTTTAAATAAAATAAGTAAAATAAAACATGGCGGGAAAATTAGATTACTCTGGGTGGAATTCTAGGAGGGAATTTGGAATCTGTTATGGTGATTAAGTCATCATTTCTGACAGATTACTCTAATTGGCTGTCAAGTAACATTCCACAACCCCATCTGTAACTCGGTGTCCTAGTCACTCAGCCTATATTACCTTCTGTACATACACCATATACACACAAGAGAAGCTACAGCCCGGCATTTATTATACTCATTAGCTGTGATTAGGTTCTGTGTTTTCATACTAAATAGTAACACAAGCTTCCATTTTGCTTTATGTGCTCTTAAAATTACAAGAAAAATGAAGAGGCTCAAAGGAGGAGGCATGGGATGTGAATGAAACAAAACTGTTACAACAAAGTGGGAGTGTGTCGCGCTTTCCCGAGCCTGGCTATTCAAGAAGGAGGTTACTCTGTTCTTAGTTTGCTTTTTCTTGGAACTATAGTGTATTACTTAGAAAGGTTAATCTCTGTCTCTCTGTAACCCTCCAGTCAAAGCTGGTACCTCATTAGCTGTTATTTCTGTAGAAGGGCTCTGCTATTATGTTTAGCAACACTATTGTGACTAGAAAGCCCTTTCTTTGATGACAGCTCAGGCCTCCCCTCCTCAGTCACTGCATCTTTGGGATATAAGAAGCATTTATCCAAGCATTTGAGATCCCAAATAAATTTGGTGAAAAGCAAAGCATAACTAGTTAACACTGTAAGACTGCACCTTGCTTTGTCTAGAATCTTGAGATCTATATATTTTAATGACAAAAAAACCGGAGGGCATAAAACAGTTCTAGAAATGAAGACAAACGGGCAGACTCACTGTAAGGAAAGGCTTGTAGGATTACAGTGCTGCGGGGACCTCCCCAAGTACCGCAGAATACCACACGAGGCTTTCGTATGACAGCTGGGAGATCACAATCACTACTGATTAATGAGCCAAAATTAAGAGAAAGGTAATAATTTGCCCTTATTACTAAATGGGAAATATACAGATATCCTTTCTAATCATGATTTCTTTTTGATTGTGGAATTGTCTTCCAAAACCAATGATGGATGCTCCAAGAGTCATTCTTCCAGATGTTACCCAGATGCTAAATTAGACATGCTGCTTAATTGAGCCATGCAAAATACACACTGAAATAATAATGCCTGGCCTGGCCATTAAGGAGTGGTTTAATGACCTGGGTAGTTCATTTATATTTCCAATACTATGACTCCACATGCCACAAACTTAGCATAATCTCATACTTTAAGACAAATGAGTCTGGTTTAAAAATAAATTGTCCTTCTGACATTAGCCTTTGCCGGTAATGGCCATGTTTGGGTTCAGCTCTCACACAGCCTTGGGATAAAGGAGAACCCAGCCTGCCAGGCTCACAGTGGCTCCTTTCTCCAACACTCCTGTTTTCAGGTCGTTCACCACTACCTTGTTCTCCCCACCCTGTGAATGGGGATGAGCTGAGCCCTGCGCTCGTGCCTGGGTCAATGTGCCTCTCCAGCTGGCCTTCACTCTGCATGGGGACGGAACCCTGCTTGTTGACCTGGCCCTTCTGTGACTGTTCACTCCCTGTGAACCCAGCCCGGAGTCCTGGCCAAGCGGGGGGCTCGCCTCCTTCCCAGGGCTCGACCCCATTACTGGCAATCCCTGGTACTGCTTCCCAGAATCCTCTCACTCAGGCGCTTTCGGCCACACCCCTGCGGCATCCCCACAGGAAATACCCTTTGGACAGCGCAACCTGCTGGCCTGCACTTGAGTTTCGGTCAGCCATTGGAAGCTTGCATGCTGGATGAGACAGCTGCTGGGTGTGTTCCCCCAGACCCTCACCTGACTGCCGCTCTGGCTTGGCCCTACATTTGTTGAGTTTTCTTCCCCTAGGAATTCTCCGTGTAGATCTCATTTCCCTGCAATTTGTTTTTCTTCTTTACTCCTATTTCCCCTGCTGCCACCTTGTTAGCGCCTGGTTCCTGCTCCCTCAGACTCCTGAAATGACCCCCTTACCTCTTCTGGTCCTTGCCTTTCAAGTGTCCCATACACCACTGCCTTTTTAATCTGCCTAAAACTCTGGTCTAGTAATTTCTGTCTCTTGCCCAAAAACTTTCCATGATCTGCCAAATTAAATTCCAGCTCTGTGGGCTTTCAAACAACTCCATGCTTTGACCCCAAATTACCTTTTCAGGCTTATTTCTCATGATTGCTCAACATTTCTCTTCAACTCTAGTCAAACTGGACAACTCCCTCTTACTGGAACTTCATCCACATGCTTATCCACAAAAAGGCACAGTGCCGCTCCTCAGGCATGAAGAGACAGTATTTCCGTTGCCAATATTACCGCTGTATATTTGTCACCTAGGAACACCTAATATGTTATTAGGTTGAATTGTGTGCAATTGCCATTTTGTAGATCATAAATAGTTGAATATTGACAACTTTATAGGCTGCAACCCTGTCTACTGCACGGCAATGAAACTGCATTATGTCCTTTTCAACGGACTCATGAGAAGCCCCCGGTGTTCAACTGATGTAGGCTCTTCCCTTTGTAAGATTTGGAGAGCTTTCCAGTAATTCATCTGCAATATTTACAAGCTGTATGAGCTCAACTAAATGTGAACTTGATGACACAAAGCAAAACCCCTCCCCATACCGACCATGGCGTCTATGGGTGTTCCACGTGCAGCATGGGGCTCCCTGCGGCCACTCTCTGCGGCTTCAACGCTGTTAAGATTAGGGATGCCTTATCCCGTAATCTCAGGTTCCCTTTCAACTTCAAGGCAAACTAAAGCCACCACAAGAATACCCTTCTATCAAGCAAATCTTTAAAACCTCTGGTTCAAAACTAACTTGGAAAACTTAAGCCAGCTATATCTTCCCTTGAACCTCTGACAGGGTACTGGCGTCTCATCAAATCCACGGAAAAGCCCCACTGAATTTCATATTCTACTGATCCTTCCCTAGCTTAGCGTCAGAGTCCTGAGTTGTTTGAGTTGCTCTGCCAGCCACGTTTATTAATTAGTGTCTAACATTTCCATCTCTGCAAGTTGCAACCTCTCATAAAAAATGCATGGTTTGATTGGCTTAGGAATGACAACTCCATTTACATCAGGCAAATAAATACGATACCTCACTCAGTAGCCTTTCTCCATTTGTTTATTTAGCTACCTCCATGGCCTTTGGGATTTATACTAAGTGAATGGAAGCAGATAACTAGTGTAATTTCCTCTCTTAATCACGTTTAGGCAAAAAATGATTATCTCTTTTTTTTTAAACAAATGAGGCTGGTTTTTAAAAAAAATTATTCCCTACTAAAAATAGATGGCAAGTTTGAAAAAAAAATGCCTTAAGGGCTATTTCATACTAGCCATGTTTAAAATGCAAATCCATTACACATCTGATATGCTTTTTAGCAACTCTATTTATTCATCTCATCTTCTACAGTAGTCCTAAACTTTGGTTGATATTTTGCCAAATGAAGATCTCTCCTCCCGTGCAGCTAATTTCTTTATGAGTTCGAATTTAATTCTACTGTCTCATTTTGATTCCTACCTTCTACTCTCATGTGTGAGATCGTTTACCAACTCTGGAAATTACTTGTTGGCCGTGCTCAGGGAAATTATGACAGTTCAATTGTTCTATAAATACCCTTGCCCTGAAGCTCAGTCTTCTGAAGATCAGATTCTGGTTTAGGCCTTCAAGTATACAGTACTGTAACCAAAATTCAGATGGCGGAGGAAAACTCAGAAAGGGGATACATTAAGAATACGGGAGACATTTTATATTAAGGAAGAAAGGCAAGAAGCCTTTGTTGACAGCACTTGATCTGCATTGGCTCATCTATTTTGATGCTTTCTTCTCTGAATGAGGTCTTGGGAAATTTGGGCTGCTTTATTTTCTCTGTAGTGGAAAGAACATCACAGTTACCAACAGAAGGTCTGGGTTTGAGTCTTGGCTCAACTTGGCCAACTCCAAGTACCTATGGTCAAGCCACTTGACCTCCTTAACCCTTGGTAAACTATTTGAAACAAGGATCATAATGGAAACCTCAATGCATGATTGTGAGGACTGAGTCAGATTATATAATAAGCTGCAGAGAAACCTAGGATTATAAGCTCTTATTTTCTTAATCCATTCAGGTGTTACAACCAGAGTAAAAAATGCATTGTGACCACATGTGTTCGTGCCTCACCAAAAATGACTGTCTTCTGGATTAAAAATGTCTGAATAATAATAATAATAATAATAAAAAAGAGTAGAGTAGGGGTCTAACCTGGCCAAAAGGATTGTAATGGAGAGCCCAAGTATCGAGACCGCTCTCCGACTTCCCTCTTGTACTCCACCAGTTTGTAAAGAACTCTTGAGATTTTTTTATATTGAGTGTCGATGAATAGAAGCTATTCCTGAGAGTTCATGTATTCAACACCCATTTGTTGAGCAGCATCTCTAATATGAGGCTGGGCTCTGAGAATGTCCTCTCTCCTTGAGGCATCTGGAGCTTACTACGGTGAGAAACAGGTAGTTGAACAACTGGGGAGAATAAGGTTCAGCAGTGACAGGCTGAATCTCAGCATCTGCCACAGCGGATTACAATGAAGGAATACTCCATTCCACCTCCACAGAAGTGGAACGACACTCGTGTGGGATCCAGTGGCTGGAATGCAGTGTGTGAACAAGAGCGTCACAGAAGCCGGAGAAAAAGTAAGGGACACAGCGTGGAGGTCGGATCTCACCCTTAAGACCACCAGGTGTGTTCATTTTTTCAGCCATAAGACACAACACAACCACGTTCACGCACTCCTGCGGCACAATGGGGGGAACGTGCAACCGCAGTGCCCTCTACTTCTACCCCATTCCCTCCCACTCAAGGGAGCACCCGGAAGATGAATGAGTGTAGTCATTATAGGGAGAACTTCGAGAATCTCTTAATCCCGTCTGTGCTTTCACTAGCTGTGGTGACAACTCATCCCGACCGATAAAGAGGGCAGAATTCCAGAGATGCTGCTAAGGGGGAATACAGGATTTCCTTGCTGATCAGAAATGGGGTACTGAGCTGGAGCGGTATGGGAAGAGGAGGGGTTGAGGATGACTTCTGGCTTTTTGTCTCGGGTGGTGTCCCCATCCACTCAGACAGGTACTACGTGAAGGGGGCCTGGGTGCTTAGTTTTACTGTTGCCTGTGGACAAACTGCATGGAACTTTCCAGTAGCAGCTGGAATCAGAGAAGTTTGATATCAAGATCAAGATTTGGGAGGCAGCAGGGCACTGGAAGCAGAGAATGAATGACGGAAATCAGAACTCATGCAGAGTGAGACCAAAGGGGTGAAAACAGAACCCTGGGGCATACATAGTTCTTGGCTTGCTATCCTCACGAGAGACAGCACGGTCCTTTTTATTGGGAGAAAGTAGGTTTTCAGTGACTTCTCTTCGCTGTGTAATGAAAGCCCCTGGAAGGCTTATGGTTTAGGATGTCTTTATAGGGTCCCTTTTGCACTCAGCCCTGCTCCACCCCAGCGTTGCAAGCTTTAGGCTTATCCAACATTCCCTTGGGCAAATCGACACCATACCTAGCCAGCCAGTGTATTTATTCTTTCATTGTTTAGAATTTTGTTAAAGTCAGAGCTAAATTTTCGTTTTCCCACTAAGGCCTTTTAAAATTACCACGGGAAATAATTAACATCGGCATTACCATAAGACTTGAAGGGCATATCATGTTCAGAGAAGAGAGTCAAGCTAAGATGCTTATGAACGCACCCGAAAAACTCCAACTACAACATCTGTCTAACCAAATGCCGTCAAAGATACTGAAGGTCATGGTCCATGGGATGCTATTTTGGGACGCAGGCACTGTGTACAGATGCCTTCGAGAGACCTGCTTCATAAGAGGTCCATGATTTGTATGCAAAGTGTTTTTCCATTTTCCTTTTCCCGTCCCTGAACGTGAGTGGCTATCTCCTGTGAGGCGAATTACACAGAAATATGACATGAGCGTGCCCTTACACACCGGCACAACACACTTCTGCTTAGCCAACATCGTCAAAGTACCTTGAGGAGGCATCACCAAAGATTGCTACAAAGACCAAAATGTCCTCACCCTTGCTCACTCCCTCCCTTTCATGCAAAGGAGATTTCATGGTTAGCCAACTGGATTGAGAGTCTAGAGCTCACTTTCACTAATGAGCCCATGTGCTGACCATGGCCGCCTCATCCTGCTGTGAGGGTTATGGACTCGTGCTTCTTGCCAAGGGTGAGGGGCTCAGCCCATGGGACTCAGGCAGAGAGTACCGATGGGAAAGCATGGTATGTCAGTCTCCAAAAATGCCTGCTTAGGAAGGAGAAGCTCCTCTGCAGCCCCAATCTATTAATTCATCTCTAATCAGAGATTAGAGATGAAACACAGAAGTGGGGAGAGCAATGTAAGGATGAAACCCGGCGTCTGCTGTACACTCCTCCCTGGTCCTTCAGTATCTCCCTTCTCAAGAGGGGAAGTCTGCTCCCCTCGTGAATCTGGCTGGGCTTGTGCTTGGACCATAAGCTGACAGCAGGCAGCACAAGGGATGTGGCCTGACTTCTGAGGTGACGTCAGAAAAGACCGATGCTGATGATGTTTTTGTCCTTGGGGCCGCACAAACTCAGCTGAGGGCTTTTCCTCACGAGCCAGTCATTTGGTTGTGATCAGCGAAATAAACACAAGGTGTTGGCTTGCCTAAGTTCCCAGGGAGGCCTGATAATTTGACTCTCCCCTCCTATATGCCTTTCCTGGGTCCCCTTTTCCGTGCTGGTCTAACACACCCTCGGCAGGTATGGCACCCCACATGCGTCCACTCATCTCTCGGCCTGGCCCCTCTTGGCTTCCTTTCCCACCTGGTTCCTCTGGTCACTTTCTGCTTCTCATTCGGTCACCCGGCTGCCACCCACACGTTGATGCCGGTCTGATAAGGCAACAGTGGGACTTAGGCACGCGCTGGCCGTGTCGGTTTGAATTTCTCTGTGTGACAAATGACCCTGGGCTTAGAGACTGCTGCCCAGGATGTCTGTTGTATTTCCAGGGATTGTGAGTAACCCGACGTGGGAAACACGTCTCCAGATGCACAAGAAGCAGGGGTGGAACCCAAGAACCCACTCCAGGGAAATCCCACAACCACTATATAGGGCAGGTGACATTCTTTGTAAGCCTCCCAAATTAACACACGTGTACAGGTTTATAAAGTACCTCCTTCTAGAAGGCAGTATATTCTACCCTAGCACTCATGGTCGTTACATTTTCTTCGTCTGCGCAAGTCTCTCAAGCTGTGGCTATGGAGAGAGACAGGGTAGTAAGGGCTTTGCTCCCCTGTAAGGACCTGCAGGGCCATGAATGGTCAAACAGCAAGGACTCTACACGCCTACGGTTTCTGCAAGGTGGGACCGCGCGGCCGAGTATTGCGGATTAACTCTGTGTGGCAGCGTTATTGTTCCTCTTGCTTTAGAATGAGCTTATTCTGGCCAGAAAACCTGCGCTTAAAATAGCACCAAGTCCATTCATCCTCTTAGAGTCTGGGGCATATTAATTCTATGTAAGTCTCACTCATGCGGGATTTTCCGGCAGGTCTTTGAGAGTCAATGGCATGGAAAAGACCCAGTTGCCCATATCCAAAGAGGCTGCTGGACAACAAAAGACCTCCTCATATGCCAGTGACCTCTCTACCTCCTTCCTGACCTGCCCCACATGGTCGGGTCACCCAGATCACTTTCGGAAGCCTGCAAGGAAATGAGGGAAGGTGGTTCGATCTCCAGCCACAAAGCAGCTCCGCCCTCTTGAGCACTGAGATGCAGAAACATACCCACACTCCTGCAGGAGGTATGCATGCATATGCAGTCAGAGCTATCTAAAACTGAACTGTGATAGAGTCCCAGGATAACCGTCCTGGTGAGCCCTGGTCCTATCGGTGCATATGCATCAAACTTTGCTATGCACACACAGCACCCGGGATAAAGGGCAAATACAGGTCCAGGGCGAGGCCCCAGAGTCAGCATATCCAACACATTCTTGATGTTTCCAGTGCTGCTGTCCCAGGGACCACACTCTGAGTAGCAAGGCTACCTGCACTCGTGGGAGGGTAACCAGCAGGTGGGAGTGCTCCCACGCATCCAAATGAGAAGAAGGAAAAAGGCTAATTACCATCACCTTACCCTTGGGGTTGATGGGTGATCATTCTCCAACAGTGGTTTCCAAAGTTGGCTGAACACTGGGATCAATTTAAAAATACCGATACAGGGCTCCCCGCCCCTGAGAGATTCTTATTTAATTTGCCTGGGGCACAGCCCAGGCATATGTAATTTCAAAAGCTCCCCAGGTGAGTCTTTGGTGCAGCCCGAGTCACTAATCACTAGAGGCAAATGGACTTAAACTTGGGACGACTTTCGCTTTTCTTCATCCCTTTGTGTAAAAATTCATCTAGTTCACCTGTCATTTTAGGTAAATGGCACGGAAGAACATTATTCCTGAGTCTTTCTCAGGGGGTGGAAAGGAGAAGAGAATCACCACGTTCGCCTCACATCGTACAGTGGTAATGCCACGGACAGGGGTCGCTTGGGTCCTGAATTTCTGATTCTTTAAGTGACGTGTTTGGTATAATCTCGTACAGAAATTGTGGGGGCGTGAGGCGTGGACAAGAGCAACAGGTTCGCACTGCTCTTCCCAATCCACCCCGCCACCTATTCTGGGCTTTTGCTTCCTTGTCTGTAACATGAGGGGTGGGCAGTACTGTCTCCAAAAACACTTTCAGCTTCCACAGTCCATGACCTATGATGAGATGGGGTCTATTTTCCTCCACACGCCCCCTCGTCTTCTGCTGACCCAGAGAACCACATTTAAGGAAACAGAAATCTACTGAAAGCAGCCCCAGGATTTCCTAGGTTTGGGACTCCTCTTTTCCTTACTGGATGATATTTAGTTCTGGTTAATGACCTCCAGGTTTTCCAACTGGGCAATGCTGACTCAGGAATGATTTGGGTAACTCAGTGATTAGGGTTCTCTAATTGATGCCCCAGTGGCACTTGTGCGTTTTGGTAGGATTTGTGATTATAGTTAATGCCCCCATGAGCTGCAGAAGAAATCTAAGATACAGCTCGTCCAAATCTAGGCTGAAGCGCCTCTCCCTATTTAAATGATAGTTGGTAAGTATTAGTGAATCATCAGATACGAAGAATGGTTAGGATTACAGGTGAAGTTAAACTGAAGTAGAGGACAGTTGTCTTTCACACCATCCTCGTATCTAGGTGGAGGAGGTCAATTATTAGCCAGAAGAGACATTCCATAATTTGTTAGGGAACTTTTCTGTAATAGTCAAAACTACTTTAATGCTCTTAAATTTGGAATGACAGTCTTCTCGTTGAAAGTGCAACCAGAGGGGGAAAACAAATTATTACTCACTGTTTTATTATTTACCTATTATTTTATTATTTTCATGAGCTCGGGTGTATAATTAAAGCCCTGGGCACAGTGCCCAAGATATAGTAAGTGCTCAGTAAACGTTAGCTATTACTATTGTTACTTGGTTAAAATTATCTAAATTCTGAAAGTCACTGAAAAATAGCCATTTAGACAAAACATTTACAAAACCAAAATTTGCTAGAAACATACTTCTGGAGTTCTAGAACTACTGTTCTTGCATTTACACCCAGCTTACAGTATATATTCAATGACAGTAATTAACTTTCTATTTCCTGAGCCATGTGACTCGAGGGCACTGGGTCCATGGTGCACTGGACCTCATGTATCACTTAGTACAAAACATCTGCACGGTTTCCTGGTACTGTATTTATATATATGCTTTTCTGAAGAAACTAAATACAGCGTGTGCGTGGGTAAGTGCACAAAGGGCAGAATTTGACCCGCGGTCACCCATCTTAACCTTCAGGGTGGAGGTGAATTTCTAGGGAACCTAGTTCCTCACTTTAATTTGGTCCTTCCGGTCCCTGATAAAGGATGGGAGCATAGGACTCGGTGGCCCTGAGATCAGAGAACTCCCGGTTTAACTCCACGAACCATAACACGGTGTCCTGGCTCCTGCTGTCACCACCAGGCCGGTGGCGGCGGCGGCGGGCACGCGACCAAGTCTCTGACACACCCACGTATCTACATTCACGGCAACAAAGCAATCGTGGCATGATGCCCAGAAGGAATTAACCAGGTAACTTGCCCTCCGCCCCCCCGCACTCAGCCTTTGGTCCTACCTTGCCTGCCGACAAAGGGGGGGGAACAGAGCAGGTGGCTGGCTGGGGACAGAGAGAGGACACCCAAGCCTCCTGGACTCGAGGGAAAGCCCCTGACCATGTCGTGGCTGTGAGTGCGGCCACGGAGGGGGCTGCGTGCAACCCCACCCGCAGCACCTGCTACTTCTTTCCTAGTGTGCTCTTCTGGGGTGCAGCATCTGGTCCCCCGTTTTCAGAAGTGGAGGATTCAGATGCTGCAGACTCAACAGTAAAATACGGGGAGGGGGCGTGATGATTGAGGGTGGCTGGAATGTCTACTTCTTTGCCAGCCCTCCTGCACGGCCACGGCCTGCCTGCTGGCTTGCTGCTTCATGCTCTGGGTGGTGAGCCACGGGGTTTGTGCCTGATCTTCTGAGATGAGCCCAGCCCCCACTCTGCCCTTCCCCTACGGATGGACACAGAGCCAAGAGATGGAGGGGAGGCCAGCTGGACGGAGCAGGGCATTAGAATGCAGATTGGGGACTGGGACCGAGAGCCTGTGGATGCAGATAAAGAAAAGGACCCTAATAACATGAATGTTAATGAGATGGTGTTGGTAAAGCTACATTCCTCTGAAGAAAGGTGTTGCATTTATAATCACTTTTGCAAAGCAGTTCCTCTTACAGGAGTGACTGCCTTTGATGGGTAGCTCCCTCTTCGAGAGCCTGGTGTGAGGAACCTTAGATCCAAGTCACAGCAAATGGGTCTCGCCGCACCCACCAATGAGGCCGGTGGTGTCAGCCTGGGCAAGAGAGCATGGCTCCGCATCTCTGGCAAAGCGGTGGCATCAGGACCGGCTCCCGGGGGAGGGCACCAGCTGCCTTCCGGGGAGGCCTGCTTAGCGAAGCACCAGGACCCAGATGCTCTGCCCCTCGGGTGAGCTCACCGTGTGACATGGCCAGCTCTAGCGGTCAAAGAGCTGAGGATACAGATTTATTTCAGGACAGCTCCCAGGGGAGCAGACACGGACGTTCCGAGGGGATCGATGGAGCGATGGCAGTACTAAGGGAGCATACTAGCCGCTGCAGGTCTCCTGAAACAGTGGGACCCAGCCGGGCCCAGGACCTGCAAGCCTCCGTGCCACCGACAGTGGCCTCCAGGGTCAGGGACTCACGGTCACCAGCTGTCTTACCCTGGACAAGTCACTCCTGAGTTTCCGTTCCTCACCAGCCAATGGGGCCATTGGCTACATGCCTTGTGGCGATGCTGTGACAATTCCAAGTAATAGAGTCACAGAGCCTCCCCATGGTGCCTGAGAAGTGGACCACCAGCACACGGTGACTTCTGCAGTGGTTTTGTTGCTGTGATGTGCCGGCCTCCCGAGTCACGCTCCCTACCCCCTAGGATATGGTGAACATCGTGCCAAACCCACTCTCAGGAGACCACGCTCCTGGGGAGTTTTAGCAACTGTGGCTTCTAATTCTAGTGCTGTCACTGCTTTGCTAGGGGAGGTCAGAGAAGTTAATCTAATCTCCCAGTGCCTCGGTGTCCTCAGTATAACAAGGTGAATGCTATCAATACATCACCTGAAATATTTTTAGAAGGGATAACAAACAACACTGGAAAGCCATCTACAAACACAGGTGACTCACTTACCCATGTTAACTGGGGACAGGAATCAAACAGATAACAGATATCCACCAATAATCCTGAAGCCTCATTAGGTTAAGTGCCCTTACTTGTCAAACCAAGGCTGTAAGCAAGGAATTAAACTGGCTTGTTAGCCCTCATCACCTCCCCCTCCTTCCCGATGGTGGGAAAATTATGAATGGTAGACTCTCGGTTGGTTCAAAACCAGAGGGGCATGGGAAGCAGAGAGATGTCCAGAGATTCTGAATGGTCCAAATTCTTCTATATAAGGTACAGTTGGCCCTTGAACAATGGGAGAGCTAGGGGCGCCATCCCCCGGTGTGGTCAAAAATCTGTGTATAACTTTTGACTCTCCAAAAACTTAACTCCAAAAGCCTAACTACTACCAATCACATAAACAGCCCATTAACATGTATTTTGTATGTTACATGTATTATATGTTGTACTCTCATAATCAAGTAAGCTGGCAAAAAAAGTGCCCTTGAGAAAATCCTAAGAGAAAACACATTTTACAGTACTGTATTTATATAAAAAAATCCACCTGTAAGTGGACCCACGCAGTTCAAACCAGTGTGGTTCAAGGTTCAACTATCTTCTGAAGTTACTAACCCACAGCTGAAGCAAGTCAAGGCATGTCCATCTGCCTGGCTCCCTACTTAGATGAACAGGCAGACAGACAGATGTACACACAGACATTCTTCCTTAAGTAGGACATTACTGTAGAGAAAGCACAGGAGAACAGTCCTGCAAGACTAGAAAGGGCTCTAAGAACCACTGAGTGCAACCAGTTTGTTTTGCAGAGGAAGAAAGGAAGCACTTTCCAGGGCGCCTCGAAGCTGGTGGGGGAGGGGACGGCAGTACTCGTGTGTGTTCTGAGTACTGGTGGGAAGTAATGACAGTCAGGAACAATACAGAGTGTAAAAGAGAACATTTGTCACCGTGTCCCTTCTCTGCAGTCTCCTGCAGGCAACGGTTTACTGTTTATGCTTTCATCTTGGTGACTTGTGGGTAGGGAGAGCAGTAATGATACGGTCCTGAGATACTGCTTTATTATAAAAACAACTTTAATAGCTTATGTCATAATACTAATGAGACTTCCTGAGCACCTGTGCACGGTGACAGTCTGCGGCTCAAATGAGCAAAGGGTACACGAAGCTTCTTTCCCTGCCCGCCTCCCAGGGGCTGGCCTGCTTGCCTTGCACTCACCGCACTGGATCTGGCCCACTGGGGGTTCTAAGGCTCCCTTTGATCCTGGCCGCTCTTCCCCCAGCTAGGCCATTCTCCACGTTGTGGTGGGTGGGGAAGAACCACACCCACCCAGGTCACATACTTTTTCATGGCCTGGAGCTTGAGGCTGAGAACTGGCCAGCCTACTTGCACTGGACACAGTCTCCTGAGCTGTGCCCACCCCACCCCGTGATAGATTCCCATGGTCTGTCTGGCACGATAGTAATATTTTCAGGGGACGAGTTCTCATGGGGACTACATAATACTCTGAAGGCATAATGTGAACTATTTTCCAACTTTATTTTTTTTTAATTTCCCCTGGGGTTGTAAGTTCAAGCCCCACATTGGGCATAGAAATAACTTAAAAATAAAATCTTTAAAAAAAATTTGAAAAAAACCTTTCCCCTTTCATTTGATTGTCATAACTCCTTCCTCTGCAGTTCCATCCAGAACTTTAATCAAATTCATGGATTCTCCCCACAATCTTCTTCTGAAATCTTATCAACCTCTAATGGAACTGGGATCTAATGAGTGAACTTAATATTCCCGAGGTAGTCTCGGGATATCAAAGAGAAATAAGTACCTCTGAAATCTAACTATTCTTTTTTTTTTTTTGCCACGTGCCATCCTATTGTGTCCTCACATGTTACCAATGGGATCGCAGTCCTGCTTCATGACACAGGGCAATTCTACACCCCCGGCCGGGCCCCTGAGCTCAGGCGTTTGCACAGATGCTCTCCGAAGCCCTCACAACAGTCTCGGTAACTAGGTATGTAGTTGAGACTATGTTGTTTGCAAAATCAAGGAAGCAAGACCTTCCACCCAAGTTCCATTATCAAATGTGGTGTAGCTGCTCCCCTTTTTAACCCTGGGCCGGCTGGGCTGCTTCGCTCGGTCATTTCCAACTTTTCACTACCAACGACCCCTCATTTTCTCCCACACACTTCCTTATATTGAGTGGGTCCTAATTTAAAAGTAACCAGGTTTTCCTTTTAGTTAATCAAAGCCATACATCACTACCTGCCAATCAAAGCTACTAAACTGAATGCCTGCCAGTCTAAAGCAGAAGAACCCTCTGCTCGGTCAGGTGGCAGGTAAAAATTTTATGGTGCGTGAACTAGACGAGTTCCAAGGGCTTTCTGTGAAGCATTAAAATGTGCTTTCCCAGACCCCTTGCGATTGGCCCACGGACTGGGAACCAGCTGGGCCCCGAGATTCTTTCAGCACCCCTGCCATGCCTGCCCAATCCCACTTGGGGCTGCTTCTTTCTGCAGCTTGAGCCCTTCTCCACGCTGGCTTGGCTCCAGGTGGGCAGGTGCACCCCCAAGGAGCTGCTCCCTACCCATACCATGATACTCACTCTCCATCACAGTCCCTCACAAGGTCATCTTAAAAAAAAAAAAAAAAAAGGTCCTTACTTTTCGTTTACCTTTCATCTGCAGAACTTAGGGTTATACTAAAAACAATGCGGGCAGCAGGGGAATAGCTTTGGGCAGGTCCTACGAGGCCAACAATTTCGGCCCAGGCCCCATCCAGCAGATGCAAATCTCAAGAACATACGCCAAATCGATGTTCCCGGTTTACACACTACACGGCACATGTGTTGGGTATGCTGGGTTGCTACCCGAGAGTTCACACCTACACAACCTGTCAAGTAGAAACAATGTCTTTGAAGCACATTTCTTCAGGGGCTCAGAAAGCTTTACATACATTATCTCATCCAGCACCTCCTCTTCTGTTAAGAAGGTGGAAGGCAGGGATTAACGCCATTAAATGGCAGTTTTCGAGTATCCTCGAGCATGCACTGAGCATTCGCCATGATCCTGACTCGAAGCAGAGACCAGCCAACAGACAAACCAACGTAAGAAGGATAGAGTTCACGAAGCCTAACGCAAGAAAGGGGACTACAAAGTAATGAAGGCTATGTTGGCAGGCCAAACACAAAATGGGATTTTAAGTTCTATCTTCCTGGTTTCATTTGGCTGAATTAATACCCACATGTGGATGTGTGTGAACATATATCCATCTTAAGTATATAGAGACGTACATAGAGCTCTGGGTGTAGGATATAAATTACATCTCTCTCACACATGTAACAGCAAATCTACATTCATCTTGGATTTTGGAGCACTTGGAACACTTGTGGGCAAAACCGCCATTTTTCGGGAACAAAACTTGACTCCTCTGGAAATATTTTGTGAAACTAACTCACTTGGGCACTAAATATCCAAGAGCTATTTATTAAGCATTATGCATGTACAGGCATGGTGGGCTTGCTTTGTTTTGGGGTGATTCAGTTATAAATAGCGTGGCTGCTACTATATTCTCTAGTTACCGGAGCAGTTCCGGGCAAACAATAAAAATTCGATGAAGACTTGTCGAACGAGTGCATGAATGTTCTGTGTGTTCTACATGATACACGATTTTGAGGCCTGAATTCTGCTCGTGCAGATGTTTTGGCCGTTTCTTCCTACCTGTTTTAAGTAAATGGCATCTGAGAAGAAACTTTATCTAGCCCGGCCTAGTTAGGCTTTAGATTTAAATGAGATGGTTTCGGGGCGGAGAGCGGGGAATATCCATGATATGATGAGATGAGGTTTGAGGGATTTTATGACAGAAATAATAATGATGAATGATAAAAATAATCATCAAGGCTCTGAGAACAAAGGCATTAAATACTTATTAATAATTAGAAGAGGTGGTTCAAAGAAAATGAGCACCTCAAAACGCATTCAATGGGCAAATTGAATTTGGTCCCAGTGAGATCCTAGCTATTCTGTTGAGAGAATATTAAACCCCCAGCATTCCACTCTTAAAGGACACAGGGGTACAATTCTATGGAGAGTTGTGTGGAAAGCCACCTGGGAGGAAAGAGAGTGCCTACCCGCGTCGGTAAATGATCTCTTCAAGGGCAAGCCAAGAAGGGGCTCATTCACTTCATGTGGGTGAACACACTTGTCCCAAGAGGCAGTTTTATTTACAGCTTCTTCCTACTGGATGAGGCTCATTTGTTTTATATCTCCAATCTACGTGCAGTCCTTGCTCACATTGCATGTGTTATTATAAAACACCTTTCAGCAAGCCACCACTAAAATGGAGTGCTCTAAACAAATGTTCTCTCAGGGCAGTAACTCCTTAATATAAACTGCATTTAATAAAACTCGTCGTGATTCTAAAAAGAAAGGAAGGAGTAAGGCATAGGCCGAGAAAATGTCTGGAAGAAATTTGCAATTAATATTTTACCAGACATTTAGATTCTGATTCCTCCTTGCTTTTAAAATTTAAGAGCTTTTTCAAAACTGTATTCCTCTCTGTTATTACATCCTTAATTAAATTAATTTATACAGTGAATGCTCTAATGATACTGCTGTAGATTTTCAATCAGAAAGCCTTATTGCTAGAGACAGTATGTGTGAAGACCTTGAAAGAAGAATGACCTAAGGCACAGTGCTGACACTGGCATGGGGCTCTGTGGCCCTGGACATCTGATTATCGAAAAGATCGTGGGGGCTTTCCTGTGCCTCTATTAAGGTCTTTATTTTATTTTTTAATTAAGCTAAATCAAGTCGGTGAAAACAAAATGAATCTCGCAGGTTGCCTTCACAGAGATTTCTCTCTGGGAGATACAATGGTGGACGATGACATTTCTACTGACTACTTCTACCAGGTAGGCTGTGCCTTCCTGAACAAAAGAAGCCACCTCTGAGCTTGGCTTGCTATACTGTCAACAGGCAGAGGCAACCAAAATCTGTCCAGGAACACAAGTGACTCGGCTTCGGAAAAGGTCAGGTTTGCAGCCAGCCCTAGGGCTCGTCACGTGGTCCTGCCTGACATACCAGAGGTCTTCTCTCCCGGGTGATGGGAGTCTCACTCACTACGCAGCTGAAGGGCAGGCAGGCGCATGCATGAACTGCTCTAGCTTAGTGCCTGGCACACAGTAGGCACGCGAGACTCATTAGTGTTTTGTTAACCTAACGGGATTTCGGGAGTAAGTAAGGCACTGTGCCTGAGATGTGATCTGCTGCTTAAGCGTCAGGGCTCCCTTTCCAGAGGACAGCGGGGTCAACCCAGGGAAAGGACCCCCAGATGCTCATTCTTTGCTCCTCCCTGTGTTGAGCTGTGGAATCGGCTCCCTTTGTTACCAATAGTGTATTTCCAGGATTTCTGGTGAGCATTTGAGGGGATGAAAGACCCAATGTCCTCCTCAGTCACATGGCGTGAAAAATGTGCCCTTTGACTCTGCATTGATCCTTCGCCCTATCCCCCCGTCCACTATGGAAAGGGTCTCTATGACCCACACGTAGCATGAAGGAAGGGTGCCTGAATAAGATATCCCATCAGCACTTTTTTCGACTGCCATACTAACTGAGTTCTTTGTTTCTCTCAAGACCGAAAGATGGGTCCCCAAACATCAATCAAGTTTGGAGCACGATAAAAGTTCTCTATGATACAAAACATCAGCTGCAAAAGAAAATTAAACGGGTGTGTGTGTGTTGGGGGGAACCCAGCACTGTTTGATCTTGTTTTAAATTGAAAGTTTTGGACACTTTAGAAAAAAAAAAAAAGCAGCAAGTGCCTTTTTAATGGATTTTATCCGCAGGAAAAATGATAAACAGAAAAGCTTTAAAGTGTCAGCTGCTGATGTGTTTTTCTTTTTCCCTTTTATTTTTATTCAGAAAGAAATTGAAGGCATATGGCAAAGTGCATCATTAATTTCTTATTAATTTCATAATATGAAGGCAACCAGTTAAAATAGTAGTGCTACAACTTTAAATTACCGAACTCACTTGGTAGTTAATGAGAGATTTAGCACAGCAGGGGTTCTGTTAAATTAAGTTGTGCCTTCACATCACAGTGGGAAAACAGGTGTATATTGGTTTAGAATTATGGAAATGTTGACTAATTCCAAGGCTTGTAATCAAACAGCAAGGCACCCTGCAATATTTTTTCCCCCCAAATATGCATTAGTCTTTTATGTCTGGTCCCATTTCTTTCTGTCCACCAAAAGCTCACAGCTGAAAGGAGACCAACTTTCATGTTTTCCCGATAGCTGTTCAGGGTGATGTTTATCGGACAGAACTATCTGTAAATGCAATATATGGAACCCTGTTCCCACTTACCTAACTTGAAGTAGCAAATGTACCAGGAGTGTGTGCACTGCGAAGGCTGGGAGCCTACAAATCAGACCTGACTTCTCACGATTTCCCTTTAACCCGCGGCAGGTAATGGGGCAGACGAAGTTGGACCGGAGAAAAAGAAAACCAAGAAACAATCCCCAAGCCATCTTTTTCAACTCCAGAATTCTTGCACTTAATGGGTCTCCAAAATCACCATTGCTGACTTCCACATGCAGAATTTTTAAGAAGAGACAAACAGAACATATGCAACATTTTTTTTTTTTTTTTTAATACTGAAGATGCTACTTGTTTGCTAGGAAAGGGTCAGAGTAAGATGTCCCAAAAAGAAGGAGACTTGCCAGCCCCTTGTATGTTTTTCAACATGGCCCACTCATCACATATTAACTCTGGGCTTCTTGAGAGTGTCTTCACCACTAAGGATGGCATACTGGGGAGTTGTGCAAATTTTAGTGGAGTGGATGAATTCAAATTACCCAAGCTTTGCATTAATTTAAAATAGAATGTGATTCGGCATTAATATATCCTAAATGCTAAATAAATTCATCTCAGGAATTTTTTCCAATATACCTAGAAGGGATTTTGTGTGGTGATTATTATAAAGTATTTCTTTTTAAAAGAAGGACTACAAAGTGGTCTTTGGGTTTGATTAGGAGACTGAGAAATTAAAAAAAAAAACATTTTTTCCTATTGTTGGCTGAGCCAGTAAATATTTGTCTTGGTTGCTTCATTTGATAATGTGATCTAAAACTGCAGGCTTCTAGAATTTATACTGAAAAAAAAATTCCATTTATAAGGAAAACAAAGCTGAAATAATATTAAAAAAAAAAGTCACTGAGCAAAAGCACTTAGATGTACTAAAAGCTGCCTTACTAAAACCACCTTAAAAGTTTCAGGGAGAAGTAGCAAAATGGGGAGGGAGAATTCTGCTACCACATGCTTGCTTTTCTGAATCCTCTGCTCTTTGATCTGCTTTAAGGAAAAGGGAGGAGCCACAGAGGTGGGATTGAAGACCATGGTTCATAATTTACTACTTTTGGGTGGCTAAGAAGCTAATGGTTTGAAAACTCTTTCTTGAGTGTCTTGCCACTATAAAATACTATGAAATTTTCAATGGACCTAAGGTGATTTAAACAAATGCTCTCCTTTCTGGGGGTGATGGGGTATAAAATGCCTATGTGTGCAAATGTTAGCATGTGTATACACAGGTGTCCGTGTATGTCTACAGAGACAGCAAAATGGCAGCTGGAAACATTAGGGACACTGTATTATCTTTCTTATACTCTGATCAAACCAGGTTTCAGTGAAATTATTATTGCACCGCTTACCACAAGTTCTTCATTAGAACCAACGCACATCAGTAGGATATTAAATGAACTCATCACCGATATTTGGGTCAATGGGGAAGATACGCAAACAGCACAGGACACTTTACACCAGCATGCAATATATAAAATTGCCACAAAACCCCAGAAATAATGTATTCTGATGCAGTAGCTACATACAACATCAGTTCACTTCTACTGAATTGTACTAATCATCAAATACTACCAGGAATGAAATGGAAAAAAAATTGTAAGCTTTGTATTTTCTGTTCACTATCAACATGAAGCCACAAATTAGGCATTAAAACACTGACTTTGTTAACCATCATTGACTGTTGAGAAACCATTAGGAGGTTTAATATAATGGCTGTACAGGGTACATTTTGTCCTTTCAAAAGAAAATCTAAGACTAAATTTCAAAAGGGGCTCCTGGTGAGTAAAAGCTTTTCCTTTTCCATCTGCTTTTCTTGTGTGTGTTGGATTTTTTTTCCCCCCTTTTAAAATCTTAGCCCACCCAATACTCTTTGGCAGCCGCTGCTACCCAGTGGGGTCACTCTGATTTTCTAACCAGGGGACACACTATTGGAGAGCTCTTTCCATCGGCATTAATGCCAGCCCCTCTTTATGGGCCGGCCAGCTGGTTTGGCTGCTGAGGGGAACAGACGGGTCAGCACACGCTCCTCAAAAGACCAAAGTCATTTTTGCCACTAAGAGCCCATAACTAGAACCTTCAGTTGAAAGGACCATTTTCAAGCAATAAAGTGATTTTGGTACAAAAGTAAACCGACTCACCCCAGGTAAAGTTTTAATATTGTGCAGTGCATTCTGGGCCTCAAGTGCAGCTTTTCTTGTATAAAATGTTACGAAACAACAACCTACAGAGAGAAATGAAAAGGTTTTAGAAATTTCTGTGAATGCTTTGCTTAGATATAATGGAGACTATGGCGAACAAATAATCTACTTAAAAGGATGCACAATTTAAAAAATAATAAAGTGCATGAGAACAGTAATAACATCTCAAGCTTTTACCAGTGCCTTTCACCCAAACCGTATTTATTAGCTTTACCCACCTTGGAGATCAATTCATAACTCTGTGCACCAACTACCTGGAACACAGCTCTTCAGGAATGAGGGGGGGAAGTGGTGGGTGACATGTTAATGGGGCTTGTGTAGCTACATACAACGAGAAGTGTTTAATCACAGTGACAATGGCAGAAACTTACAGTAACTATAATTTCCTTAAAAGATATTCAGGAACATCACATTTTTAAAACACTCTCTAAACTCAATGCACTGGATTATAAGGTCTTGAAAATCTGGGATACTGCTTTATTTTTATCTCCAACATAGTGTATGACACGAAGTTCCATATACAAGAGACTCAGTATTTGTTGGCCAACATGCAGGGCTATTTTAACCAGTTTGGAAATTCAGTTACGGTATGGGTGGGCACACGCCCATAGACATGTTTGCACACACTGTTCCACGTCTTATTAGATACGGCAACTTTTGGATTCCTTATTTCCAAGAGCTGATGGGAGTCCAGGAGTCCAGGCTGAATGCCCCCCAGGAGAGGCCACCCAAACCCCTCTTCCCAACCAACTTCCTTCACCAAAGAAAATGGTGCTGAAGCCTAATACTGTTACTTCTGCATTCTGAAGGATGGCTGACCCCTCCTTCAGTTGTAGCCAAAGATACTCGTTAACACAGCTGTTTAAATTAGATAGTGATACCAGTTAATGATCTGTTCATCAGCATATAGGTTCTTAGCACAGCCAGGCTTGGGAAAAGGGGGTGGAAAAAAAAATCTTTAAAATTTTAAAGAAAAAAGAAGATGCCTCTGAGCTGTCTTTGTAAGTTGTGCTGAGGTAGAAAAGGGGGGGATGCACTCATGAAGGCTGTAAATATTTGACCCTGAGTATACTAGAGGATCCTAAAGCATGGAGCCAGAGAGTTGGGGAGGGCTTTGAGAGGTACTCACACCAAACAGAGTATATACACCTACACCAAGTACCATGACAGAAATGCACAGCACTCTGGCATCAACCTTAGTTCTATTTAGGGGAATAAAGTAAATAAGACCAAGGACATTAAAAAAAAAAATGGCAGGGTTGACAACAGGGAGTTGGCATTGCAAGCCATCAAAGGTTGGCTCAGGCATTCTGTTTTCTCAAAACAAAAACTCACTCAAAAGAGTCGAGAGGGGCGCCTGGGTGGCTCAGTCAGTTGAACGTCTGACTCTTGATTTTGACTCAGGTCATGATCTCGGGGTCATGGTATTGAGCCCTGTGTCGGGCTCTGCACTCAGCTTGGAGTCTGCTGGAGATTCTCCCCCTCTCCCTTTGCCCCTCTCCCGTTCATGCACGTGGGCTCACTCATTCTCTTTCTAAACAAACAAATAAATAAAATCTTTAAAGAGAGGGGGAAAATAAAGTTCAATTCCATTCATTCAGCATTTCTAAATACATCTACAGTGCTTCCTCCTCATTTAGATAAGAAATTTGGAAACCTCTCATATATTCGATTTTGGTTTAGTCTACCAAGATTAAATACACAAAATATACAAAACCTTCACCTTCCGGACAAAGCACAGTACAATCTTTGCTTCTTGGCACTCAAACTACAGTCATCCAAGGATTAGAAACTCCTAAAATGTAGGGGTTCAATGACATGATGGAAGAAATTGAAAATCATTAAGTTTCTGGAAAGAATCATAGATAGCGGACTGACCATTTTATTTATTTTTGAGAGAGAGAGAGAGAGAGAGAGACTGAGTTGGGGGGGGCAGATGGAGAGAGGGAGAGAGAGAATCTTAGGCAGGGCCCAAGCTCAGTGTGGAGTCTGACACGGGGCTCAATCTCAGGACCCTGAGATCATGACCTAAGCCGAAATCAAGAGTCGGACACTTAACTGACTGAGCCACCCAGGTGCCAGACTGACCATTTTTTTTAGATGAGTTTTTCACTTCAGCTATTTTGACTTCTGTGACCAGAGTTCATTTGGCCTGATGGTAGTTTTTTTTTTTTTTTTTTTTTTACTGAACTGTTCAATTTAATGAGTGACTCTGGCTTTAGTGGCATGATGTGAGCCCAAGACCAGCTATAGGAATTGCTTCGGATCTAGGAAGAAGTTTAAACAGGGAAGTCAAGTCCCAGCTTCCAGCAACCCACTGCAATCACTCTAAGAAGAAGAAGAGGAAGACAGAAATACCAACTATGCTTCACTGGGCTTGGTCTAGTAAGAAAAGCAGAGAGAGACATCATAACCTCTGCCTTCTGAAAGCTCCTCACAGAAGCTCAGGAACTTCTTCTCTCCCTCTCCTGGGCTTACGGTGTTGGCTGCTGGAGAACGGAGCAATGGGGAAGCTCGAAACTTCAACCATGATAACCAGAGCTTCTGGACAGGGGCAGAGTCTGATACCCTCGTGCAGACAGATTTTGGGACGGGGTTATTTAGAAGAAAGAAGACTTAATGGTGAAGTGGAAGTCATAAGGCATGTGCCTGCCGGGAGAGAAAGCAATTCAGAAGGTGAAGAAGAAAGCCAGGGTGGCCAGGCTGAGCTGAGAAGGAGGTGCAGACCAGTGTACAGGGATGGTGGAAGGGCGGGCAGGGGCACCGAAAAGGGCGAACTAAGGACAATGATAAGATAAAAGCAGCAAGGAGCAAGGATGACGCTCCTGAGTGAATCCCATGTGTGGGGCCAACCGGAAGAGCTCAGACCAAGCTGCAACAGTCTTGGGAATAAAGGAAGCGCTCCTGCCTTCAACGTCTGAACAGAATCCCTACTACTTCTCATTGCCTGAAATCTGCTAGGAAGGTACAGTTTGTTTCCGATTTAAGGATTAAAATGCTCCCCATGGGGATGGAAACATCTAATTGTTCTTAGCTATTTACATCTTCGTGTCAATTTGGCTAAAGCCCTTTCCTCTTGAACAAAGTTGGAAGTGAAGAGAAGGTGGTGCGTGCGTGTGTGTGTGTGTGTGTGTGTGAGTGTGTATGAGTGTATGTATGAGTGTATGAGTGTGTGTGTACGAGTGTGTGTGCAGAGAAAGGGCAAGTGAACAGTGTGAGACAGGGAGGCAGAGAGGAAAGGAATTAGAGGAGTCTCATGTCCAAAAGGGCAGATGGGAAGATACCCCAAATCTCAAACTCTTTCCAGTTGCATCCAGTGTCCTCTCAGCTTGTGCAATCAGGGTTACCTCGACAGACCCTCTTCAAACTGTACATAGCTCTCGCCTCCTTTACCCATTGAAACAAACGTTTTTAGAGATTATGCCAAGATAAGGTCTAGTTGTAGTTGTAATAAAACACAGGAGAACATCCCAGTTGATACTGGTGATCTGCTTCCCGACCCCCAAACCAACAGCTCAGCCCCTCGGTGCTGTGCTTGGGAAACAGACTTAGCACCTTTGGAAAAGGTGGGCACAGCTCCTCCCCATGACCCCAGGCATGGTGAGCAGGGGCTGGGCTGAATCTGCCTCTGCTCGTAGCCTCAGCTGGGTACCCTCATGCACTGAACTACTTGCACAAACACGGGGGTTTTGGGGAAGACAACAGGATTGGGAGTATCACCTCAAGACTCTACTTTCGGTTTCATACATTTGCTTCCTGAGTGACTTAGACAGAAAGAGCTTACTTCCTCTATACCTTAGTTGCTTTAGTTTCATTACCTCTTAATCCGCGAATAAAAACCAGGGCTGCCTAAAATCCTTCTCAAAACAACATGGACATATGGCCAAAGTGTTTTGTTTAGAACAAGTTTTTAAAAAGTCAAAATTATTCTTTACTTTTCTTGAGCTAAAAATAACTTACACTTCATTTCAGCATGCATACTAATTCACCTAATAAAAACAGTGTTTGATTAAAGTTCTCTTAAAATTTGCAGGATAAATACAGAAGTACAAATTCAAGTAGCCACCTTAGATACGGTAATTTGTGGTCTTCCCCCCAGAGAGACATTAGTCTGTACACCACCAATATGAGACTCTTATTTCTGAGAGTACCCTCCCAGCTAATAACCAGTCTTTTTCATCCATCCATCACTTGATTGATACACTCACTTAAAATCTTAGACCCACTGACCTGCAGGGATTATTTCAACAAAAGGAAGGGAGAAATACTATTTGCCTTGATGTGGTCATTATCATGGCAAAAGGTCAGGAAGCTACTACAGATCCCAGAAAACCCATAACGGTTCAGCGAAGTTGGGATTTTCTTTCGCCTCCCCTCTCTGGATGTACAGCTGTTAAGGGAACCACCTGTCTCTTAGATCTCCCTGCACCAGCTGTGACTCAGGTCTGAAATTTACTGGATTCATTTTCAGGTCAGCTGCAACACCAGATGGCTCCGCAGTCCGATTCAGGGGACAGACCGCCCTTCTTAACAGGTTCTTTTTCAAACATCCTTGTACGGTGGGTGGTTAAACACCTACACTCACAGGTGTTCTTCCATGGCCCGCGGCTGCAGCAAGCACCAAAGGGAGACAACCCCTCCGGCGTCAGCATCGTTCTGGAATTCCCCTCTCCCAGTTGCCCGTGGAGTGCCGAAGAAGGTTCTGCTCCACTTCTGAGACCAGAAGTGACCTGGCAGGAGGCTCTGGGGGATTAGCAGAGGCTAATGCAGTCTGGCCAGTCAGGTGCTGTGACAGGCCCTCCAATTTCTGCTCAGTGCGGCTGAGTTACGCTGGCTTGTGTGTCTCTACCTTGTCACACAGTCTCACAAGCAGGTGTGCTGGACGAGTCCTGCCACCTTTATCCACCTGTTCAGGAGTCTCTGCCCGTTGCAGAAACTCTAAAGGATAAACATGATGTCCTGCCCACACGTCCCTTTATAGCATCTCACTTTTCAACAGTTTTGACAATTCATTGTATCAATAAGGGTTTTTGCATTCCGGAACCCCCCGCCCACCCCAAATCCATCTTTCACGGGTCTATTTATCGATACCTCCCTGTTACTCCTCACCAGGGCTTTTTCAATTCACGGGTGCCATAGGTTTGGGGGTAAAACTTGGGAGGTGATGCCAGAACCAAATACCAGTGCGTTAGGCCCACACGGAGCCTAACAGGTGCCCCAGGGAGGACTCCTCTGCTGATCACCACAAGATGCTGGTGAGTCTGTACAGACCTTGGGGAGGGGTAACCTCTGAGAGCTGGCTGGCCACTCACATCTCCCTGGGAATTCAATTTGCTGCTTAACTTGGAACTTACCTAGCAGAGCTCCCAGGAAGGCGACATAAGATAGATCAACTTTGATGGTAGAGAAGGCCTAGAAAGATCCTGGGGGAGCAGAGAGCCATCTACGAAGGCTGACCAGTGCCAGCCTCTGGGTGGTCAGCAAGCAGCAAGTAGACGCTGGGCCCCGAAAGAGTGAGTGAGAGGGACTGGGAGACTTTGGTCACCCAGATTCCCACACTTTGACAAGTTTAGCAATCTGGTTGTGTATGTTCTGCATGTGAAGCAATGTGCAATCAGCATTATAATTAATTGTGTGATATGATTAGACCATTTTGTCTCAGAAGTTGAGAGTGGCAGTTCCCACAGAGGCTAAGTGCTACCTTCTCCAAACAGGGTAGTTGGTGTCTGACTGTATCTCTTCACAAAGAGTTTTCTGCTGTCATGAAGAGTTCCCTCAGGTATTTCGCTGGGTTAATTGCAGAATAATTTGAGGCACTGTTAGGAGGTCTTTGCTGTTTCCAAAGATAAAGCCCCAAGCAAGACAGGCCAATGGTAACTACATACACACACACACACACACACACACACAAACCAGTAGTGTATTTAAAATCATAAAGACACTCAACTTTACTGAAAGACTTTAATTTTAAATGATCAAGTAGATTTATCCTCCAAGAAACCATCTGGATTATCACAAATCTTTTCAAACCACAGCTGTTTCACTTGAAAATCTTTACTTGGAAACTCTTGGTAATAATACTCACAGAGAAATAAACGCATTGCTTACGTAGAGATCACCAGTTTCTATCATGGCTTGCCCTGAATCAAACAGCACTCTGTTCATATTCTTCAGTTGCAGGGCAGTGTAGACACAGTCTTAGAGAATGATACCAAAAACCAGGTTTTAAAAACTAGCTCTACCCTTAGGAAAACTGACACCGTACTCATTAATGAAATTTCCGCTGAGGTTTCCAAGCCTTGCCGCACTGGGGAGGGACGGAACGAAGGATTAATATGCCGTGGAGATGCCATTTTAAAAAGACAGCTTTAAGTCTTTTACTCTAAAATATGGATGACAAGGCAGTTTGTACTATAGAACCCAGGCTTAAAGACAGGAGGTCAGTGACTTCAATGGTTTTCAGTTATTGGAATAGTCACGGGTCAGCTACAGGATGGAAGGTTCAGATCCTATGCCAACAACCTACACTCACAATGGCACAGGGAACCAGCCCTCCGCACAGCTACTCTACTGAAACTCATGATTCTCCTAGAGCCACCAGCCTGGACTGAGGTAAATGCTCTTTGAAAGGTACTCTCATAAATAGGAGAAAGGGGCTTTCTGGAATGTTCTAGTCCTAAATGTTGATTTTTTTTTTTTTTGATGCTACTCTTTTGTAATATCTTAATATGGAAAATGGTGGAACATTTTCTGAAATACATAATTTTCCGTATTAAGTTATTATAACTGAAGAAGAACATCAGGATGGAGGAAAGAAGGCAAAAAAAAAAAAAGATTTCCCACAACTCTGGCTAAGCTCATAAAATAAAAGTATATCACATTTGGAGCATACAAGTGTCGTGCCTGAACACCTGTCTCCCGTGTGAACTCCCATCCATGGCGCTGTTCACATCCTCAAGGCCATTCAACACATCAGACACGGGAAATTTACATGACTTTCTAAATCTCAGCCAATAAAACACTTGAAAACAGCCACAAAATGATCATCTGATGACTGAACGCTGTACTTATTTCCGTTAAAAACAAAGTAATAGTCCTGGTAGACATATTTAGCTCAAGATACATTTGAATTCAGTACATCGACAAAGCCATCATGTTGTGAATTGAGAATTCCTTTCAAGGCTGCCTTTGAATTCCGAGGGGCCGACAGATCAAGGGACGAAGGCCCTGGAAGGCTAAATTAGCGAACCCGCTATGTTTTTATTCTTTCTGTGAATGAAGCTCTCTTTTGTATGCACATTTGCAAGCAAAGCAGGTGCCTGCCTTACACAAGTTGAACTGCAATTGGGATCTTGGCTTCTTGTCAAGTCAGGAGCACACAAACCAGTTTAAGTCAAAAGAGGACATACTCCCCATACTTGATTCCCCTTGTAATCTATTTTCTCCCCCAATCTTAGCCACTATATAGAGAATTTCATACTTTTTTTTTTTTCAGAGTCCAAAGGTTGCTGATCTAAGTGGTACATTTTGTGCTCAAGTGAATCTTCCACACACTAAAGGTTCTGACTGTCAATCACTGGCCTCATCTTTGACAAGACCCCTGACTTTCAGTTTCTACAAAGCAGTTAAAGGTTCAAAAAACCCCATCAAAAATCCCCTGAATTAAATTTTTAAAGAAAACTCAGCAATGACCTTAAAAACAAAACAAAACAAAAAGGGGAAGCAGTTTTCCAGTGGTCTGGAAGGTGACCCTTAGCAGCTTGAGGAAAAAGACAATGACGAGATGCCATTCTCAAACCCACGCAGACCCTTCGGGAGGTGAACTGGTCCACTGGAGAGGCATGGATGGATCCCTTTCCTCAGCCCAAAGCCTACCCTCCGAGAGCTGGCCCTGCCAGGGAAGACCCCCAGCAAGTGCAACGTTGTTAAGTCATGGCCTCCATGGTCCTAGGTGTTTATCCCCCCTACTCTGTCCTCACAACTTGGCTTGCTCTAGAGGAGCGCAAGACGGGCTGTCACCATTAATGCTCTGATTTCACGAGCCACATTTAACATCCAGGCCCCTTACTGGGCACGTTTCTGTGAATCTGTGTACTACCTTCCTTAGCGTAGCTCCTCTGAACTTGGATGCGGCACCAGGATGGCCACAGTGAAGGAAGGAAAGGAATAAAACAAGCAGCAATCAAAGCAGACATCAGTTAGCCATGGGAAGGGCCTGCAAGAAGATGAAGGGGTTTTGTTCTGCACTGCACTCCTTCTTTGCTTTAAATTCAAAACCGAAGGGGAAAAAGAAATTAGAGGAAGTTAACAGGTAATGGCTTTCCCTTGGCTTCTTCTGTACCTCTTCCACGGACGGGATTTTCCAATTAGTTAATGCTAGTCACCTAACTCTCCTCCCACGATCACCTAAGTAGCTAAGAGCAAAGGCATAACCAGCCGGGTAACTACTGATTGACGGCACCCTTCACCGTCAATGCCGCCGATCAGAGGAGAAAATGCCATGCGCCACCTGAGAGGTTCTGCCTTCCTCTGAAAGATCCCCAGAACGGCTGCCATCTCCTTTCATGGCACCAAAAATATCTTCTTATAACCTAGACACCCCTCGTTTTAAACTTCAGACAGTCTCCTGGGACAAGCTTCGTTTCCCTCCCTCCGAGAGTGGGACTTCCCTGGCTAGAAGGACAGCGGCCCAACACAGATGCCACATCCTGTAGAAATCAACTTTTAATGAAACCGCATCCAATTAGCCGACCCAGACTGCCGTCCCCAGCAGGGTTACTGCTCTACGGCAGACCTCAGCCAACTTTCCAACCAAGGCGAGAAGAGGGATCTCAACCACTCCATGCAGCCCCGCCCACTTTCCTCAGCCTCCGTACCTGACCCGCGGTGACCACATTCTGTTAACTGGCCACCAGATCTAGGCCACCACCAACCCTCCTGCTGCCCTGGGGACTTCTCCTGGAGGAACCATCTCCTGATACTCCCATGGCCCTGTGAACGAACTCAGGCACGCTTTCTAAATCTTCTGCCAAGAAAATTGAGTTTCTTTCCTTTTTTTTTTTTTTGACCTAGATTAAATCTACTGCATTTTCAAGCCTTTTGGGAAAGCAACTGAGGACGAATGTGCAGAGCTCTGTGTGCACTGCAACACTTCCTCACCATTATTATGTAAATCCCAACAAGACCGCAGCTCAGAAAAAGACGTCAAGGGCAAAGTTGCTGGAATCTGCTCTCTCCCAGTCCCTGGGCCTCTGAAAAAAACCCACTTATGTTGAACCACTTCAAATGTCTAATAGCTGTAAAAGTATCTGAAGAATTTTAATGTCACCTTTCCCCTAGATAGGACGAGCACTGCATTTGGCTGTTTCCTGAACGCTCCGACCCTGCTCTAAGCACGGAAGGCCAGAGGCTCAGTGCCCGTGCTTGTGAAGGAGCCGTGGGGGACAGAATGAAGCAGGCAAACAGCCTCGTTTATTGGGAACGTCATTAGATCTTTGGAATGCAAGGTAACAGGCAAACTGTGGATTTGGTTTTCATTTTTTAAAAGACTAATTCGAGAGCTGACGGGAGAACCTTATTTTTTCTCTGAAGGTAAGAAAAACAAAATAACTTTAGGTTGAACCTGACAAGCCAACCGGAAGGTCGTAGCAAGCAGTCTCCCCAAAACTGGCGTGGCAGGCCAGGTCAGTCTCTTCAGAGTCTGGCTGATGAGGCGGTGATGGGTACGCGTGGCGACAGCAGCAACTGCTCCTTCTCCAAGGGCCTGGTCACTTGAGCAGGGCGTCAGCGTCAGTGCACCAAGAGAATTTCACAGAGATGAAGGAAGGCGTCCCAAGGTTAAATGTGGTAGAAGGTGGTTCTACCTTGAATCCAATTAAAAAGGATTTAGGTTCCAAAGTACTGAGGGACCTCATTAAAAGGAAGTTTCTAATATAAGTTTATTTCGTAGGATGCATTCTCTTGAGGATAGGATGGCATTATAATTAGGAGCCTAGCAGCAATGAGAGTAAGTTAAAATCATATCTGTTTTCCTAGGATTCTCAATTCAGTGCACTGGGCTCTATGATGCTTTCTGGCCGGACCAGTCTCCTGAGTCTCAACTTCTTGATCCTGCTTCAATGGAGGGGTGACTTATATTCATGGGCACCTCACATATGGGCCCTGTATTGTTAGCTTGGGTAAAACAAAGCTCAGCTCAGTTACTTCAGCACTCATCTGTGGTATTGCTGTATTCTCATGTTTTCTGGGCCTGTTCTAGGCTGGGGCTGGACTGTCCTAAGAGGTGTTTCAATCTGAGGTAGAACCAAGGTATTTTTTTTTTTTCCTGGAATCAGAGTGTGAAAACTCCTATTTACTTCCTACCTCTGGCCTCTCTGGTCACCCCGAAATGGAGGGGCATGAAAGTGTGTACTGGCTAAGGTAAAGATCTGTACTGATGCTGGTCTTTTTCCTGTGGAGGACTCTGAAGAGCTGATATTTATGGCCTTGATAACTGTCTCACCCACTCCCATGGTAACTGAGTCATCTTTCATGTGCATGGAGATCAGGGAGGGAGATATTTTTACAAATTGCCTGAAACAGCAGAACTCATATGAGAAATGTGCTTTTGTAGCCAACTATAAATTGATGTTCCGGGGATAAAAGGCAAGTATCCTTGGGCCCGGAGTTCTCATGGCAGAGACTATGACAGTTTTCAAAGTGACGGTGGATATTTCTGTTCTGCTTCATTCATAAAGCTTGCCAGTGAGTGAAGGAGTCACCCCTTATCAGCATTTCAGACTGACTGGGCATCTGACAAATTTCTTAACCTCTTTCAACCTCTGATTTTTATTTGTAAAATGGGGTTAGTAACAGCAATTACACCACAGGGTTATTCTGTTAAACAACATAATTGATGAAAATGGAGGACACAGCTCTTGACATAGACATCAAAGTGCTTAATAAATGTGCCAGATTATTGTCCACCTTGGATTGGTTACGTTCCTCCACAAGCCCCATGCCCAAAGAGACAGGCGAGGGACAAGGCAGCGTCGCCCCAACGTCATAACACAGGAGATTGAGGCATAAAAAGGTCACAGCGACGTGCCTGCCACCGTGTCGCACGGCTCCCTGCTGGTCTCTCGATGGAGGGAGACAAGGGGGCCTCTTCTGTAAGCGATGACCACTCACCCTTTAATAGGGTTTGGAATTGATTTTGTTGTCTTGCTTTCTGAAGTAATTACCTGGAACTAGCCAAGTTCACCCATTTGCATGGCTTTCGAGTACTCTGAACATCCATTTACATGGCCTCTGAAGTGTCAATCAATTTTAACTGAATCATTTCGATGACTTCCCTATTCAGGGGCCAACAAAATTTTAGCCAACTGTACACTTGATGGTACTCCCCCAGGAGGCAAAAATTCCCTAAAACAGTCTGTGATTTGAAATAAAACCCGTCGCCATCTAATGGGCACACCCGGGTTTCATTATTATAAAAGGAGTTTAACCACAGACTTGTCACTTCCCTTCATGTCAGCAAGAACAGAGGGAAAAGGGGGACATGGTACTGCACACAAGGACAGGGCACTCTGAATGTCTCGGATCAGGGGACGCAGGGCAGGAAAATGTGAGGAAGAGAACTGGGGTACATGTGTCCAAAGGGTATTTAGGCACCCCCTGAATAGAGGGGTTGCCAAGGGCTGGATTTCATTTTGAGAGTTGCCATCACCATGAAAAGACACGAGAAGAAAATCACTGATCGTCTGATAAACTGCTGTCTTATCAGTGGAGGTGTTGCCTTAGTATCAGGCCCATCTAAGGACCCCTGAAAGTCTCTGAGTGCCGGGGGGCCACGTCGAAAGGCTCCTCGGTCCCCTGCACAAGGCGCAGCACAGTGCTGGGCGTCTACTTCTTGATGGATTGTCCTGGGGCCATTTTCCCATCTGCCTGCCCCACAGCAACATGGCATTCTTTCAGACTTCATGTTCCATGAGCCTTCCTGATTGGGGCGACGAGAGATAAAAACCGTCCGTGCAACACTCTGTTCACCTCTGGAGAAAGGACTCTGGTTTAGCTGACCAATTTCTGAGCTAAGATAGGTGTGGTCTACTGGTTGGGTGAGACAGATTTTGTTCCATCGGTTTAGTAAGATCACGTATACAGAGCACCAAGCTCCAAATCTGGCACCGAGAACCCGTGGAAGAAAGATTAGCTGCTTTTCTTCCTTCTACTGTAGGGTATCATTTTAGGAGCACCAGGAAGTCTTCTTCTACATCTAGGGTGATTGAAGAATTCATGCCAGTGGGGACACTGGGGAAGTGTAAGGGGGTAACGTCAGTGACTATCCCGGGACAACAGATGGGAACCACAGGGCTACTGCAGACAAAGCTCCACACACCCTCTCCATCACTCTCCCGGTCCCCACTTTCCACCCTGGGGCCCGAATCCAACGACAAAGACTGTGTGCCAAAGACCACCATGCCTCGTTCTAAATCTCACCCCTCACATCTACTGAGCGCAGCCTTCCATTTTTCAGGAAACTATGTAAGTATAACAGATTATGCATACAAGAAAGATATAATACACGGTCCATGCACTTGATGTATTTAATATTTAGCTGTAGACTTAAGTGCTCATTCTTTAGCAGACGGAGAGAAGATTCATCTTCTTTGCCTACAGAATCTCTCTCTAGAAAACCTCAGAGGGAAAAGTGAAGTACCTCCTTGATTTCAAGATTACAGAAAATTCTACACGCCACACACTGATGAGCAGCCATTTGGTTTCACTCGAGAAGAACGTGCCATCTATCAGCCAGCCTTCCCCACGCCGTGCACACACTCAGAAGCGGGATTTGATCTAAAAACTTTCCTTTCTCTCAATCATTGCCAATGACACTTATTCTTCTGTGAAACCTGTAGAGAAAAGAGAAAAGGAATCTCCCACAGCCTCCCCCTTCCATCCTGAGATGACTGGATGAAGATGGATTTCCAAGCTTGTAGCTCTTTTGGACTTAAGGCCGCTGCTTGTGTGGATTTTGCGCACACGATTATTAAGACCCGGATGGGAGGCAGGGCAGGCTGCAAAATCCTCCGCAGTGAGCTACAGGGATCTGGGCACCAGAGATCAGTTCCACGGCCAAGCCTCTGCCATACTCACTCGGTGGCTTCCTACTGGTGCAGATAATAAATGATAATGACACTTCTTTGCAGTTGGAGGAGATCCTCCCCCATCATGAAGGGTCTCATGGTTAGTTCTAGATTTTACTCAATCTCAGGGAGATCAAGAGCTCAGGAAATCCCCAACAGCGGAGGTTAGGGGGATCTTTTACGGTTTGTCCTGGGGCACTTTTCATGTTAGCGGTAGGAAGGGTCACCTTCTCAAGTGTAATTGTCTTGGGCTAATGTTAAAGTCGGTGTGAATTCGCTGAGCACACTCTGATCCATTGGGAGGGACATGGCCCACATGACTGCTGGGTAGCCGAGAAAGCCGTCCGGGATTCCAGTGCACCGTGAGGAGCAAAAAAACAGAATTCCTCACATCTCATGTCATTCTTCTGACATGTGCAGAAGGCTGGGTGGAGAGCTTTCCCTCCTTCATGTTTGGACTGAGGTCACTGATAAACAATTCAACCACTCTTCATCTAACTCTGTTATACTTTTTAATTCCCAAGGTGGTAGATTTCTAAAAGATTCAACATTATGACAGGAGGCAAAGTAAACTCCTAAGATTTCATTCCTAGTCCATCTTACACACTATGTGTTAAGAGCTGTCATAAGCTGATATATTCCAAGTATCTGACATAAACCATAAAGTAACTCTGGGTCTACAATAAACCGTAGGATAACTGTATGGACAGATCTGTAATAGTGTTTACCTGGTGGAGTCAGGGCATAACCTTGTCTATACAACATGGCCGACAGCCAAATTCTAAGGCTAAAGATAGTCAAACAAGGGTGCCAGGAGTTAGATTCAGTTCATCTGGTCTGCCACCATGCCTTATAACGTATGATTCCCAGCCTTGGACTGCAAAAATGCACATAATACCTTTCTACAATCCAATTGCATCTTATAACAGTGTCTCTCAAGAGTTCCTAAAGATCCTCATCACCTGGAGTGTGCGCAATAGAACAGATTCCTGGAACCCACCCCGGGGTCCTACTGGGTGTGGACGTCCCGGGCAAAGGGCTGGAAATCTGTATAAATGTCCCCAGGGAGGCTTACTCTCTAAGAAGCGTGGGAAGCTCTGCAGGAAAAGACCCCCGTGGCAGACGCCACCTGCTGTGGCTGCACGCTCATCCTCTCCTCCCACTGGCCAGGACTGGCGTGGAGGTGCATTTGCTCCCTCTTGCCGTGTGACTCCGGGCAGTCTAAGGGAAGGTGAGCGCGGGGGATATTTGCTGCTTCAGGGACAGAGCTGTTATTTATTATTTTTTTAAAGATTTTATTTATTTGATAGAGAGAGACAGTGAGAGCGCATGCACACAAGCAGGGGGATCAGCAGGGAGAGGGAGAAGCAGGCTCTCCACTGAGCAGGGAGAGCGAAACGGGACTCGATCCCAGGACCCCAGGATCATGACCTGAGCCGAAGGCAGACGCTTCACCGACTGAGCCCACCAGGAGCCCCAGGCCAGGGCTTTTAGTAGATGGGACCTAACTCCTCCGTATCTTCCTTCCTTTTCTTCTGGATGGATCAGACAGGGAAAAAGTAAAGGCCCCTGGGCAAAGGCAGAGCCAGAAGATGCAGCTGGCTGGATCCCTGGACCAGCAGGTGGGGGAAAGCTGCCCACCACCAAGAACACCCAGAAAGGACTAGTGACATGAGCAAGAAAGAGACTTCTGCTGTGTCTGAGGCCGTGACACGGTTTTGGGTCTATCACAGGATGTGAGCCTACCCCAGTTACTGCAACACCTAGTGGTAAAAAATACAAAACCACAGTTGAAACAATAACAAACATGTCAGGCCACTCTGCCCACTCCTTCGGCACATCTGCCCAACGTGGCTCTCATACAAACGCGCGGGGAGAGGTCGGAGTATGTTTCAGAAAGTCAGAAGGTGGTGGATGGCTCTAGAGAAATCAGGTTGATGATGTGCATGATGCATTTAAGTTGGTTTCATGGTTAGAATACCTCTTCCTCCTTTTTTTTTTTTTTTTTTTTGAATGAACCACTTGGTAAAATTAGCTAGATTGAGAGGAGGAGGTAATACTTCTCGATAGGCAGGTCTACATTTCAGTCCTCAGTGATGAGCAATTCTTAATTCCATTGGCTTGTAGGGTGAGATTTAGTCCACAAATAAGTTTTTTTGTCCTCTCTTTCAGTTTTTCCTCCCTTACTCTTTCCCATACCACTTTTTCAAAGTTGTGTATCCAGTAATTCAGGCTTACTCCCAACTCCCTTCCTCTAGTGCCCTAACCCATTAGCATTCTCAAATGAGTGTGGGCACCAGGCATGGGGTACTGTGCAGGTGTGCACAGACATCTGACCTGGAGAGGTTTTGGGGGGTCTGGACATGGCAAAGGGGAGGGGGCATTATCCTGGACCATTTTCCTGGAGTGAGCTATGAGCTAGCGAGTGGTGTCTTCTAGCCCTTTTAGTACCTGGGTAGCTCTGTAATTGTTTTAAATCCCTCTTAAGAATTCAAAAAATAAGCACATGCCCCACCCACTATAACAGCGTGTACCAGATACCAAGGTGTATACAATGAGTATCTAGGTAGCAGGTATTTGAAAAAATTTAATAAACTCACCTCTTTTTTTAATCCTCCCTGGTTGTGATTTCATGTGAATCTAAACAGGTATACAGAAATACTATGTATCTTTGGTCTAAGAAGAGGCTTTCAGTATTGTGATCTAAGAACAAGGGAAAATTAATATTTCGAATGGAGTTAAGGGTGGGGTTGAACAGCAAAGAGACAGCTATGTATAAACATGACCCTGAACAAGTCTGCAAGGCGGCTGGAAATCCTCCAGGCTCACTGGTTCTTGCAAACTACTTATAAAGCTTCTTTAGTGGCCCTGAAGAGTTAACATCCTCCCCCTCCAGCCCCTCACGGGAGCACTTCCTTAATGCTGGAAAGTTTAGGTGAAGGTGAACACCCATTCATTCTCTGCAAACACAACGAGCAATCTGGAAGGACTGTCAAAAATCTGTCCCTGGAAGATCTGCCCTCAGATATCTACTCTGGAACGCACCACACCTCCCATGACCCAGTTTTGTGGCATTGATGCTGGGGCATCTCTGGGTGCTGGCTTTTTCATTCTATTAAAAAAATTTAATAAATTCACCTCTTTTTTTAATCCTCCTTGGTTGCGATTAAAAAGCCGAAAAGCTCCCAGGTGAGAAATTCAGGCCATCCAGTCAGGACACATCTAGGTTATCTGACGCCTCAAGACTCTGGTTTTCTCTCATTAGTCTTCATCATGTCCCCTGTTCTATGTTAAGCCTTCCTCAGTACTGCTGTAGAGAAGCAATGAATAGATTTCATAGAGAGTGAAAAAAAAAATTCTAAGTTTCCAGGCATCGGGGCTAACTTCTTGCCTGTCAGCAACTTTTAAAATATTGATGGCTTTTTCCTCATAACAGACAAGCTGAGTGGAGTCTGGAGGGCCTGCTCTAAACTGTGACTAGAAAGGGACTCCATGTAATTAAATGTATTTTTCAAGAGAAGGCATAGTCAGAAAGGAGGCCGGGGGGCCACATCCATCAATCCCCCTTGCTAAACCCGATGTGTCTAATCCAGACTGTAGACAGAACAATAATCTATGGGCCTGCTCTGCTCCCAGGCCTGACATCTTCTGGTACTTGTAGCTGGCAGCAAGAGGAAGCAGGACCCATGTTCAAGTAATGAGAGGGGCAGCCCTTGGCTGGAGGGATGGAAGTCTGTTCGGAGGGAGCGTGCTGCATATTGAAGAGTGAAAGAAGAAACAAAGGGACAACCAGCCACCGAAACAAGGAGGTAAAAACTCAGCAACAAACAGAGAGCATCTCACATGTCTCCTTAACCAAATGGCTTTTCGCGCCTCCAGTCAAGGATGCTGGTGCCAGAGATAATACTCCTGGGTTCTAATAAAACTATCATCTTTGTCTTGATAATCTCTCATCTGTAAAAAGTAATCACACAACTGTACATCAGACTCATCCCTGCTCTACGAACCCCTGTCCATAAGGTATCCTTGCTCACCCAACAGGTTCGTGATGCTTGGTCCGCAAGATGAGAACTGCCCCAGAATACCATTTGTTGTATTCTTTTTTCCTATACACAGAAAAACTTACATTCCACTTTTGCTTCAAAGACCGGTCATGTAATCTCATCAACAGAACTTTATATATAAAAGATTTTATTCCAAGTCTTGGGTCTTCCTTGAAACATCAGTAAGTTGTCTACGGATTACTGCTAACATCTTGGTAAACAGGAATAAATATCCCTTGAGACTTCATAGTTTATGGAAAAACAAAAAAACAAACCCAAAACCCTATGGTGTTTTTCCTTTAGATGAGCTCTGTAGAAGATGCTAGATCTGAAGCAGACCAAATGACCTCTCTTTCAGGTCTTCTTCAATAGCTGGCTATGAAAGTAAAATGTGAAAAAGTAGATACTGGTCTAGAATCTTTTTTTTTTTTTTTTTTTCAGATTCACATAACTTCAGATACCTTTTGATTGCTTTCAGAACAAAAGAAACTCTAAGCATCAGCATCCTTGTTTCCAAGGGGCCTACCTAGGTCTAGAGAAGGGAAGGAGAAGTCTCCTCTAATCAAGTTTATCTAAAAACAAAAGATCAAAGGTAGAAAAAGACATTGGCTCCAGATTAAGTGATCCGTCCCCCAGGCCTCTGCCTTGAGCTTTCAGGCTCCTAAGAGGTCTGACCATCACAACCCGTGTGTTCCCTCTAGGAAGATAACAAAACACAACAGCCCAATTCAGAAAAGGACTTGCTGAATGCTGTTGCTTTATCAGCTCCTGCCTTTGGCTCCCATGTTTTAACTGCAGCAGAATAATTATTTCTGAGATTGTACACTGCCATACGGAGTAAGCTGTAACCTGGAGAGATGCCTGACTGATTACACAGCCATCTTTTGCACATTTCATCAGTCTCAAACAGCAGATAAAACAACTATTTCATGTGCACCAGCAGGTTCCAGATTAACCCTGCCGAGTTCAAACCTGTGGAACCAACTATCAGCTGATTCCAATTTAAAGCAATAAATCACTGGCAACATTGACAAAGTTAGATGGGGTCTGCTTACCAGGTGACCTTGACTATACAATGGAACCCAACTTTTGCATTAAAACAGGGTATCTTGCCACCGCCTCGAAGCTGCCACACCACCACATTTTTGAAATATCAAGAAATATCCTGAAGAAAGCTGTCAGTGGCGTCAGAAGAGATACAGAAGGATCCCTCAACACATGACTGAACATCAGCAATAAATACACACCCATAAAGGAAGCATGCAGGAATTGGAGATTTGGTCTCCATGCACCTAAATATCCATTTGGGAATGGAGATTTTTTTTTTAAAGATTTTATTTATTTATTTGACAGAGAGAGACACAGCGAGAACAGGAGCACAAGCAGGGGGAGTGGGAGAGGGACAAGCAGGCTTCCCGCGAAGCAGGGAGCCCGATGCGGGGCTTGATCCCAGGACCCCGGGGATCATGACCTGAGTCGAAGGCAGACGCTCGCTTAACGACTGAGCCACCCAGGCGCCCCGGGAATGGAGATTTAAGGGGTGCTTGCCCTTTCCACTGCCTCTGACTCTGCAGGTTGAACAGGACTGAGATTCTCTGCAGGGGTGGGAGCCCTGCCCTCCGGAGCCCCGTCCGTCGGTGTCACTTCTGTGTATTGTTTAACAGAGGGTGGCTCACTGAGGGACAGGGAGGGTCAATCAATGTTACTGCTGCTTCCCTTGGATAGACGTGGACAATGAACTGTATCCTGGAGAGCACAGAAAATGATTCCAGTTTTCTCTTTCCCCGGTGACACTGGATAAGGAACCTTTGCTCCCCTAGCATCTGCTGCTTTTATGGGAACTGAAACTGGAGATGCAAATGGTTGCTCCTGAAGCCACAAAGCCTTTTTTTATGGAGCGAATGGATCCAGTACTCCACCCCGCAATGGAAGGACACTGGATTTTGCAGTACCACCTGGTGTCATGGCTCGGGCCAGCGCTGGCCCGAGTCCCACAGGGTGGCCTGAGTTCCCGGTGTCTGAAAGCGGGCAAGTCACTGACCTCCCTCAACCACAGACCCCTGTGCTATGCCCCAACCCCACCCTGCCCACTGTCGGGGCCACCGCAGGTAATAAAGGAGAGGACGACGCGACATGCTCTACAGACAGGCGGAGTCCACGCAGACGGAAGTTCGGATCAAACAGGCGATCAAAACGCTCTAGTTTATATAAACCTGGATGGTTCGTGGCAGAGGCTGAGCAGCTTCAGGCAAAGTAGTCTCCATGTCTTCTCTTCCTTTACAAAGACGCTAACAATGCTTGTGTGCCGCACAGGGTTGCCGTGGAACGACAGGTCTAAATGACTCTAAATTACATATTCATGGATTTATATAATACAGCCACTAACCAATAAAAATAGCCCAATTATGAATTCAGGCTATACGAACATGCAAAGAAGAAAGTCATTTTCAAGGGGCTAATTTTTTCCCACGAGGTGCTGGTGCCCCACAGACACGGACCAAAGAGGTTTAAATGAAGACTCTGTTCTGCCATGTTTAAGAAAGAGCATTAATATCTTGTATGACTACATCTGTGAATGAAGACATTCAAAAAGCCATTATGTTTTCAACATAGGTTAATAAGAAGTCTATTTTTCCACCCACTCTTTGGCACAGCTGTAATGTTCCTGGCCTCAAGTGGGAGGCAACGTGGAACAAGGAATCAGAAGACAAGTACAGCATCGCAGTGCCAGTTCATATAAAATATTACCAGGTTGGAAATGGCTGTTTATTGTCTTAGTGACTGTGACTCCTTCCCCCTCCCTTGCAGTGGGCAGAGGGTTGTGGTGACAAGGCCCGCCAACAGAGCTTGGTTTACAGTGCCCAGGTAGTGGCAGATTAATTTTTGTCCTAATTCCAATCAGATGCTAGCCAACACTTGAAAGACAATTTATCTCTTGTCTTGTTCTCTTTGGTGACACCGTTTGCTGTAAAAGCAGGTTTGTTGGTCCGGATGAATGTGGCAGGGGTACGACCAAGCCTGGTGATCAGGGAAGAGTAAGAGTTTATAAAAAGAAAGGATTCCAAGGCATGGCTCTCGGACCTGGTGACCCAGCACAGACAAACTGCAGAAACAGGGCCAGGGAATGGCAGATCTGCCTCACTGCTGGTCGGAACCACCTGCTTAGTGCACACTCAATCTCCTCTGGGTACCTGGTGGGCTTCTGTTTTCTCCACTGCAGAAAAATGAGCCAAACAGCAGTTAACACTCACAGAAAGCACTGTGGGGGATATTCTAGGAAAAGGACAGTACAAGTGCCAAGGGTGATATTACTCTGTTGTAAGAGAATGAGAAATATTATCACACCTGAGAGGAGTGATAGGAGGTGAGCTTAAGTTCAGAGTGGAACACGCAGAGTAAATATCAGATATTTCTATAGCCTCCCAAAGGGCACTTCCGAAGCTCCTTCTCAACTGTGGGAGGGAGAGACACTGTCGTCTCTCTCCTACCCGGGGGTGGGACTAGTCACCACGATGCCTAAAAGGAGCTTGTTGGAAATGATAATTCAGAGTAGATGCCACTGAGATCAAAGCTCACCTCCGTTCCTTCCTGAGATTATGGCATGTCCAGCATAGAGCCACTGTTATTTTTATAACCCATATGGTGCTATAAAATATGACCATGTATTGTTTTCTGTGAAATAGGCTGCAAATAAAAACGGAGTCAACTTCCTCCATCGCAAATAATACCCATGGGTGTTCGCAACCATGTTACTTTCTTCCAGATTCAGAAACTGCTACCTGACTCTGTATCTACTGAAGTGTAACATTCTATTCGTAGTAAAAGAGCATCATATGTGAGCGCATCACTCAGCTTTGCTAACAGCAACGCAAGGAGCTAAGTCACATGTTCGGGAGAGTTTACTTCAGGATCCAGACGGTTTCTCTTAACCCAGCCTCCTGTACTTTTCCTCCTATGCTTCTGTGATCAGGATTGGGACCTGGAATGTTTCAGGGTATCCTCTGCAGAAAACGTCATGGTTCTAAAGGGGCTGGATGAATGTAAAGGTGGGCTTACTTGAGTTGGTTTTCTCACTTCAAAATTTTCGATGTTCTCATGTTTTCATTTCAAAATGAAAACAGAAAAATCTTTACTTTTTAAAGCTCGAAGTAAAAAAAAAAAAAAAAAAGTGAAAAGTTGTAAAACAGAAAAAGCACCAAAACGAGATCATGAGTCTGATCCCCAGGTGACCACATTCTTAGCCTTGTGACTATTTAAACTGTAAATCACCATCCTCTCCTCCATAAAATGAGGATGAGCACACTCTTCAGCCTCCTTCCCAGGATTCTACTGAGAATTAATACTGTATAAATCTGTGAACGTGAAGCACCATATAAGCACATGTGCTCTAGCTTTTCTTGGAAAAGCTATTCCATTAAAAGTAAGACAAACATGCGTAAAACAGTGCCTTAAAAGATCAGACTCTTTTGGTTAAATCGGCACTATTTGTTTCTCACAGCAAAAACTGTATTGGACCCACAGAAGGTGTTCTCTCTCTTAGGCTAAAATTCTACCATTAGGAAGGTCTGATTCATCGTCCGGGTCCTGGCGTGGTGCAAACAACAGCGGCGAAGGGGCATTCTCGGGAGCACAGATCTCAGCGTTAATTCAATTATACCCCATGGTAGAAACCCTTCCTTAGTTAATGCAGTCTGTGCTGAAATGTTCTTCTCTACTCTTTTAAACATAATTGCTGCACTTATCTTGTGAAGGTGAGACTTCTGAGTTGTTTTCTTCATTCACGTAAACCTGCGACTGCTTGCAGACCCTTAGTTGTAAGATCTAGAGACCGAAATTAAGTGCCTTATCCATCCACAACACTTCCCTCCCCTTGGACCTGGTTCCCATCCACGCTGGATCCACGCCCCCCTGCTCCGGGAAACGCTAGTATGACGTTCCACAGGACAGTGCCCCCAAGCTCCAGGAGGGGCTCACCAGCGGGGGCGTTTGTGTTGAGGGCGGTGAACTACCACGCCTAAGTCTCACCAAAGAAATGGCCTGCAGAGGGTGTTGGAAGCAATGTTAAGAAAAACAAAACAGAACCAGGTCATGATCGCATTATCTTTACATTAGCCGGGTTGAAATCTTAGGGATCGCCAAAGTGAGTGGAAAATGTGGTGACAGGACCAACTGGATTTATTTAGCGCCTGACCCTTCCTCAAAGCGTCCCTCCCTGTCTGTTCAAGTCCTTCTGACGTCTGGCTGCACATCTGATTCACCAGAAATTTTGTAGATGCTGCCGGGGTCCTTGTGCAGCGGAGTTAATTCAGAACTCCTGAGGGTGGGGTCCAGGCGCTGATACTTTTGCTGCTTCAATTCTCTAGGCGATTCTAATACAGACATTCTTGCAGACCAGCGCCTCTCGATGGAATCTCCTACCACCGTCATGAAAAGCGCCCTGAGAAGGTATATGACTTACTCCAGGTCACACAGGAGAACATTCTAAGTCTGAATCAGAGAAGTCCTGGCGTCCTTTCCCAATCAACTCACTTACTTGTAACGTTATAACAGATCATCACAGGGGTGGTTATGATGGGGGGATGTCCATGGACTAGCAGGAGCTCCCCCCAAATCTAGACCATTGGTAGTAGCAACTGCCACAGCCTCCCTCCGCCGGTCAGAGGCACGGTGGCAGGACCAGGCAGGACGGCAGTGGCAACACTCTCTCTCCTGGCGACAAGCAGGTGAGAAATGGCGTGCTGGTCATCGTGCAGGTGCCCTGTAATGCTGCCGGAATAAAGGGGGGCAGCCTGGTGGCGCTTCTAAGGAACTGCATCGTTTTCTCTCACTTTGTTGCTGGGACAAAGTGGGGGGTCCTTCCTCGGTGGGGGGGAGGTAGGGGCGCCGTGGGCGTGAGCTGGAGGAGCCCTATCTGAACCACGGCCGGCCGGGCTCCCACGCCCCACTTGCTGCGAGCGGGCCTGACGAGACCACAGCCCAAGGGGCCACACAGCTGTACACATGGGACAGCTGGCTCCTTAAAAACTGATGGATGGGCTTCCACGGGGGCACGGGGGACCCGAGAGAGGAACAGATGACGATTCCTCACTGCCAACTGGCTCTTCTGGCGAATGGTGGTAGCTCAAACAACGCTGCCTCCATACCCCCATACCTCCACAGGAAAATTCCCTGAGTTGTCAAGGTTCTAAGAGGTGAAAGCGACACGGGGACGGGGACCCTGCATGTGAGCGTGGGGGGAGGGGTGCAAGAGAAACCAGAGAAATAGCATCTGTGCCCACACGTATCCCCTCCCTCCCTTCTTACTTGAGATTCCTCTATATTCAGACTGTGGATCATCAGTTTGCTTGGAAATCTAAACACTAATGAAATAACCATTAACTCTTTCTTATTTACAAAAGCAGCCCGGTGATTTGGAAAAGATCTGAGCTTTGAGAATGAGGATGCCTGAAGGTATATATGCCGAGGAGTCCACACTAAATGAAAAGCAAGGGCAGGCAGAGGGCTCACTTAAGCTCTCATTTCCTCCTTGAGACTACTACGTACGGAGCTGGTCCCATGGCGAGTCCTGGTCTAAGGGTGTCTCCCCTATGGTGACAAGAGAAACTGGCAGACCTGTGACAGTCTTCCTTCCTGGGGACACCTCCTGAGACTGTGGTCCCAGGGTTCTTGTGATCCAGCCTCTTATCAACAGGAAGACAGGCTGAGCTTAACTGAAGCCCGCGCCTTCCCAAGCCACCCATCTTGCTTCATTTACTCTGTATGTTAGAAGTGCATGGGCAGGATTTTCAAAGTAAGACTAGTCACTATAAAGCTGAACAGGGAAGAACAGAATGAATGTCTGTGAGTGCCCACTATGTCCCAGGCACTGGACCAGGCACTTTGAGCTCAACGCATCGGGCCCCACTTGTAGATGAGAACACAGATTCAGAGCACATAAGCAGCTTTCCCAACCCTCCCACAGCTAGCAGGTACTGGAACTGGACTCGAAACCCAGATTTACCTATCAATCACCTGTCCATAACATGGACTTTTTAAATGTACTGCTCAGTGGCATCGTGTATGTTCACAGTGCTATGCAACCATCACCGCCACCCATCTCCAGAACTTTTCCATCTTCTGAAACTGAAACTCTGTGCCCACTAAACAACCCTCCTCTCTCCTCTCTCCTGGTGCCTGGCACCCGGCACCCACCATCCTACTTTCTGTCTCTCAGAATCAGACTACTCTAGGTACCTCAAATAAGTGGAGTCATTTCAATGGATTTTTTTGAAAAGAGATAGACAACCCAAAAAGTCAGGAGTTTAGTCTTGTGCTTTCTCCTCTCTTGAATGCTTCCAGTATTTCAGACAGATTTAGGAAGACAAAAAAGCTGTCCTTACCACATCCATTGATCCAGTCTACTTTGTGGAATTTTTTTTATTTTAAAGAATAAGTCTATTGAGAAAGGACCTCCCATTGAGAGTCACCACTGTGATTAGAGAGCTATTTCTTGAACCAGGTACAGCATTGGGTTGTGGGAAGACAAAGATAGGAATATAAAAATCCCTGCCTTTAGAGTCATTCTTTAAAGGGACAATGTCAACTCTCATTTTCAAAATGAGACATAGAGAAGAAAGGAGATACAGTAGCTCCGTTAGGAATAGGACTAAAGCATCCTGCAGATGATCAAATCTCTCCACTTGCTTTTTAGCCTAGAATATTCTTCGTCGATGGGCTAAAATTTCATCAATACCTTTTCAGGGTTGATTCCAATTAAGTGTGTGTTGAATAGACATATAAAGATCGCTTTACACGGTACACATCATGTATTTTTTTAAGAGCCTCTGAATGAGACATGAATAAATTCTCAGAATTTATAGATACTTAGAGGAGCTAAGATCTGTGCATAAATAAGTTAATACACGGTGGAAGGTGATAGGGTGAATGCAAGAGGCACATATGAGTCTTTAAGGAGTTGGAGAAAGAAGAGATTATTTTCAACCTGGAGATTTAATAAAAATTTGTTGGAAAAGGCAGGTCCTGAAAAAAAAGGCAGGCTGTAGAGAGAAAGAGATGGAGTCCAGGAATTCCATTTTATAAAGAATCAATCTGTAGGAATGGAGATTATGAAGGCAGTTAGGAAAAATGGGGTATGGGGGATTATGGAAGATCTGAAAAACATGGCGAAAGACTCTGAGCTTTACTGACTGGGCAATATGGTGTCACTAAATGGTCATGTACTCTTATCAGTATTGTGACTCCTCTGGATAAAAAGGCACTCTGAGAAATGAATCCGGAGTAAGAAAAAGAATCAGGAGGAACAGACCTCTGCTTCTGGTCTAGATGGATAAACTTCCAGCCTGAAAACAGCTGACTGCTCTAAAGAGTTTCCAGGCCACAAAGCAGGGAGCAGGAAGCCAGGTGGAACTTGGCAGACATCCTGAGTTGAGAATTTGGAGCTGAGAGTCTGGGGAGGAAAGACAGGTAGAACTCACAGAAAGAGTACTGAGAGGAGAGAGCGATAGAGACAGAACCTCGGGGATCTGAAGATGCTCCCCTGAAGGATTTAGTAGAGTACCTATCAGTGCATGTGAGTAAAGAAACTATCAAAGATGGTGGGGTGGGGTGGGGTGGGGGAAGACCCAAAAGGATTAAAAACTAATTATAGTGCCATTCCCACCAGCCAGACTAGAGAAACGACTTCATGGCACATTGAATGGAGAACTGAGAGAGGCCTGACCTCAGAAGTAGGAAAGAAGTAGCCCTAGGCTGGGTATTGTTCCAGACATGCCTAATACATCCATCCCAAGAGCAAGGCCTGAAAGACTGAATTGCTCTCAAGTATCTTAACCACACTGCAGAACAGAGCTCAAAATTTTTTAGAGGCATACAAAAATGTCCAGAACCCAGTAAGATGAAATTCATCGTGTCTGGTATCTTGGTAAAGATTTCTAGGCATGCAGAGGAGGAGAAAAACATGGTCCACTGTGAGAAAAATCAACTAACTGAAACCACCTGGAACTGACACAGATGTTAGAATTAGCAGACAAGGACATTAAAATGACTTTTGGGCGACTGCCTTTGGCTCGGGTCATGATCCTGGAGTCCCAGGATCGAGTCTTGCGTCGGGCTCCCTGCTTAGCGGGGAGTCTGCTTCTCCCTCTGACCTTCCTCCCTCTCATGCTCTCTCTCTACCATTCTCTCTCTCTCTCAATAAATTAATAAAAATCTTAAAAAAAAACAAAATGACCTTTTCCCTGTATTTGTATATTTCAAAAGGTAGGTAGAAATTTGGAAAATACCAAAAGGGCCCAAAATGGACTTCTGGAGATTATTTTTTTTTTTAAAGATTTTATTTATTTACTTGAGAGAGAGCACAAGCAGGGGGAGAGGCAGAGGGAGAGGAAGAAGCAGACTCCCCACTGAGCAGGGAGCCCAACACGGGGCTCGATCCCAGGACCCTCGGATCATGACCCGAGCTGAAGGCAGATCCTTACCCATCTGAGCCACCCAGGCGCCCTGGACTTCTAGAGATTAAAAACTATAATGTCAGAGATAAATGAGACAGTGGAGGGGATGGAAGGCCGATTAAACATTAAAGAAAAAATTAGTGAACTTTGTTTCAAAATGCCATCTAGGGAGAAAAATTAAGAAGAGGAACAGGAGGAGGAGATTAGTGACCCACAGGATGACTCTGAGTGGCCAAGTATGTGAGTAACTGGAACCCCTGAAGGAATGGAGAAAGGGGACAGAAAAAATATCTGAACAAAGTAAGGGCTGAAAAATTTCCAATTACTATGAAAACTATAAGCACACAGATCTGAGCAGTTCAATGAAGCCCAAGAAATAGGAAGAAAACTAAATGAAGACACTTTATAATGAAATTCCTTAAAACCAGTAATAAAGAAAAAATCTTTTTTAAAAAAAATATTTTATTTATTTGACAGAGAGAGAGAGAGGGAGAAGGAGGCTCCCTGCTGAGCAAGGAGCCCGATGTGGGGTTCGATCCCAGGACCCTGGGATCATGACCTGGGCTGAAGGCAGCCACTTAATGGACTGAGCCACCCAGGCGCCCCCAAAGAAAAAATCTTAAGACTGAGGAACGAAGAATCATTAATGAAGAAACAAGGATGACATCAAATTTCTGATCAGGAACAACACAACTGAGAAGACTGTGAATCACTCACAGAAAGAGAACAGACTGGTTGCCAGAGGTGGGGAATGAAGGGTGGGGGAAATGGGCAAAGGTGGTCAAAGATGCAAACATCCAATAGTAAGAGGAATAAGAGCTGGGGATCTAACGTACAGCATGGTGACTAAAGTTAAAAATACTGTACTGTATATTTGAAAGTTATTAAGAAAATAAATCTTAAAAGTTCTCTGCACAAGAAAAAAAATTTGTTACAATGTGAAGTGATGGATGGTAACTAAAGTTATTGTGGTGATTATTTTGCAATATATACATAAATCAAATCATCACGTTTTATACCTAAAACTAATACAAAGCTGTATGTCAATTCTCAATAGAACTGGAAAGAATGAAAAATAAAGTACTGAAGGAAAAATATCTAGCAATCTAGAATTCTATACCCAGTGAAAATATATTACAAAACAATGGTGAAATAAATGTTTTTAGACATACCAAAGGTGAAAGAGTTTACCAACAGATGATCCACCCTATAAGAAATGTTAATTGAAGTCTTTCATTAAAGGAAAATGATACCAGAAGGAAAAAGAGGGGTCCACACAAAGGAATGGAAGGCACCAGAAGTAATAACAACATGGGTAAATATGTAAAATATTTTTCTTATTATTTAAATCTCTTTAAAGAAATCTGACCACCTCAATAAAAATAACTATGTAGTGTGGGGTTTATGACATATGCCAAAGTTGAATGTATGATAATAATAGTGTAAAGTCTAGGAGGGAAAAATGGAAGTATACCACTGTAAGATTTGCAAACTATATGTGATGTTGTATACTTTCATTTGAAGGTAAATTGCGATAAGGTAAAGATCTATACGATAAACCCGAAGGCAACTCCTAAAATAACAAAGCAAGGAGTTTTATAGTTAATAAAGAAGATAAAATGGAATAAAACAATCTTAAGAGGCAGAAAAAGAGGGAAAGAGAATAAAGAACAGATAGGAGGAATAAAAAGCAAACCATGAAATGGCAGACCTATACTCAACTTTATCAACAATCACATTAAATGTTCATGAAGTAAATACTGTGATTAAAAGGTAGAACTTGTTACAAAGATCGAAAAAGGAGTAAGACCCAACAGTTGGCTATCCACAAGAAATTCACTTTGAATATAAAGATACAAATAGATTAAAAGTGAAAGAATGGAGAAAGATAGACCACTGCAACACTCATTAAAAGAAAACTTGAGTTTTCTATATATTGGTACCTATCAAAGTAGATTTCAAATCAAAGGATAATACCAGAAATAAAGGTCATTTCAAAATAATAAAGAGGTCAATTCATCAAGAGGACATAAAAATTCTAAACACTTATGCACTGAATAAGAGAACTTCCAAATACATGAAGCAAAAAAAAAAAAAATGATAGACCTGAAAGGATAAACAGAAAAATCCACAATAATATTTAGAGATTTTGATAGCTTTTTTTTCAATAGTTTATAAAATGAGGACATAGAAAATCAATAAGGATACAGAAGATTTGTACACCACTATCAACCAAGCTGACATTTGTAGAATATTCAGTCCAAAAAGCATGATATCGATTTTCAATCACACATGGAACATTTACCAAGACAGGCCATATTATGGGGCATGCAATAATTCTCAACAAATTTCAAAGTCTTCAAGCCATTCAAGGTGTGTTATGTTCCCTGACCACAATGAAATAGAATCAGAAATCCATAATAGAACAATCTCTGAAAAATCTTCAAATGTTTAGAAACTACATGACATACTTTTAATAACCATAGGTCAAAGAAGAAATAAAAAAGGAAATTAAAAAGTAAATTTACAACTAGATGAAAATGAAATCACAACACATCAAAATCTGTGGGAAGTAGGTAAAGCAGTACTTAGGAGAGAAGTATTAAAAGTGGTCATCAAGAAAGGAGAAAGATTTCAAATCAATGACTTCAGTTCCACCTTAAACAACCAGAAAAATGAGAGCAAATTAAACCCAAAGAAAACAAAGAATAAAAATCCAAGTGGAAATCAGTAAAATTGAGTAAACAAAAACAAAAAATCAAGAAAACCAAAGGCTAGTTCTTTGAGTAGACAAATAAAATTGAGATACTTTTAGCCAGAGGAAGGAAAAAAAGGGAAAGCATAATTTATCAATATCAGGAATGAAAGAGGTGACATCACTATAGATTCTGCAGATATTAAAGGGATAAAAGAACATTATATGCAGCTTTATGCCAATAAATTTGACCAATTTAGATGAAACAGACATATTCTCTGAAGGAGAGAAACTCAACAAGAAACATATAACCTGGACAGACTTATAGGTACATATAGGTACATATATACATATAGTCAGTACATTTATGTCTATATATACTAAAAAAAATTGCATCTGTGCTTAAAAAACTTTCTTCTCAAAAAAAAAAAACTTGAACTCCAGATGACCTCTGCATGAACTCTACCAAACATTTAAGAAAATAGTAATACAACTCAACATGAACTTTTCCAGGAAACTGAAGAGGAAGGAATACTTCCCAAGTCACTCATGAGGCAGGATCACATCAAACCAAAATCAGCTGAAGAAATTAGAAGAAAACCATTTAACAATATTCCTCTTGAACACAGATGCAAAAATTCTGAGTAAAATTTGAGCAAACAGAACCCCATAAGGGCTACACATCATGATAAAGTGGGGTTTATGTCCCGGCAATGCAAGGCTACTTTACTTATTTTTAAATTTTATTTTTGTTTGTTTGTTTATTTATTTTATTAGAGAGAGAGCACATGCGTGCGTGCACACACAAGCAGGGGGAGCAGCAGAGAGGGAGAAGCAGGTTCCCCGCCGAGCAGGGAGCAGGACTCAGGGCTCGATCCTGACCTTGAGATCATGACCTGAGCCGAAGGCAGATGCTTAACCGACTGAGCCACCCAGGTGCCCCATTGTGTCTGCAAGTCTACTTCAACATCAAAAATCAAACTGTGGGATTCACCAAATTTCTGAACTAAGAAAGAAAGCCATAGGATCATCTCAACAGATGCAGAAGAAGCAAATGACAAAACCCAACATCCATTCCTGATTATAATTCTCAGTGAAACAGGAAACAGAAGGAAATGTCCTGAACTTGATAAAGGGCATCTAGGAAAAACCTATAGCTCATATCATACTTAATGGTAAAAGAATGATTTTCTTCCAGGAACAAAAACATGAGAATGATGTCCATTCCTACCACTTCTATTCAACTCTGGAGTGTTTAGCCAGTGCAAGCAGCCGAGGGGAAAAAAAAAAAAAAGACACCTATTTTGGAAAGGAAGTAAAACTGCCTTTTATGTGTGCCTTATGCGACTGTGAGTTAGGTTTTCTTTGATACAAAACCAAAAGCATCATCAGTAAAAGAACACATTAGTAAGATTTCATCAAAACTAAAAACTTGTGCTTTTAAAAAGAAACTGTTAAGAGACTGCAAAGACAAGACAGACTGGCAGCAAGTGTTTGTAGAACACGGATCTGGTGAAGTCCTTGTATACAGAGTAGGTCAGAAATCTCAAAATTCAACAGTAAGGAAACCCAATTAAAAAACTGGCAAAATATCTGAACAGACACTTTACCAGGAAGAAATAGGAGTGTCAAATAAGTGCATGAAGAGATGATTAACGTCTTTAGTCATATGAAAATTAAAACCACAATGACATATACCAATAAACATCTATTAGAAAGATTAAAATTATAAACACTGATTATTCCAAGTGTGGGCGAGGACATGAAGGGGCTGAGACTCCTACACTGCTGGGGAGAATGTAAAATGGTACCATCATTTGAGAAAACAGTTTGGCAGTTTCTTACAAAGTTAAATCTACACCTACCATATGATTCAGCCATTCCACCTCTAGATGTTTCCAAGAGAAATAGAAGCACACAAGTATCTGTACGTGAATGTTCACAGCAGCCTTTTTTGTTAAGTTAACAGTAAAAAAAACTGGAAACCAGCCAAAGGCCCATGCACAGGAGAACTGAAAAACACTGGTATATCCATTCAACGAAATGTGACTCAGCCATTGACTCTGAAAAACAAACTGAGGGTTCTAGAGGGGAGGGGGTGGGGGGATGGGTTAGCCTGGTGATGGGTATTAAAGAGGGCACGTTCTGCATGGGGCACTGGGTGTTATGCACAATGAATCATGGATCACTACATCAAAAACTAATGATGTAATGTATGGTGATTAACATAACAATAAAAATTAAAAAAAAAAAACCCAAAGTACTGATAGACATGAAGTACTGATACTGAGTCTTGAAAGACTTCATGCTGAGTGAAAGACATCAGGCCAGAAAAAGGCACATCCTTATGACTGTAGTTACACGAATTCCAGGAAATAGAAACTTAAGAGCAACAGAAAGCATCACTGGCTGCCTGGGGGTAGGGGTCGGGTAAGGAAGGGATTGCAACAGAAAAAGCGGAAGTTGCCAGGGGTGATGAACAGGTTACTTTCCTTGTGGTGATAGCTTCAGAGGTGTACCCACGTCAAAACTTACCAAATTTTACACTTGCAGTGGTGTCCGTTGTATTCTGTATTTATTATGCCTCAAGAAGGCTGTTGGGCTACACATACTCTAAAGGCGGTACGAATGGTAGTGAGGAAAGGAATGGGAAAAACGACTGGAAGAACACAACAGGCCCAAGTTGCGGAGATCTGGAGCTTGGCTGGCAGGAAGGGAGGTGGCACCATCAAGAGCGACCGGGACAAGCAGAAGACAGGCACGTTCAAGCTGTGGGCATGGGGGACATCTTGTTCCAAGGCGCAGTTTAAAACCTCGGGGTAGAAATCACAGGCCAGAGACACAGCCTTGGGACGCTCCACCCTTTCCTTCAACCCCCCCACCCCCACCCCTCAGTCCCTTTTGGGTGGATACATTTTCTTCTGTGTTACAATCTGAGTCCCGGAGGGAAGAAAAACCCCACTTTGGAAGAGTTCCACTCACCTACATGTGACCTTCAGGGAATTTCTAGGCTCACACCCAGAGGTAAAACCCACCAGGTCCTCATTTCACAGAGTTCCAAAAACGCACTCAGCAAAGTGGAGCTTTCAGAGTCTTATAAAAAGCTGTATGCGTTGGCGCTAAGTGAATAAAGTGATGTATGAAAACTCGAAGGGAACAAGCCATGTGCACCCCAGGATCTAAGAAACCAGAAATGGGTAAGACCTATGAAGTCATCTCTCTGTTTGCTGCCCCACTCCCTGTTACATCAGTCCCTGCCAGAATGGCACTGTTCCTGAGAACTGCAATGTGGCTCTTCGTGCTGGAGTCAAAGGAAACATCTGTAAGTCTGGCGGGGTTTCAGGTGAGCGTGCTGCTCAGAGGACGTGGAGCCTGCCCCGGCAGGAGACTCGAGCTACAGAGTCAACTGCTTTTCTCCTTCCTTGTTTTATTTTAAATGTCAAAGCTTTTCACACTACGGTGACACCCTAAAATGATTCTCTTACTTCCGTTGCTTCAGTTGAAACAATATTTTTTCATGCTCCATAGAGTGCCCACCAGCTGATTCAAAACCAGGAATGCAATGGGGCACTCTATTTCAATGTGCCATGAAAAGAAAAAGGAGGAAAAAAACAGGTGGACGAAGCTGGTGGGACAAAGTATCCCTTTCTCCTGAATGTTCTGCAATCACTCATGCAACCGATGCCTAGGACAGTTCGAACGCCCCGTAGTAAACAAGTTCTATGAGGTTCTATAAGGTATACCAGTGGACTAAAATAGCCTCTGATGGCCTGCCAGAAGCTTCCAGTTCAGTAAGAACAGTGCCCAGGCACCTGTAGCATGACACAGAAAGCACTGTGCATGGGGAGAGGGAGACATGGTGCCACAAGGATTTCAGTGGAGATTCTAATGGGGTGTCCAGAAGGAGCTTTTATGGATGAAATGACATTTGTGCTAGGCTTTGAAAGGCCAGCATATAAACAATCAGAATTGGGAAGAAGAAGAAATAATACCTCTAGGTATAGGAAACGGAGAGGACCCAAGGCACAGAAGCCGAAATCCAAGAAGTGCTCGGGGAAGAATTCAATATCGTTCAACAAACATTATTAAGCACCTGTTGGTTACCCGCTGCACCAAGCGGCAGGCATACAGAGATGCCAGAGGAGTGTGCTTTTTGAAGTGAAACGGATGATTTCAGTATAATAATAAACACCAAGAATAGAGACACACCCAGCGTGCTCTAAGGAACCCCCAGGAGCATGGATTCTCAGGACAAACTACTTAGGTCTCATTTCCCCACGTGTCGCTTCACTTAGATGTGTTTGTTTGCTCAGTCTCTGTTTTTTCAGCTGCAACATGGACTCAGTACATAGTATTCGCCTCCTAGGAGTGTTGTGAGCATCTGTGCAATCACAGGGTCTTGTTAAGATTGTAATATCGTCACCCTTAGTACAGGACCCAGTGCAGGGCAGATACTCCGCATACATATGACTGGTTGTTGGGTTCAGACCACCCAGAACTGATCCTGATTTTGCTGAGAGGCCAGTTTGTTCTGGCTGCGGGCCGTAGCAGAGGTGCCGCGGGCAGAAGGACTGCAGCGGCTCAGTGAAGCTCTCTGGACTTCAGGGTTCTCTCCCAGAGCAGACGCGGAGTAGTGACATGCCGCTGCGCTGAGGGCTCTATGTATGATCCCCGCGAACACGCGCAACCATCGGGGCCATTTTGCAGATGAGGAAACCAAGGCATGCGGGCGTCCAGTAACGTCCTCTTGGTCACAAGCCAAGCAGCCTGAGAAGGTGGGTCAGAAACTAGCACTTTACCTCCAGGGCCCCATTCATAATCTCCAGAGCCGCGCGGCCTTTCTGGTTCGACCACTGGCCGAGTCCAGCAGTGTTTTATTTGGTAGGAAAGGGGTGAGTAAAAGCTAAACATGGCATGGAGATTAACCTGTACCAGGAAAAGCACACACCTAAACATCACACCTCACATCTGTACAGAGTTTTAGGATTTAGAAAACTCTTTCACTGGCTTTTGTTGTTGTTGTGTTTTTGTTTTTCCTTCTGACACCACATTGCTGAGGGCCATACGGAGGCTAACGAATACAGCCTCATGTAAGGGACACCTCAGCCCTGTATATTTGGGGGTGCTGACAGAGATGACCTAGGGGCAGTCATCCCCAGGGACAGAGTGAAAGGTTTCTGTTTCAGAACAGGGCATCCCTGGGCACCCCACCATTTCCCCACCAGACCCTGAGCTCCCTGTGGCCGTGGGCCACACCTTCCGTCTCTGCCTCCCCAGGACACTGCACACTGCTTGGCACAGAAGGCTCTTCAAACACGTTCTAAGAACGGTTAAAAGCCGCTCTCGGCTTTTCAGCAGAAACTCTGTAAAAACAGGTAAGTCGGTGTTGGGTCAGAGAGACGGAGTCTTCCCCTCATCCATTCAATCTGCAGCTAATTCCGAGGGCCCATTTCATGCCAGGCACTGAGCTTGGCACTGCCGTTTCAGGGATTAAAAAAGACACAGACTTCTAACAAGGAAATTCATGCTAGTTGCATGAAAGATACTTATGAAAATAAGTATTATAAATTCTCCAAGATTTTCAAAGTGTGCCTGGGGCTTTGATTTTTACGGTGCGGTATTATGTGCCTATTTTTATTTGAATGAATGCCAGGGAAGTAAATGGGAGGCTAAATTGTCTTTTGAACTCCACATACAATATTAAGGCTTAGATGTAAGGTCATCTGGAACCCACATGGTGTAGGTAAAAGAAGTAGGAGCATTATAAAAATTACTATGAAGGATGTGTTCGATTTTAAGACCAGATCAGCAATTTTCCTGGCATTATCAGCCTTGCTCCAAATATCACTTAATCTTTGTCTCAGGTTCTTCTTTTATAAAGTGAGGGTGTGCTCTGCCTTGGGCAGTGGGGGAAGTGGCTGGTGGCGGGGGGGGGGCAGGAGAGGATGCGATAGGGCTTAACGGTTTCCTCACTTTGAAGTGTTCTAAAAATAAAGCGTTTTCGTCGCAAGCACAGCACGGAATATTGTGTCAACACAGCATTCTGTGTTGCTAGGGCAGTCCGACCGATGGTTCTTACAAATCCTCACGCGGCTCTTCAGCTACTGCAGGCAAGGAGCGAGCCACAGAGAGGCAGGCCTTTCTCTTTTTGTCCGAGCATTCTGTGCAGGGCACCCTGAAGGGAGGAGGCAGGCCTTCCAAACGACTCAGCAGCCTAGGTTCAACAATCAGACTGCCATTGGACGCAGACTCTTCTGGTGGCCTCTTAAGCTGTCACAGTTTTATGTGCATTGGAGTTTAATCTGTGGAGTAAAAGCCTGACATGTCCCACTTAAAAACTGTTCTCCTAAGTCCAGATTAGCGAACAATTAGGTAGCGAGGAAAACCCCAAAGACCTGATTTTTTAAAAAAATGTGGCTTTAATTTATTCATTACTTTTTCTTAAGTCTTCCTCCTGAGAGATGAGAGCAAAGCCTGGACTCTCGGAGGCACTGCCTCTGCGGGGACGAGGGCATGGTGGCCGGACCCCCTCAGTTTTCCGCCCCCCAGGGGGTGGGGTACACAACCCGTATTGGACTTGCAAAACAGCTAAGCCCCGCCACCATCTGGCAGCTGTACGGGGCCCCGCGTAAAATGAACCGGTGGTCACAATCCAGTTCCCATTAGACAGATGTCCACTTCACAAAGAGAGCACCACACTCAGCATCGGGCTTGGCAAAGAGCAGAGAGGCCTGAGCCTGGAAATTGCGTTTCCTGGTTCCGCCCAAGCCAGGTTGCTCGCTCGGGGGTGCGGAAGCGGGCCAGAGGGGGGATGGCAGGTAGGACTGCAGCAGCTCTCCGAGGACTACTTTATGTTCATGGACCTGTCTCACCCCTTGGAAAACACCTCGAAACCCTTCTCTGAGGTCTTCTCACTCATCCTGCTGAGAAGGAATGTTTTCATCAACTAGGTTTTGGTTTATCGAGCCACTGGGCGGCTGAACTCTGAGACCACCACCGGGACATTGGGACCTCACCCAGGGCCTGACGGAGACTGCACCTGCCCGCAACCCTCTCTCCAGCTTCCACCCCAGTCTCAGGGAGAACACGCGGGGCAGGGCACGCAGGGGAAGGGCCCTCTTCAACCTTTCCTGGCTAATAATGAGCATTCTTGTCCCAAATGAACAAGTGAGCATTCAATCCTAAAGAGAAAGGGCAAAAACAGTGGTCCTTTATCTCAAAATGTCCCATCTGCCTGGACAACTCATGAACATCCTGCAGAGGACTTAAGAAAGGAGAACCCCACTTGCTGTTCTGCCGCTGACGTTTCTGATTTAATCTAGAGAGTGAAACGAAGTTGATCGGTTCCCCTGCCAGCCTAAAGGAAGTGGGAGGTGTGAAGGAGAGGTACGTTTCCTGCATGGCAGGGGTGTATAAATTAGGCAATGCTTTCCATTGATTTTTTTTTTTTTTTAACACATCCAAACAGTTTGGTTCACATCCTCTTTTGAATAACCGAAAATTCTTTACAAAATATTCACACACACACACACACACACACACACACACAATCAAAAACCAAACACCCAGCTATACAAACACCAACTAACCTAACTTGAAGGAGAATCTTTAAGCAGCAACCCAGAAGCTGAAAAACAGGCACTTTTACCGCTTTACTGGATTGCATCAACTCTGCGCTATGCTGGTGTCCATTACTCCAACGGGTCTCAATATTAAACACAGTCCGATGTGCCGAGCAATATGACGTAAGGCCTACAGTTATTATCCAGAGTCCATGGAAATTTGGGCCAAAGCAAGATAATCAGACACGATTACTCTGAAAGAACCTGGTGTCCTCGAGGCCAGGACAGGAGGATCAAGAATTTGGAATAATTGCTTGGGTTTGGAATCTATAGGAGGCCCTCTACAGAGTTTCAAATATTTGTTTGACCAACATTTATACTCTGTCCCCAGAGATCACTGGTTTTTACTGATGACTCCTCCCCCTGCCCCCTCCTACCACGTTCTTTTCGTTCCCTGTAAAATGTCTATTAAAATCACATCTAGTATTTTCTAGCAAACTAGTTGAGAAAGAAGCATTAGGTTTCTGTGCACAAAAAAAAATTTGCAAACCCTTCCTAATACACACAGTCTACAAGTCTGGAGGCCATGACTGCTTTTCCATCCCTGTCTTCTCATGCTCTACTTACTCTATGCCGCTTCCTGTCCTTTATCCACTTCCCACCATATGCCAGGCCCAGCACCAGGCTCTTTACACGCAATAGTCTATGGATAATTTATTCCTCTGTGGTCTACTGCAGAGGGAGTAACACATCCATCTGAAGAAACGGTGTTGGAAGAAACGAACTTTGTGTCACCACAAAGTTTAAAACAAATGTGTGTGTGTTGTATAAGTATACAAACACAAGTACACACACACCTCCTACAAAGGATTCGTCACTATTTATCATCAACTGGATTTAGGTCCATCAGGCAGGGGCCAGACATCCTTCCACAGGACCCTGTACCAAAGACATCACATGGGAAGAGAGTACTGGGGGCCAGCGGACATACCCTCTGCGTCTGCGCTATCCTGCAGCAAACCACTCTGCATTTAATGGAGAACCCTCCAGAAGGTTCATTTAGTGAAAACGTTAGCCTTTTCCTGTCCTCAGCTCCCTAGAGGGAGGAGAAAGAAGAGGGAAAATTAAAGATAAAGAAAAAGAGGAAAGAGGACATATGGGGCACGTTGCTGGAAAGATCAACATCAGACACCTTCTTCCCTTTGTCGCTTCACCTTTCTTATACAAACAGCCCAAGATTTTCTGCACATGGGGCCACGTGAGTTACTTTTCGAAAGAGACAACGTTCCCATGCACAAAATGGACACCACGTCACCCAAAGCTGACTCTCCATTTCCAAAGAACTTACGGCCATCCTGTCTTTAATACTGTTCAATTCCTTCTCTCCTTCTGGGTCAAAGAATGTGGCCTGTTCATCTTTCTGTTCCCAGCCTGAAGTCCTACGCCTCGCACACAGTAGGCGCCGATAGATGTTTACTGCCCCATGATGGTGCTTTGGTAAACACAGTGTTAGTTTCCCGGGCCACATCTTTCATCTTTTCTAGTCTACATGAAGTGGGATCCACAGCTTTCAAGGCTCCAAATCCCTGCTACAAAAGCACCAGGCATGAGGCCTCATGGGAGCGCCGGCCAGAGGTCCACTCCTGGGGGCTGTGAGTTAGCAGGCTCGCCATCTCTGTAACTTTCATCATGTTCTAAGTTCACCACCTCTCTGTGTCAAAGTTTGGCTCAAACTCTACACTTTGCTGCCATGCTAACATTTTAAGTCTGAGCAGCAGAATCCAGGGGTTTAGCATTAATTGAAAGAGCTTATCTATATATAGCCTCACTCCGCGCTTCAGCATCTTCAAAACTTCAATCATATTCTTTTTTTTTTTTTTTTTTTTGAGAGCACAATCCCTCTCTTTTTATGTTTTGCTACAGCCTTCCTCCCTTTTCATTCTTGTGACTCAATGCTCTCAGGCCTTTTAAGTTAACCTCCTGGACCTTTCCATATGGGCTCACCTTCCTAGACCTCTGTGATTCATGCTGCTCTCCTCTGGAAGGCCTCCATCTCCTTGATGCATCTTCAATACCATTTCCTGATATCGGGGCACGGTGGCCTATAGAGGAGCGAAAAAGCTCTTTGTGCAAGGTGGTGGATTACCTGTTCTTTATCACTTGGTGTCTGCTATTTTCATTTGTAACGTTTAGCATTTGGGGCCATTTTGACCATGAACTTGTCGGAGGCATTGTTTCTCGTGCCCCCCCCCCCCATGACTGTGTCTCTCTAGTGTCTCTGATGCAGCTCCCCTTAAACTATAGGAATTTAGGAAGCAATTTTTTTCCACCCAAAACTAAAAGGAAAGCAGAAAAAAAAAAAGAAAACCCAGCAATTCAAGAGCCTAGCCATGTATGTGTCTGGTTGCAGGACTCATCCTCCATAGACTTAAGGTCTACCACACCCCAAAATACTTATAATGATCAGCTTCTGGGTCAATCAAGGAGTGTGATGAGTGGATACTCCCTTTCAATCCTTCAATTCATCTCTGATTCCAATTTATGATCCCCCTAATGGAAATAGAGAAATTACATTTCTTTATTCTTCAAACTGATCACTGTCCAAAGTATATTTCTCTGATCGGGTTTCTCCAATTTGAATTAATGCCAGAATGTGAAAACTGGATTAGGGGCATCTTTCTCAGTAATTTACATAGAGAGTGAAAAAATATTGATCCTAATACCTATTCCTGTGGTGTCTCAATTGCCATCCCCTATTCTCCCAGACCCATTAGTTTTTACCATTATAACCTGGCCCTGTTCAGCTAACTAGCTCTCTTTTCCAGCTGTAGCAAAAGCTGCTTCTAGGCTGCTACCTCCGTGTCTGTCTACGGGCCTTGAGAAACCCACGTACCCCATAATTCATCATGCCACGGTACCTTTATTGTGTGTTTCCTTCCCCATCACATGTGCTCACCAAAGTAGACTGGACAATACCCTCACACCCTGGACGGCTCTAATTCTTTAATGTGTATAATTGGCCTAGTTCATTGCAAATTTCTCTAGTGTGATACCTCATGTATCACCGAGATACCTAATGTCTGATTTTCCACTGAATTTCACAGTAGGGGTCAGAACATTTCCAATTCTCTTGACCAAGTGTCCAGAAAGCCAGGGGACTACCATCCGTCATTTCTGTTACCAGAGTATGAAAACCCCTATCGATCTGTTGCTAAGTCCTATTATTTTAGCCTATCTTCTACTCGCCCTCCCCCCCCCGCATTTGGCCAATTCTCTTTTCATCCCTTTTTAGTCTCTAGTGGTCCTGAAGGTCATTTGATTGTTGTGCATTCATTCATAGTGGCCCATCCTGGCACACTTATGTCTGGAGGGAGAGCGGGTCTTGTAAGACGTTTGGGCTAGCCAATATGAGAAGAGAAAGCATGTGAATGCATGATCTCAGGATCAGTGAAGTTTGGACAAGGAACAAAGAACTCGAGACCTCATGCCTAAATCTTGTTAGCATCTGGGGCCGTATGTCCAAGAAGAGGATTCAGTCTCTAAAGAATCTACGAACACAGGAAAAAGGGCTGTAGCTGTACAAACAGCATTGTGCATTTCACCGTGGTTGGGATGATTAAAGACAATACACTTTTTCACACAAGCTATGTAATGACTTTATTTATATTTTTAATGCCAGCATTCTAAACATCTCTAAAATCTAACTTAACTACGGTTTAACAATAAATTCTAATTAGAAGCAATGCTTGAAGGAGGAAGAAAGCAAATCTTTCAACCTGATTGCCTGATCATCTGGGGTCTTTGGAGTGGAAGTGAGGAAGGGAGGGTAGGTCATGCTACGCCAACTCTCAAGCCACGCATATGTGTTTCAGAGAACTGACAGCACCACCCTAAGAAAGCACTCTCTTTCTGGCCAGGAACCTGGACTTCTCATTTCCAAAGATGGTTTCATAATGACCCACAGTATGGTAAGCCAGAGTGGTTCACTTGTGTAACTGATGGGAGAACATGTCTAATGTGGAGAAATCTCGCTGGGGGCAAATAAAAAGGCAAATAAGATCTCTAGGCAGGCAAACTACAAATGCACTCAATGGGAAATGCAAATTGTGAGATCATCTAGATTTAGCTGTTTTAGTCAACCTGTAACATGTGTTGGACGGATCCCAACAGACAGAAGCCATGGAGCCCTGGGCTTACTTTTCATGTACATTTCTACCAAAAAAATCCATTTCCCTTTCATCCAGAGTCTCTTTTCTTTATTCTCTTGCTACACTGATTCCAGAAAGGCAAACCTACCAGGGACAATATGGCTGGGGACCAGCTGATGTCCCAGACAGAGGAGAAGAAAACAAAATGGTTAGAAGCAGCCTTAAGTAGTTTCTTTTCTTCCTTGATATTGGCTCTCTCTGTGTGTCCTCTGTGGCTCCCTCCGTCCTCTTCTTCCTTTTTCTCTCCAGAGATGTAAGGATCATATATGATGTATGGATCATCATCATACATACATATGAGATGTAAGGATCAGATATGCCCAGGACAGATACTATCTGCCAGGGGAGAAGCTGCCCTTTGATAGAAGTGACAGAAATTCAGAGCTGGGCTAGACAGGCATGGTCCAGGGTCAGCATCAGAGTAGGGGGTATTTAAAAGGATTCCTTCTCACTATAACCCAAAGGAGGCTAATTTAACATTTTTCTTAATTTATCTCCATCAGTGCTGTGGGTGCAGGCTGTAGAAGTCAAAATAATTTAGAAGTCCATTTAAGAAAATGAATTGTTAAATCTTTCACACAGCCATATGATAAAACCACTGAACCCCCCACCCCACCCTCACAGGCACGTGATAAGGATCCCTGTCTGCATGAGTATAAAAATTCTGACTGCATTTTACATTTATCCTGTAGGACCTCAGTCAGCCAACAATGAAGAGATGTCACAGGAAGTTACACAGTGATTTCTGTTAACGTAAAATTAATTCAGGATGAAAGATCCTTCCTGTGGGCCACTGAGACAGCACTACCCAAACTGGGGCTGTCCCAGAAAATCTAGGGCAGTAACCCTAGTTTCCAAGAGATTTAGGGCAGAAATCCTATCCCTACTTGTGTGCACTGGAATGTAAAATGGGTTCATCTTTTTGCATTTTGAATTTTTTCTCAATTACGGATTTCGAGATGACATCGCTTAAATAAACTGGTTCCAAGCCCATTGCTGGTACTTAAGGGAAGTTTCTGACAAGAGTTCTTTGAGGAAGAAAGGAGAGGCATGAAACATGAAAATGCCCCCACCCCAGTCCTCCCATGGGAGTCCTTCAATAAAAAGGTCAAAGGTGTTCTCTGCAAGCCTTTCACATTTTAAAGATTCGGGTTCAAGAAGACAGCTCCTCTCTTCAGACTATACCAGCAGCATGCACCACTGTCCTCTCCCTGAATATGCAAACCACCGGTAGCTTGTAACACTGTTACTGGAAGGATAAAGGAAAGGGAGACGCATTCTCTGAAGGAGCTTGAGATAGTACGGAGTTCTAAGTTCTTACAGGTTCTGGAGCTTGCTCTCATTCTCCCCTAACACGGAGGAATCTTCTGGACTGGGGGGCAGGGAGGGTGAAGGGGCTGTCCTCTTGTCAACTTCTGAAATGAGTAAGATTAGGTTTTGGTGCCTTTCATCCTTCTCCTGGAGAGGAGGCCAAACTCTGATGTTACTAATGAATTCCTGCAGCCTGAAGTAGAGGCATCTGGAAGGGAAGGGGCGAATCATGGTCCGTCCTAGTGGAAGAGCAGTGCGGGAGGGACAAGGGTCGAGTCAGGCGAGGCGAGCTGCTGTCCAGCCAGCCTAGCTGCAGCCTGACCATCAGGAAGATGAAACGCCACCAAGCGCCACAACCACTACGAAATTGCTCTTTGGAAACTTAGTAACTCTTCCCAGAGGAGCCATGAATTTAATTTTTGTTCCACCCAGAACACTCTGGGCTCTAGGCGCTAGAAGAGCTGCAGCTACACAGTCCTTCCGCCGCGACCTCTGAGCACATTTCAAGAAAAAAAGGAAGTTTTGTTCTTCAGGCCTGTGGCAAGTAGTGATACAGTCGACACAAGCCACTTCCTGTTTCTAGCTCTCTTTGGGGTAAGAAGTTGCAGAAGGAGGGAGGGGCGGAGGGAGGGAGGGAGGGATGATCAATGAGGCATGAGGTCAGGACCGAGGGCCTGGTTCCATCGTCCAATTTCAAATGTTAAATGATTTCATTCTAGTTACTGAGCACAGACCCCTCAGCTTTCCTTCCTGTAAAATCAGAATAACAACATTTAACTTAACAACACTCAGTAATAATATTTAACACTTGAGCTTAGCACAATGTAACTAGCGTTCATGACAGAGTATACCTTCTCAGGGTGCTACGATCCCGGGGTACCGCTATGAGGAGAACAGAACTATTAGGAGAGCAATGATCTGAGGAACACAATTCACCAACACGTAGAGGCTCTGAGCTTGGGCTCAACCAACACACCGCTGTACCCGCCGCCTCGTGCACGGGGCCTCAGTCACGATCGATCGCCAAGCCCAGACCAGAGCCACTCCTCTGCCTTTATCAGCTCTCCTGCCTTGGGTCTCAGGGAACATTCTCACACGCCGGATACCCTTCCTGACCTTCTCCCGCACCTGTCTCGGTCCTCTCCAGCAACAGGTGATCCCGTGTCTGGGCTCAGGGCCCTACTCCCCAGTCTCCACCATCCCAGGGTCACGGGGCCTCCCTGCTCTTCAGTAATCCTGCTCTTCTTTTGCGTTGGATTTTCCAAAGCAGTCGTTTTAAATCTTTTCCCTTCTCCTTATGACTTCTGTTCCACCCGCCTCCTCAGGAATGGGCCGTCTACTGAGAAGACGAGGGCATCTGTATTGTCTACTTCCCTCCATGAGACTGAAATGTGCTTGTTGCTCCTTCCTTCTAACCGCTCTGCTGTCTCAACTGAGGTTCCCTTCTACCCTTTTCCATGGGCTCTTCAGCCACTCTTTCGGTCTCCTCAAACACCCTGATTCCTGTCTTTCTTGTGCTTTCGGTATGTCCTTTTGCTTCACCTATTATTTTCTTAAAAAAAAACCAACAAAATGGCCAGCCTACTAGAAAGGGCAGTCTCTACTCACAGCCCCACATGTAAACCTACACTATCCCGTGGCCTCCACCTTCGGAAACGCTCTCACGCCCTCCCGACCACCAAAGCCAGCGGCTTTGCGTGGCCCACATCCTTCTTGGCGTTACTGTGGCACCTCAGACTCAACGGGATCAGAAGTGAACTGCCTCCTCCTCCCGTTCCCTCCACTGCTGACTGCTCTCCCACGCCTCCCAGTGAAGGCCAAGGCCTCCTGCTCATCCCCACCTCAGCTGAGTTATCAAGCCTCCCTTCTTCCCACCACCATCATGTCTGTGTCACTCAGGACGCGCCTTCTCCGCGGCCACGGCCACCGGCATCTCTGTTCAGGCCCCGTGCACGTCGGCCAACACACCGCCCGCCCCAGTCTCCTGGGCTCTGTTCCCCTGGCTGCCAGGGCCTTCACAGACCCTCCACTGTCTCTCCAATCAAATTCTAAGACTCTAGCCTGAGAACGAAGGCCTTCTACGAACTGGCTCCAGCCTCTCTTTCCAGATCTCGCGACCTTCCCCTCTGCCATGTCATTTCGTGGACTTCACATTTCCTTTGAACTCTGGCAGGACTCATAGCTCCCAGAACCTGGCCTGCACTTTCTCACCTCCCTGCCCGAAATCAGGCCGGTCCGTCCACTTGTAATGCTCAACACTGTCTTTACTTATTGAAATCCTATTTTTCTCTTTTGAGATTTGGAAAAGATGCCATGTCTTCCCGTCTCCACAGCTGCGAAGTATTCCTTCCCTCCCCGAGCTTCCAGAGGTCAAACAGGCTCCTCTCTTTCTTATCCTTTTCCCACGGTCTTCAGTATTATAGTTACCTGTGCTCTGGCCCCATGGCCCCTATTAGATTGCAAGTTCTTGGGGACAGTGATGGTAGCAGCGGCTATAATAGTACCCATGGCCACACAAGCTCCTACCACCTTTCGGCTCTGTGCAAAGCATACAACTTCACCTCAGCAACCCTAGGAGGAGAGCCTCCATCCTCAGATGAGATCAGGTAACATGCCCAAGGCGGACGGACACCCAAGGAGTGGTAGAGCCAGAAACAGAATTTAGGCTTGCCTGACTTCAAAACCCATGCTCTTAACTACTAGGTGGTATTTCTCACCACCCACAGACTCAACCAATAACTACTGAATAAAGCATCGTCTCCATGAGTCCTGGTAGATGGGACAGTTCACTGAGCTGGGTTCCCCAGAGTTGCAGACTCTGCCTAGCCAACACATACATTAATAGGGAGAAGGCACAGACAGTTTAGGGTCTCTTAGAGGACGCTTTAAAAATATAGAAGAAAGTTTTTATGCCTCAAGACTTAGGAACATCAGGTGCACAATGAGAGAAAAACCTAATTCACCTGGATTGGGTAATAACCTGATTTTGTCTCTTTCCTTGGAACCACTCATGTCAGTGGGGGAATGAATCAAGACTACTCCAAGAGCCCTACTTAGATCATTTAGACCATGTTTAGTAGAAAATTCTGTCATCCGACGCTCTGCCACCAGCCCTGGGAAAACATGACAACCATACTCTGCTGACAGTCAGGACCAATGCAAATGTGGGGTCCCACTGCACGTGTGCACAGGAAAATACCGCATGGCACACACAGGTAGGAGGTAGAGACAAGCTGTGGTTGCTGCCTTCTAGATGCAAGTGGCTAAGGGCTGTAATCCTCCGAAGGGAATGTCATTATGCAGCTCAAATCCCATCACAACAAATACCGTTACAACAGAGATATCTGTATAACAAAAATCCTTTCAAGCTTTGGCTGACAGCCCACGTACTTCAAGCAATATTTGATGTGAGATTTGGAGTCTACAGTAATGGGAATTGACCTATATTTCCAAAGGTAAGATTTTAACGATTTCATCTGTAAATTCTCTCCCATGGTACCATGAGTTGGAATGATGTACGATCTAGGCCCATGAGCATGAAAACCAAACACAAAGCCAAGGACCAAATCAACCTTGCTCGTGAAGGGCAGAAGTCCTTCCTTTCATCTGGGGAGCACTGAGGTACAGGAGAAGGCCTCTGACCCACACCCTGACATGGAGCAGAACAAAGATGGTGTGTGGCCTCCTTTCCCTGAGGTGAGCACATGGCGGTACAGCGCGTGAAGACAGAGCACCGTGTTCAAATTCTGACTTACTAGCTGGGCCCCCCTGGACTGTTGCTTAACTTCCACAGAGCCTCCATTTCCTCATCCGTAAAATGTGACAAACATCACCTACTGTCAGGATTTCGGCAAGAACTGAAGGAAATGACTCCTAAAACAGGGCCTGGTGCATAGCATACGTGCTCACAAAAGTTCGTTCCCTCCTCGTGCCTCCCCTCCAAGACTCTGGGCTTATGCAAACTGTTTAAATGAGGTTAGTTGTAAGACCTAGTGAATGAGGTCAACAAAACGTATAGTCTCAAACACAGCCTGGTCAAGACAGTGCTCAGTGGAACACTGGGTTAAAAAGAGAAAATGGCAGAAGAACTAGAGCATGCACACTTTCATGATTGAAAGGAGGGTCTTCTGGCTAATGCAAGCTCTGTGTAAAATAAAATGCAAGTAATCAGGCAACAAAAGAAATGAGCTTTGATCACATGTATCAGAGGTCATCCTGAAAAATGCTGATAAACAAATTTGGAGGCATGTTTTCCTAGACTGGGATGTACTATGGCTAAAGCTCCCAAACACTCGCTTACTGCCCCTGGCCTGGTTCTCCGTGGGTGTCATTCTAGATGCAGGATGGCCCTTATTTGCTGACCTTTTAGCTCTAGTCTGGTGCACTGTATTGTCTTTCCTCGATAGGATACTACAAAAATTAAATATTAAAACCGATTCTAGTCTTCTCCATTTGGGACACATGCAGGTAAATAATTCAGGAATATTATCGACAAACTTCTCAACATTGCCCCAATTCGTGACATTTTAAATGCTACTGAATTTTAGATATGTGATTTTTTTTTTTCAAATTATGGGACAATCGAGTTTGTGGGGACAAAATTCCATGTAAGCTATTTGGAGAACACTCTTGGTGTTACACGTCTTGAGACAGAGAACGGGAGTCCTAGGAACATAATCTGAAGGCATGTCCGTTCACCCTTTCAAAATGAGTACTGGCTTTAAAATTCTTCAAAGGTTTCCCAAAGTGCTATCAGACCGCAGCAACTAGAGAGAACATGAGGTGGCCCACCATTTCTCAGAGTCACAGAGCATCAGTCTCAACAATGATTTACTCCTCTCCCTTCACCTTGACAGTAAGAAAGAGGCTCAGAGAAAAGTGTGTGCTAACGTTCATGTGTTCAACTCAAGGATATGTATGTTCAAAGCCAAACAATGAGTTTGCAGGACCTCTCCTGAGAGGCAACGGAGAAATAAAATAATAGGGCAGACCCAAATTCCAAGGTGCAGAGAAAAAGAAAGTGCAAGAGCCACTAAAAAGACAGGGGAGCCCTGGGTAGACAGCCCAAGACATCAAGAACAGAAAGAACAAAAATACGAAAGCAAGGTTACAACATCGACAAAGACCAAATGGTAGCAGCAGAGAAGGTATTTTTTTGAATTTAGTTTGCACAGAGCTTGCAAAGGACAATTCCAATACACGGAAGCTTCCAGCCGGTAACGAGCTTTCTGGTCTCTACTTTAATAACTGAAACCCCCTCTCCCTATCACCCTCGTCTTAAAATGGAGGCAGTAAAAACCACCAGATTGTACACTTGAATCTTACCACTGGTAAGGGCGTAAACCACAAGCATTTTTGAAGGTGTGCTAACTATTTCAGGCCACTAGGGTGCTTCTTCCCGCCCGAAAAGGCACATTTCACTTAATGATCCCCATCTAAACCCCAAGAATTGATGTCCCTCTTAAAAAGTGTACCCTTTCTTCCTTACACCAGTATCACCACACTAACTGTTCGGGAGGCATTTCAGGGTCCCCACAGGCGATGGAAAAGTAAAATGCAATTGTAATTGCACGGGCAATAACGCGGAAGGCAGGGGGAGAAAGAGTTAGCTCCTGCAACGCAAGGCTGAGAAACACGGTTCCTTAGAGAGGCATCCACTCCACCCGAGAGGAGCCTGCGCTGCCGAGGAAGTGACCTCGGGAGAGCAATCACGCGCCTGGACAGAGGCGCGGCCGCGCGCTCCCGCCGCTCCTCCCTCCTGCGCGTCCCGGGCCGGCTCGGTCCACCTGTCCAGCGGGCGGGCGGACGGGCGGGGGCGCGGGTGCCGGAGCGGGGAGGAGCCGGGCTGGCCGGAGCACCGGGGCGGCGGCGGCGGCTCCCCTCGTGGTCCTCCCTCCCGCGGGCAGCCCCGCCGGGCCTGCGGCCCCCTCCCCCGGCGCCCCCCGACTGCGTGCCCTGCGCCCTCCCCTCCCCCCCCTCAACCGCGCGCGTCCCCCCAGCGGTCTGTACCTTTACTCTGGGGAGGGTTCTGACTCCGGTCCCGGAGGACGTTGATCTGGTAGACGGCTCCGTAAGGCTCAAAAAGTTCTTTCAGCTCCTTTTCCGACCAGGACCGGGGGATCTGTCCGACAAACATCTTAATGGCATCTGGGTCTGGTTGGTCTGAGTGATCCAAAGCGCCGTTCATCTTGTTGGTTGTGCCGTTACTGTCAAAAAGGGAACCGGGAGCCAGAGTTAGGGCTGCACGGTGAGGGACAGGAAGAAAAAGAATGGGGGTGGGGGTGGGGGTGGGGGCGGGGGCGGGGAGGCGGAAGGAGAAGGAAGAGGAGCACGGGGCAAAGTGCCTAATGAGTCGTAGAAATTTGATGAACTAAAACAAAGCACAGGCACCATTAGGTTGCTCCGCGGCGGCAGCGGCTGCGGGCTCTCACTGCAGGCTGCTATTCAGCATCGCCGCCCGAGCACAGGGCAGCGCCCTGCCGGCTGTCACCCGGGGCGTGGACATCTTGAAGCCCGGCTCGGGAGGCAGCTGCAAGTTAAGTGCAGGTCTCGCTCTGCAAGGCTGCCACCAACGCATCCGCAGCGTTATCAGCCCCACACTGGCTCTCGTGTGCAAAGAAGGGCAGGGCTGGATTTCTGCTGGATTCTCCGCCGCCGCCCCACCCCCCGCCCCGCCTTTTGGAGGTTTATTTGGAAGACAGGAGAGGTGGTAATAATAAAGTCACATGAAAAGAAAATGAAACACTTGGCAGTCCGTCAGATGACTAATGCAAGATGCTGGTGATGAATTTGCAGAGTGCGCGAGGCATCCATGTGTGCATCAAATTAGTACGTTGTTGCTGCTCAGAATGGAAAGTGCTCCAGCAGTGTAGCTCGGCGCGGCGGATTGGCTGCCCACGCTGGAGAAAAGGACCGGGGCGGGGCGGGGGCTCCCGTTTAAAAAGCACATTGTTTATGGGATCCAGGCACAAAGGGTTTAATTCAGAGAGGCAAAGGCGATCTCAGAAATGCCTGCTTTGTGCCGGAAAAAAAAAAATGCAGCCCCAGAAAGTTGAGTTCCCACTAAAGGACACTGAATATTTCAAATCTTTCACACTCCATAAATTGCTCTCTGTATATCTGACTTCCAGATGTTGTACTTGAGTTCTAAACAATCACACGTTTGGGAGAGAAAAGAGGAAAGTCTGCCTTTTCTTCTCTTAGCTTCAGTAAATATTTGGGGCTGATACAAAGAGCGAGACCATAAGCTTTTACATATCAATCTTCTTTAATGCTGTTTTCCAAAACCCTCATTTGGAAGACAGAACGCTCTCATTTAGAATTCTGCCATTCTAGTCAACATCATGTTATATGATGATGAAGACATTCATTTTTTTAAAAAATTTGGATCCCTCCTATTTGAGCTGCAATAAACAGTAAAGCAAAATCCCCTACCTTCTTCATTCCTCCCAACACTCCTTAATGCACCCTAAAGCCACCTACTCTGCCAAGTGACAAGGCTGAATGCCCTGAGCAGCATTCATTTGCAGTGCTGTGTTCTTGATTTAACATCCCACCCTGTGAAAATAAAATGCACCTAAGCAAGTGCAAACCCTGCAGATATAGTACCTACAAAGCCACTTCCATGACCATGGGCTAGCCCCCAGCTCAGGAGGCAGAAAGGTCAGAAAGGGGCCACATGGACTAAAACTTCACTGCAAATGGCAGGTGTTATTTCCCCGTAGCCTGGGGGTAATAATTAGAAGATATTCAAGGATCTTAAGCAGGGTTCCTTATTAGGTTAAAGCCCATAATCAAGGACCACCAGAGCACCTCTAGTCTGCTGTGGACCTAGCTAGGGTTGCCCTGAGCCCCGGATAAAAAAAGACCCTGGGTGATGGCTAAAAGACAAACAAAAAGCCTGCAGAAAGCAGAAATCCTGAATTCAATTTAATCCCGAGAGGAAAATGATGGCAAATACTCTTTACTAGGTCCTGGCTCCAATTTCCACTTCTTCTCATTCCCCCTAGTTTACCACTTAAATTTTTTTTTTTTTATTCTTGAGATAAACAATCAGACTGTCTAACTTGAAGCACTTTCAGAGCTTTCTCTAATCAACCTTATTGTTATAAAAAATGTTCTGCTGAATAAAATTTTGAGTGCAAAATCTTTCAACAATTTAGGTGCAATGTGATGCTTGTTTATGGTAGAGGTTGATCGTTTATCTTGTTCTTAGGCACCTATACTTCTTCACAAATCACCCTGTGCAAATTCAGTGAACGCTGTAACCCCACCGAGCTGATTCTGGCACAGTGGAGGTGGCAAAGCCCCACGCAGAACAGAATGTCGTGCTCACAGCTCGTTGAGAGCAGGGAGTGTGGCAAGATGTATTTCTGGGACAGGAAGGGCTGTGGTTACTGCTGCTGACAACCAGCTAGGATGAAAAGAGGAAGGCACTGCCACAGGTCTCAGCTAACAGGGAACGGAAGTTCCAAAAATGGGGCTCTTGCATCTTGGCTCTACAGAGCACAGTTAATACAATGGAGGCGTTAGGGGACGGTATCCCAGTCCTCATGCCTGAACTTAGAGCAAACCTCCCATAATTGCCTTCCCCGTGAGGGCCCTTTTTCGTTTCCTCAAAAAATACTCACCAAGGTGCCCAAAGGAAGGGAAGCAGACAAGAGGGCTTGCGCCTCATGTGTTTGCTCTTTATGTTGGTAGGTGCATATTTATAACCCTTCCCCATCAGCCAGCCTGCAGAGATGCCTGCAAGACCGCTGATCATCCTGAGGCAGCGGGCTGTCAGGGCTCGGGGCATGGACTCTGAATTCCGGGGCCAGCCCTTCCAAACTGTGCCACTCTGGGCTTAAACTCTTCATCTGTAAAATGGGAGTGACAGATGCCTTGTCACAGAGTCGGGTGCCGGCTACAGAACAGAGCTCAGAGTAAGTGTCTAAGAAGTGTTGGCTTTTTCTACTGTTAAATCGCGTCTTTGCAATTGTGATGCACTTGGAATGAGTGACGATTATAAGTCTTCTTTTCAATCCCCAATTTTTCATAGTGGAGACTCAAACACAATTCATATCCTAAATAGTAATGCCTATTCTTTAGTGAGGACATACATGCCAGATACTGTGTGAGGTGCTTTACACTCATTATTTCTAATCCTTGTAACAACCCTATGAGAAAGTTTTATTTTCTGGATGCAAACAATGAAGAATTAAGTTCCTTTCTTAAGGTTACTGGCTTATATACTGTAGAAGCAGAATTCAAACCCAGGCACAATGGGCTCCAAAGCACGAAATATTTCTAATCCATCATGTGGCCGAACACTGTGTCAGGTCTCCCTTGGGCTAAGAGTGAATGGCTCAGGGTAAATCTAAGAGAAGACAAGGCCAAGAGCAAATCCTATTGGGTCCCTAGAATCACACTGGCAAATAGGCAGCACTAAGCACACACACACACACACACACACACACACACACACACACACTTTCTACCATCTATGAAAAGAAGGGAGCCAACGGCCAAACTTGTGGCTCCATTAAGACTGTGTTAAAACACACATTTTTCTCAATCATCACATAACAACGTCTCCATCTCCACAGATCTCCTTCCTCTGTCCATCCCCACAGGGTGACATCAATGAGCATCTCTCATCCACATCTACACATTATTTCCCAACTACTTGCCATGCTGCAAACAATTGTTCCAAAGATTATCATCGAATGCTAAGCGCATGACAATCCTTTAAGTAAATCCAACAATGTCTATTTCTTACACAAACTACCACAACAGCACATCTTCTCAATTAAAAGCTTCTGTGCAGGACAGGTGGTCCTAACCCCACCGACCCCACGTTGCTGAACCCCTCGCCGAGTCCGTAATGGTACTGCAACAGGCTGGTTAACTCTGCTCTAATGCAGGCAAGCTCCTCCTTCTTTGGACTCCCAGCTTTCTTCCTGGCTGATGCTTGTTTCTAGCAGAGACTTACTGACTTCTTTTGTCCTCAGGAGGCTGTACGCGCTGACACTTCTAAGGAAGCCAGAAATTATGTGTCCAACAGTTAAACCTTTGGGGGTACTTGCCAGAGGCCACAGAGAGCCAATGTGCTCTTCACAGAGGGGTAATTATGGGAAAAGATAACCCAAATCTCAGTAAGATCGTCTATTTACTAGATTCTGACCTCAGGCTTAGAAAATTAGACTAGCTCACTTCTCTGTATTCCCTAGCCATCTTTAGCACCTATTATAGGGCAGGAATTAGATTCAAATTCAAATACTTATTGAGAGCCTCCTCTTTGCCAGAAAACTCTGCCAGGTACTTGACATATGATATCACAACAGCTCCACAAAGTTGGCATGATCACCCCTGTTCTGGAAATGACGCCACTGAGAGTCATGGAGGTAAAGTGACTTTTCCCACATCACACCCCTAAGAAGAGGCGTCTGCAGAATCTGGACACATTAAGATGTAAAGGCCAATTGCTCAGTATTCCATAAGCTCGGTTTCTCGAGGCTGAGGTTTCCTGAAGACTGAGTGGCCACTCACAGGCACTGGACGAAAGCGCATACGTCTTGGCTGGCATCTCACCTACAAACTACAGGAGACCGAGCGCCAATTCTGCTCTTGCTCTCGGCGAGGAGCCAGATGTAAGGCTCCTCTAGGACAGATGCCATATGGAATCGGACCACGAGTTAGAGAGCACCAAGCTAGCGAGCACTGGTGGTATCGGTCTCAGAGCCAAGACGAAAACATAATGACGTTTGGGGCGGCGGGGCGGGGGGGGGAATGAGCGCGCTTACTTTTTTGCTTTTAGCACAGGCACCGACCTACTTCCCTACTCTATTTTTGTGTAAAGAAAACTAGATCAACAGAGGATATGCAAAATCTTCTGAGGTTCCTCTAAGCAGTCAAATGTTACCAAAATTATAATAATTGATTCAACAGATCATTGTTCTTAATTCCAGGACAATAAGCTTTTATAAGGCCCAGTGAAGTGCGGGTTTTCTTTTGGAGAGTGGTAACAAAACACTGATGGTTCCTTTCATCTTGTTGCCTGGAAAGCACCTTTCTGCATTATATCTCCTCTAATCTATAGGACAACTAGAGTAACAAATTTACAAAATGGGTATAAGAAATGATAAGTGGCTATAAGTAATTGTACTAATGTTGAAAAAAAAAAAAGACATAAAATGCCCCTTCAGAAGATATACCAAAAGGATGCCTCGTCTTGGAACAATTTTGTAAAAACACAGCTAATCTCCCTGATGGTTTATCAACAATTTTACTGTTCCTATCCTCTTCAACCACCTGATTTTTGCTTTTTAGAGGATCTTGTATCCATGCTGCCCAACCATGGGCAGTGATGGAAATGTTCTATAATTGCACAACCCAACATGGTAGCCAATAGTTACAAGCGGCTACTAAACACCTGAAAAGGGTGTAGTGCAGCCGAGAAGCAATTTTTAATTTTAACCTTAAACACCTCTAGCTGCAAATATACTTAAAAAAAAAAAAACTAATGAGAGTTGAAATTCACTAAAATATTATTTCATCAGGAGGTTTTGAGAAAACAAGAATAAGGGGCCAGGAAAATGACACCAACGCAGGAGCGCTGTGTGTGGGGTAGTGGGCTGCATGGCCGGGGCTCTCAGCACGGCTCAGCGTTACATTCACTGTGGGGTCCCAGGTAAACCACGCCACCACTCTGGACCTCGGTTTCCTTACTTGCAGAACAAAGAGAGAGAGAATCGTTCTCATCTGGCTCTTCGTTTCTCTAAACCTGTGACTCTGCTTTGGGCCCAGATGATGATGTATGGAGAAGATAATTTAGGTAATATGACCAGCTGCCTACAGCCTGGGGGTGATTCCCCGTCTGTGTCTGATGCAGTCCCCTGGGGCTCACAGGTGACGGAGGCACAGGCTGGGGAGCTGACGAGGTGCCACCTACTCCGTGCAGAGCAGCCCGCAGGCTCAGATGGAGCTGCTGCATGCTGATGACTCGGGGTGGTTACCAGAGTATCATCTCTCTCAATTTGTGCCAATTTGTCCCAATAGCCCAACTGCAGTCCCATCACTTCAGTCAGATGACAGGCCACTCTTTCAAAGGGCCCAGGAATCGTTTTTTTCTTTTTTCTTTTTTTTTTTTTTAATATCACTTGTACTTAAGTAATAGCACATGGAGAAACAGGCTTTGTTTGGTGATCATAGGAAATTGTCCAAGACTGAGCTGCATAAGACAAAGGCAGAAGGAAGCTGGCGAGGAACCTGGAGCCTTCCGGCGGGTATGGGCAACAACAGGATGGGCATGAAATTCAGTACTATGAACCATCTTCCACACTGTCCAGGTCGTTGTTATCATTTAAAAACACAATTCTCTCCTCCATTGACTGGCAATGTGGCGCCCGGAGTCCAGCACCTGCCACTTCCCACACCGCACCATAAGCAACCTGGCAGAGACCTGGACACGGCCCCGCTTGGAAGGCACAACCCTCTAATTCTAAACCTTCCATGGCCTCTCACTTTGGAGAAAGAAATCACCTGTCATCGAACTTCAAGCTCTGGGAATTGCACGTCCTTTTGTAAATGTACTGTTCTGGGGTCACCATGATGGAGGAAAATGTCCATCTTCTGTGGCTACGTTTCAACACAGCACCTTCACCACCAGACTGACACAGCTACGGTTTAATTACAGTGGGATTCTGAGTTGCTGAATGGTTTTGGTAAATGTAACAATCTCTGCACGTCTGCTCTCTCACCAAGAAGATGACGAAACCAAGGGCATTCCTGTGTTTACCTGGGAGGTACTGTCACTGCGGGTCACCAAAGCTTTGTGAGCCCAGGCCACGCCCGTTACAGGATGGGACCCCAAATCCCCGAGGCGCGATATCTGGAGGCCAGCTGCTGAACTCACAGAAGCTTAACTGGAGCAAATCATACCCTAAGTCGCCGAAGGAGGAGACAACGCCCTTCTCCAAAGGGTCAAATTATAAATAAATATGTGCTCCTCTTAAGCAAAGTTCAAGTTTCCCATAAGTACACGTACGTGGAATACATTCATCCCTGTGCTCTGACAAAGTGGAAAAAATATCTAGCTTGTGAAGGATGTACAGGACATCGATTTCATTCACAGCTGACTAGGAAAGAGCACACCTGTGATAGGGCATGCTGCTGGATTGCTGGACTTAATGTTGGATTGTATTTGGAGGGAGGTCTAAAAGCTATACATTTGTTTACCAGGGTGAAATGTAACACTGACTCCTAGGAAGTGACTCATGCAGAAAAGGCTACACAGCACAGGTGTCTGGACTCACCAAGTAAAAGGGAAACCTTACTACCTTATCTCAACTTGACTGCTAGTAAAAAGCAGATAGCTGGAAAACCCCCACAAAGAAGTAAATTTGGAGGCTTCTGGGGGGTACCTGGAGTCTGAACATACAATAACTCTCGCTGGGAAGGCAGTGAGGCGTCAGCTCTGGATGGCCCCTGCCCAGGGAACTCATTTCACTCAGTGATTTATCAGAAAGAGTTCAGTGGACTTCAGAGCAGAGCACAAGGCATCTGCATAGGGAGAAGTTTTTTAGATGGACTTTTAGAAATGGCAACAGGGAAATAATAGTCACATAGAAGATTTATATTGGGCTTCACATTTTCAAAGTCTTCGAGGAGGCTCACATTAATTAATCCTCCCCCCACACAAGGCTGAGGTCAGTATTACTGCCCCCACTTTGTAGATGGGAAGAGGGAGTGGGGGGCCCCCTGGCTCTGGGCATATGCCCCTTTCCAGGTGCCCTCCCCATCTGATTGATTTACCTCCCCATGGCTCAGTGCTGCAGAATCCACCTGTCTCCCTGGGCAAGTCACTGTCCCTGGTCTTTCTGGCTGATGGGGAAGATGCTAGTTTGGTCCCATCACGTAAGTGAAATGTGAATCATTATGAAATGAAGACAGATGTGGGGGAAACTCCCCATACTGAACACGGATCTTCACCTAAGATGTCTCCCATGGCCACCTGCTAGCAGCAAATGATGAAAATAAGGTACATATATGGAGAGGACACTGCGTCAGGTGCCCCATCCCCAGGTACAAGCCACCGTGTTTCTTGAGGCACATAACTCCTGCTGCCGGCCCCAGCTAAACTATTTTGCCAGGAGTTACTGATGCAAGAGGAAGCCAGCAGGGAGGACTGATAACACTCCCCACTCCCTGGTGGCAAACATGGACGGTTCTCCTTTGCTCGTTTCTGTCAAATCCACTGGGAATTGATTCTCGCCCCCCGCCCCAATCTTGTTTTCTTTCCTTCAGACGACGCAGTTACGGAAGACCTGCTTTATGTCAGGCACGGTGCTAGATTTGAAGGAGAGTTAAAAAAGAGGTCACTGATGCCCCAAAGCCACTCGCAGCCAACGAAAAGAGTGTACAACGTGGAACCAAAATACGAAGCGATAATGCCCAGAATGGAGGGACAGACGAGGGCCTGCAGTAAGCCGGCCACAAGTGGGGGATTGGGCCACTGGGACTGGCACGCGACATTCTAAACACACTTCTCAACACACTTCACGCCGGTGGTCAAAGCTTTAAGTGGCATATGAACCAATCAGAGGCAAAGGAAGAGGAGCCGAATGGTTTCACTGCGTTGGCAAGGGGTTTCAAAGAAAAACGGCTATGGTAGGGGGCTGAAACTTGACAGAGAGCAGCCCCAGTGCCCCCTCCCTCCCATGGAGCTTGCACTTGACACGGGGGACGATGCCACGCTCAGAGACCCATGGTTGGGACGGCCATCACAGCACTGCCCCCTTCGAGCTGGGAGGCACAGCCCTGGCTGCCCACGTCCACTCGCCATGCCAGAAAGTGGGGGCCCACCAGCATCCACAGAAGCCCTTGCACCTCTCCTGTGGCATCTAGCACTCTGCACGACATCCCATGGAGGCCACCTACCCTGTTGCTCCTGTTGTTCACCACCCTGTGTGTGACAGTCCCTTCCCTCCTGGTCCGCTCAACCCTCCACTCTGCTCTCCTAGAGCTGTAGCAAACAGAAGGCTCTGGCACCACCACAAATATATCAGCATATCGAACAAGAATCCTTCCCTGTCTTCTTTTCCTCCAGTTTGGTTTCACGTGTGACATCTGTTTTTCTGAGTGGCTCCTTAGGGCCTAACCCTGCCCCAGTCTGAGACCAGGAACGACACCTTACGCAGAACACACACATATCATGCAGATCTCCTGCTGGCCCGGACCTCTCCCGGTCTCTGACCGCTGAGCCTACCGAAACAGTAACTCACTGAGCCCCCAGTCAGGTACACAGTCAGACTCTGAAATTCACGATGTCAACGATGTCTTCCTCAATCAGTAAGTCAACAGGTATTTATAAAGTGACCCCACGATCCAGGCATTCTTCAAGGTGCTGGAGAGACAGCAATGAATAAAATGAGGTAAAACTGCCTTTAAGGAGCTTATTTTGGGGGAGGGGCATAAAAATGGCAAAACAGGAGAATCTTCCTAAGAGATTAGAAAGGGCTCCTTCATTTCAGTGGAAAAAAACGAAGACCAGGATGGAATCGCGGAGTGTCGGGTGGAGGGGTGCAGTTCTAAATAAGATGTTTAGAGAAGACCTCATTTGGAAGGTGAGCATGGGGCCTGCCCAGACTCAGTGTGTCCCTAACATATATTTTCTGAATCAAGAGATTTAATATAGCAAGAAGGCTTTAGAGTTGTAAAATTTAAGTCACATGTTATGCAATTACAAAGAACCATGATTATAGAGAACCATGTTATCCCACTTGGCACTGTTCTATTGAATCTGAGGATCGATACACCTATTACCAATGAGTTACTGAGTCATGCCTATTTTTCTCTAAATGCCCTCTGGGTTCACTTGCCCCAGCACTGCCACTGTCCTAATTCTGGCCATTCTGGTGATGAAACCATTGCAAAAACCATTCAGGGGGCTCTCCTACTTTGGACGAAAGGACAAAGACTTCACTGACCTCTGTGCTTGCCCTGTATTCAGAACTCTATCTAGCCTCCTGTTAAATATTGATTATCTGTCCATTCATTATTCATTTTATCATTTATCAATGGCAAAACTGAATCTCAGGCTGGTCTCTCCTCAACCTGCTTTTGGCCTACCTTCCTCGGTCAGAAATGATGTGTAATCAAGGAGTGCAAGTTAAAATGAATGGTGGCCTAAGGGATGCAGCCGGCAGTATAAGGCTTGATATAAATGTGCTGAAGGTTAGCGATGCCACGGATTCCTTCCACTGATCTGGAAAATCTAAAGCTGACAGTATATCTAGGAACTAATTACATCATATTAATGACTGTTCAGATCACAGAACAGCATCCATTTGTGAGAGAAGATACGTATTTCTGTAGACTAACAATTTATTAGGTTCAGATGTATTTCTTTTTTGGGGGGTAGTGCCTTTAAACTCTTGCATTTGTGGAATGCCAACAAGAGAATTCAGGAAAAAAAAAAAAAAAAAAAAGGACCTCCGAGCAGTCAAAATGTGTGTCACCAAGTTCCCACCCTGGCGTTTATGCCCTTTCAATTCTTTGGGGAGCTTCTTGATCCATTCCTCAAAGATTCTTATGCTTAATGTTGGTTTTTCGCAGCCTTGATCATCTGCCTTTCAGACCCACAGGAGACTGCAGGTAGCAAAGGAGAGGGTTTGCAATCGGTGGCCCAGAGAGTGATGTCACCGGCCGATTTCGAAGGGGCGCAGCTGTGGAAAGCCCACTCTGAGCTGGGGCTGACTTCTGTTCTCCACGGGTTCCCAAGGACAGCTTCACAGCAGAATAATTAACTTGTATAATGACAATCTTGTCTCATTGAAAGGGCCACACTATGCTCAATAACTCCAGGTAAGAAGGCAGGGAAATATATAATTCATCGTTAAGAAGGGTTCCTTCAAAATGAGACAATAAGGAACTTGCGCCTTAAAGGATACGCTTTCAACTCTAGTGCAAACTCAGCTAACGAGGCTGACTCATCCCGCAGGGACCCCAGGTATCTGAGACTTTACTCTCTCATCCTAACACACGGTGTGCCTCAAAATTCAAGGTCTGGGGACCATCTAATTTGCTGTCGTTAAATGCAGCGGCCGATTCTGCCAGGACACTTCAGCTTTTGGGGGGTTAATTTTCCCAAGTTGCCTGTTCTGTTTTTACCAGCATGTTTTACCAGCTCTTGTTGCATTTGGCTGGGACAAGTGAGGGAAGTGAGTGGGAATCCGGGGAGAGAGGAGTTGCTCCCTTTGGGGGATCTTGTTTTCCTAAAGTAAATTATGTTTGTTCACTGATCAAGAAGTAAACCTTAATTCTTTCTCTTTAGGACATCACAAAAGATGATGTTCGAGGTTTGAAAACTGGAGATTAAAAAGCCCATAATGGATGCCTGTGATATCATTCAAGGAACTAGTCATGAATTTTCTAGAAGCTTTCTGTCCCAGCATAAGGAAAGGAAACAAGAGGCTCTATAGAGATTGCACTAAATTCCTAGATAGCAATCCAAAACGTTCGCCTCTCCCATAGTCTGCTTAAAGAAATTTGCAAAAGTAATGGAAAAACACTGCCAAGTCTGTAGCATTACTCAAGGAAGACTTCCAGAATTCCATGCACGTCAGCTCCTTGGGTATGTTTCCCTATGATACGAACACACCAGTTGGTCATGCTACAAAACTACGTGTCAAAAGGCAAAGTCCAAATGACATTCTACTCTGCTAGTTTTCAAATTCCGACATCACATCTTAAGATGAAATCAATACCAAATACCACGTTTTGATTCAGAAATCTATAAGCCCCCCCTCCCCCAGCATCTCATAAATTCCATTTAGCATCTTAAACCACCAATTAAAATAGGCTTTGACATTTAATTTGCTTATTTCTTTAGAAACACACCATCAGATCTAACCCCCTAAACAAATAAGAATAAAAATTGGATTACGTGCTAAATTATAATAGCTGTTATTCTAAGAGGCTGAATATCATTATATCAAAATTCCCCATAGTTGATTTTTTTAAAGCCATTTCTTCATTTTTTGACACTACATCTGGCACAATGAATACAGATGATCATTTGTTTATGTATCTGTCTAACTGCCTTTCCCAAACACAGCCAGATGGAGTCTTTCAGAATCAAATTAATTTCAGATTAATTCACTCTGGACCCACTCCAGTTTCATGACTCTTCGCTTTGAGGCATCAACCAAATTGATGTGAAGTCATGAACTTAAAAGAGCACAGGTTCCTTGATATCAAGGGGGAATAAATAGTACAAGTCAGTGGTCGCTCCCCGTGCCCAGAAAGAAATCCATCCTAAGGCCTGACCAACATTTCACCATGTCAGAGTCATCCAGGAAGAATTTCCTTGTGGATCCATATAGGATCATGGTTAATTTCACATCCAGTATTCACAAGGCCTTGGGATGATTCCAGTAAAAATGAGAGACCCAATGACTAATGTCAGGACCCATGACATTATGGTAAACTTGCCATATACACAGAGCCAGGTACGCCCCCCCCCCCCCGCGAAGCGACAGAGTTAATTCTAAACACCTGAAGTGCACATTCTCCCTCTCCAGCTGTGGGTACTGAAGGAACTAGACACAAATGTAACCAGGCTTTGCATGCTGTCAATCTCGGTGGATGCCTTTATTACTGTACTTGTTTCAATTGCAATTTGGGTTTCCATGGAGACACAACAGTCAGCTCTAGAAAATTATAAGATAAATGTCAGGTGGTGATAACGGTGTTAATGAAGCTTCGGTGACAAGCAGCTCTGCGCTTCAAATAATAAGCTTATTTCTATTAGCATATGTATAACCTGTCAAAAAAACCTGGAAGAGAGTATTAAAAATGCAATATCTATCTATCTATATTTAAGAGGAGAGGGGATAGACCCCTCTGGAGTGGCTTAAATTTGGTGGGTCAACCTGAACAAGAAAAAACAAAAGTAATGGCTGGTTTTGTGGGAAAATTAAGCACCAGTGATGGCTCCCAACGAGGCTTTCACTGACATGAGGCAACACCTTACTTCACCCAGTACTGGATGGAGTTTTTTTCTTATAAGGTGGTTAATCTCTTTTGTCTCTGGAAGAGCTCAACTCACGAGGTCTGTCCATGGCAGACTGCAAGCTTCTGAGAAATAAACGCCAAAACCAGCCGCATGGTTGGCTAACTACCACTGGGTCGCTAGAATCCAGAATCTGAAACCACCTTTGAGTAGTCTACTGCCGCCAAACGTGTGCTGCCAAAATTTTCCCCGGAAGGACCTGTCAGGTCCCTCAAAACTGCCAACTGTGGGTTTCTGTAAGCTTGATGCATTGGAAACATACAGGTTCATGCTGTGGGAACGTGAAAACAGTGCAAGGCCAGATTTTAGGAAAAGTCCCTGCAGGAAAAAGAAGTTTCCTTTTGTTTGGAAAAGATGATTCAGACGTGGAACACATTTTTTACGTTCTCTTTGTGAACATCCTTAAAGATCCTGAGATATGACAAGGGTGATAATAATGCCAATCAAAGACAAAAGGAAGACCCGCCCACAAGAACTTGCTCACAGTTCAATGCTCAGTGACCTGGCCATAGGGCCTGCCGTTCTTTCATTCCCCCATATTTTTCCTTCGTTTATTTAACAACTTTAGTGAGTGCCAGGCACTGTTTCAAAACTCACTGATGAGTTACGACACAATCACTGCCCTTACGTTTCTCATTGCTTAATGGCTTGTGCAACTGAATGTCCAAGTTTGAACCAAGTATCACAATATTTCTTTTTTTTTTTTTCTTCCCCCCCCTGTCCAATGTTTGGTCCCTTTTGAAGTGACTACATGACTATATTTTTTTCTGGGGCAAAGCAACTCCTTTTGCTGTAACTCTACATTGGGATGAGCTGACTGCTGCAACCCTCCCCTATCCACCCTATCTCTGTCTGGATTTCTATAACAAAAATACCATAAGCTGGGTGGCTTAGAGACAACAAGCATCTACTTTTCCCAGTTCTGGAGGCTTTAAGTCCAGGGTCCAAGTACCAGCAGATTCAGTGTCTGATGACAGCCCACTTCTTGGTTCATGGACGGCTGTCTTCTTGCTGTGTCCCCTCACATGATGAAAGGGGTGAAGGAACTCTCTTTTCTAATGGCACTAACCCCCTTAGGAGGGTTCCACCCTCATGACCTAAGCACCTCCCAAAGGCCCCATATACCTTTTGATACCATCACCCTGGGCATTAGGTGTCCACATACGAATTTTGGGGAAACACACTCATTACTACGCTCGACTCCTTTCCTCCCACTCCACCTTCCAGGAGGAAGATGGATGGGGTCAAACCCAAGGTTCGGGATGCCACTGGCTTTGGTGCTAGGGCAGAAACGTGTGGTGCAGCTTTTGAAGAAGCTACAAGTTACTGTTTCCCCGCATTTTTCTCTTTAGAATGTTCTCTCCTAACTCCATATGGCTGGTGTACCACGTACCAGGGCTGCCTCCCACTCCAAGCAGTGGGTGCCTCTCCCAGCTTTGCAAGATCTAGCATGACAGAGGGAGATCCAGGGGGAAGTGGAAAAAGAATGGTTCAATCCTAATGCTCCGGTTTTTAGGAGAAAGGTTATATGACTTTCCCTAACAGCCTGTCCCTACAGTCTTTCCTGCCTGACTGAAATCACCATGAGGCTTTGAAGACCCAGGGATCTCAAGCTAGGGTTTGGTCCACAAGAAACAGCCTCGGGCTTCCATTTAGCGTAAGGCTTAGCTCACAGAACACAAAGATCTTCTGGCTCTCTTGTGGCCAAGCTGCCTCTCCAGAGACAGGTGTCCCACCCACGCCACAGCTTGTCACCACACACAGTGTCCCCTATGCATGCATTATGGTACAGGTTCAGGTGTAATAAAGCTGACAGAAGACTCCAGAGGTCAAAATCCTCTCCACCTCACTCAAGAGTAAGGAATATATATCCTTACCTCAAAGCAAAATAAAAACAACACAAAACCAACCAAAAACCAGCAACAACAATAACAAAAGCCTATAATATCATCACACGCTCCAAAGCTCCTCGATTTGTCTTCCGGTTATCCCACCCAGAGAAAAAGGATGGGAGGAAAAATAACTCAAGAGCACATATAAATCCCAAAACATTAGCAATGGGATTCTTCAATAGGGCCAAAGGGGTCATCTGAATCCGGGGAACACAAAGGGAAAGTCATGAGGTTTAAGTTTAATAAGTCAACTTGAACTATGGGGCGTAGAGACTGAAAACTTTTCAGTCGTAAATCAAGTAATTTGATACTATGTTACTGAAAACTGGATGAAGCAGCATCTGTGGTCATGGAAACAAAAAGATTACACACAGCATGCCTCTGACCAACCAGTTAAATATCCTCAACCTTTTAGGAGCTTTCTTTTGACTAGTACTCCTCATTTTCTTTTGCTCCTGTTAGAACTTTTCACAAAATTTCACATCAATCTTGAAAGGCTTCGGAGAGTCAAACCTTGAGACTGAAAAGTCACCTGCAATGATTATTGTTGGTATTTTGAAATTACTGAAATAATTAGAGTTATCTTTAATAACACCATCACAAAGCATATTACAATAGTTCTTCAATTTTAAAATGACAGCTCTAAACTGGGGCAACCAAAATTACGATCATAATTTTCCAGAACTGACAATATTTGCTAAATAGACTCCTCCAAGAGGAGGAGGTTATACGCGTGGGAAATAAATAGGAGATTACAATTTAAGTGTGGCGGAGCTTTAACAAGTGAGTTCAAAAGTGAAAGCAGAAAACAAATCGCTGCCTAGGTTTTTGTTTTCTTTTGTTGTTGCTTCAGGTTGAGAGGTTTGACTACATTTAGGCAGCTTAGCCTTAGTTGACAGCAAGCAGGGGGCAGGTACCCACTACGATCAGCAGAGCCCCACCGTCTGCTTTGAAAGGTATCACAAATAGCTTTCCAATTTTGCGTGTTTGTTTTTACAGACAATGGTATAAGGACAATCAAATCAAATACACTGAAGAGATATTACCATAATCATTCAAGTCATTAAAAACTACTGTGGAAGAAGCCCTTCCAAGATAACGTGGAATAGATCGTAAGTTCCTCTGGGACTTGGGGTGACGGGTTCATGCTTCTCTGAAAATTGGACACACGACAGAAATAGCATTTCGGTCAGTAACTATGCCAAGAGCATGACGATTTTAAGCCACGGACAGTGAGATACCTATGATCTTGTCTTTAGCTGCAGGTTTACTTTGAAAATCATGATCCATTTGTTTTTCTAGAAGACTGATGGAGGGAAAGCAAAACTTCCCTTACGTTACCAAAAAGAACAATGAAACAGAAACACCACTGAGGCTGAAACCCGAAAACTCATCAAGGACAGGATGATGCAGAAATTTTAAAAACAACACCCAAATCACTATGAAAACGATTTTAATTCCCCTCCCAAGGTCATATGGCATCAATTTTGGAAACCACATTTCCCCTGGGAAATAGAACTGTGTGAGGTTTTCTGTGTCCACGGTATCATGAATATATTTAACAGCACAAGGCGCTGGGATTTTGGAGATCAGCTGACTAGAGACAGTACCCCTGAATGAAGGCATGAATCCCTGAGGACAGGGTGCATTCCTATGCAGGGAGAATTCAAGATGATAATCATGTACCTGCTGTTAACTATACATATGCTTGGAGATCAGTGTGCTTTTGAGGCCTGCACATAGAGGTTTCATTAGCGACCCAAAATATCATGATCTCTGTGGACACCTTGGCAACTTTCCACCTCAGCGCACAGGGACCGGGAGTGCAAAGCACAGAAAGATCTAGAAATAACAGGAATGCCAGATGTGTCCTAAAGCTATGCTCAGAAAGAGCAAACCCTCCTGTTTACTTCAGATACTGCTCCTGGAAATCCCAACCCCCTTGGCCGTGAGACTTACAGACATGTGTACTGCATTTACAAAAGGGATTTGTTCTTTTGGGAATTTTCACCTGGAGGACGTAAAACCTAAAGATCTGTGGCTTTGGCTGTGTGGGAAAGTCAAAATGCATCAGCTGATGAAGGCAGGGGATCTCCTTAATATGCACATTAATAATTTAGGTGTGGGAGGGAGGCATTGGGCGTAAATCAGTAGAAGGTCCCCTTGGTAAATGGGTTACTCGTGATAAATGGTTTCTAGCTAGGAGGCAGTTCACCTGTGAACCCGGGATGATGAGATTTACTGAGGCAATTTTTAATTCACTAACTGGACATTACTGACAGGCTACCAGCATTGTTTTGGGTTTTTTAGACAACAATCAATAACAAGGGCAACTTGCTTGGCTGACTGGAGGGAGATACAGCTCTTTTTTTTTTTTTTTTTTTCCTCTTTAATTAACAATAACATTCAAGACCCGGACAGAGAATAATGGTAAAATAAATTATGGAACCACTTACGTATGAAACCATACATTATTGAAACTACTCTAAATGGGTCCTTAATCTAAATAAAGATGGTCATTTTAGGAAGCCAAGCATCTCAAGAATTAGAAAGGACACAATGTTATTCTGACCCAAAATATAAAAGGTGCGTCACTTTGCCAGCCGACCAAAGTATCAACCGCCCTTGATTTTTATTATGATTCATGTATGTCTCTACTGCTGCCTGAGTCTCAGCTTCAGTTAGTTACAGCCCTGTATTTCTGTTGGCTAAAGACAGGAGAAAGAAGCAATCGGGCAAAATTCACTTCCAATATTTACACTTTGCGTATCCCAAACGGTCAACAAAAGCAATTCTATCCATTCTATACAGTGTGAATGACGCAAGGACCACCTCGGGCAAAGCATGAATGATGATGCATGATGGGGTCACGGTGCAGGATTCTCTTTGCTGCTAACAATACCGACTCTAAGATGGCTAGCCTACCTTTCACTCTGTTAGTTTTAAGACCAGGCATCTTAATGAATGCAGTAGGAAAAGCATAGGAACCCCTTATTAAACCAGGTCCTTGCCATACAGGTTCTGTTTTTACTGCTGCTTAACTTAACACCAATAAACAAGAATGCAGGGTTTTCTTGGGCAGCTCTGATGGTGCTAAGCTCTAGAACTCCTTCAGTGTAAGTTTTGTTTTAACCTATGTATACTCTCTCTGACACCATCAGGGCAGTTGTCATTCTAATGTGTGGCTCTCCACGGGGTAGAACCTTCTTTGCTGCCACCATGACCACTGCCCCTGCCGGAAGGAAAGAAATCTCACCACGTGGGGAGCCTGGGCATGGCTTTGCTTGGCTGTTTTACACACTTGCGGTCACGTGTTCATAAAAATGAATTTTCAAGTGACACAGTAGCTTGCAATCTCCAGTCTATGCCATGGAGATAATTATGATCAGAGCAATTTCCTCCCTATAAAAGCGGCCAACAGTGATTGCATATACTCCCTATAACTTACAGTCCACATCCAATGCAAGAGAAATCCACTTGCCTAACATCCACTGCCACGTGATTATGAAACACCGATCTCAATCGTTTTAACAGGCTTACCCTACTTAACAAAGACATCCTGGTTTGTATGCATGGGGGCCACGCTCAAAAAGGCTTATGGGGACAAGCTTTGCACAAGCATTTTATTTTTTAATGACTCCAGAAGCTCTTGGGGCTCATCATATTAAAGGAAACAAAAAGGGAGGAAAGTAGCATTGGTTTTTAATTACTTCTACCTCTGAAGCTAACAGTGTTCAAACAAGAATTCTTTGAACATCCAAGAAACCAACCCAAGTGCAGACTTTCTGACTTGGCCAGTTGTCAAGTTCTGCCCGTACCACTGCCGCAGGCATGGAGATTTCTCACTGACGGGACAAGGCAGACACTAATAAAACGTTGAAGTTCCTCTCCCCAAGGCATCATCCTTTGCAAAAACAAAAACCTGAAAGTCTCAGGTAGTAATTTCTCTTCAATCCATCACCTCTTGTTCATTTCTGTGGTCATCCTCCTAAAGTATCTGTGTGTCTAAGCAGAGAGCCTGATGCATACAAGGGACTGGTGGGTGGATGGATGGATAGATCAGATAAATAATCCATCTCCTCAGGTCCTGATCTAAAATTCTAAGGACTCCTTGTGAGTTTTATTAAGGCACCATTCAATCTGAGTCCAAATTTGTAAAACCATATTTACCATTTTGGCTCCATCCTTTTCTTTTAAATAAACATCCATTCTGATCTAGTTCTGTCTTCATGTGCTATGGGCTTGGGCTGACTGCTTGCGGCACTGCCTTATTTTTTCACCTAGGAGACACGAGGGAGATCAGGCAAAGATAAAACTGCACGGCTAAACACACTTAGGGACATGGCTGTGGGTTGTAAATGGAAGGAGAGCGATCTAATGACACGGAGAGCCAAGGTGCCTCTGGATTCAGAAACAAAGAATCCTGACCAGTGACCCAACGATATACTCCAATCCACTTTGCGTGTAATTTTCCTTAGCCAGCTAAGGATGAATAAATAGCAGACACACAGGCCACACAAGGGATAATAAAAATAGAGCAAAAAGGGAAAAAAAAGTTTCTGGTTTGCATTGTAACAAAAATGATTCCTCCCTTTATTATGAAAGTTTGCTCACTTAAATCATCACCTTGTACACCTTAAACTTACACAATGTTATAAGCCAAGGATATATCAATAAAGCTAGAAAAAAAGAAAATTCAAATAAGTCTGATTATCAAGATCTGAAACACAGCAATGTTTATTCATTATTTTATCCCTTTATTTATTTTTTTTACAATATGTGTAGAGATATATTTGTTATGTTAGAAAAAAGATATCCTAGTGAAAAGCCTGGTCAATTACATGTTGGGCCCTTCCAGAAAAATTCATATGACTGCATGTAAAAACACTAATAAGATACCATTATTTGAATCACTCATTCATTCAATATTTACCGAGTGCTACAAACTGTTTCTAGAAGAGTGATGAATGGAAATAGGGAGGGTGTTGATGTTAGCCAGACCCCAGTTGAAATCCCAGCTCTGCAGCATTCTTGCTACCTAACCCTGGGCTAGTTACTCGGAGTCCCAAAATCTTCCACTAGACAGTGAGTTTGCAAGGACCCCTCTCTCTGTGCTAACAGCACTTGGAAAGAGTATGGGTGCTCTTACAACATTCTCTGATTTTTTTTAGTCAAGTAATACATGAATACGGAAAAAATGCATACACGAGTAAGGAATAACTGTTTCTCATGCAGGGTAAACAGCAGTATACAAAAGCCACATTTTAAATGGAAGCCACGTGGCCTAACACCACCGCAAGCATCCAAGATGCTAACATGAAGCTTAGCCAGTACTGAAAATGATGTTAAAGGAAGAAGAATGAAGGCCCTTCGTCTATACGAGAGGGGCCTGCCTGGATCCTCTGGATGCTGCTGGGTTTCCGTGTGGCTGTGCCACCCTGGGGCTGAAGGGGGTTCACAGCCCCCTCTCTCTCCGCACCCCTGCTCTCTCCCCACAGTCACCGTGCACCTACCCGGCAGCTCACTTCCTCTCTGTGCTTCGTCCCTCAACATCGTCACCCGCTGATTTGAGAATATAGATTTCCCAGAGCAATCCTGCCCTTGAAAATCTCCACCCCACCCAACGGTTCTGTGTGAACAATCTTACCTGATTCTCATATTAAATGCAATCACTCACCAGGCAATCGTGTTTCCGAACGTGGGAGCCCCACATACAACCTGCTATTATTTGCTTAGTCAGGATAAAATGCATCTCAGAGCCGCTTATGAATCCCGATGCCCCTGGAAGCCCATCTGAAGAGCAGCCAGCTTTTCCAGTGATACATAAAAGTATCTCTGCCACACAGATGCCTGAGACTCATTTGTAGACCAATTACAAGACTGGAGAGGCAGCAATGTTTTACATTTGTTCTGTTTTGTATTTTTAGCCCTGGCTTTTTCCTTTCATGGATTATGGTAAATACAACATTTGCTTCCAGAATGTGGGACTTGCTAGGATCATAAAGGAAAGTGCCTAACAAGCAGATTACCTTTGGCTATTGCATTATAGGGATGCAGACAGTTACACTAAGTGGCTGGCTTTAGTCATATTCCAATTCTATTAAGCTGCCTTGCTTAGAAACACAGAAACAAACAAGGGAACCTCAGTGCACAGTGTGTTTTCAACTCCTGGCCCCCAATCAGCATGTCCGTCCCTGGGAGGCCTTCACTAGGAGGAAGGGGGAGAAGGCTCTTAAAAAAAAAAGTCTAGGTTTCTGTAAGTTTGTTCTTGAAGTTTCTTTTTTCCCTTACCATCGTGTCATCTGCTTTCTCAACATCAAGCTAACAAAGGAATCTGGAGAACGAAGTAAAATAAGCCCTATAATTCTACTGGAAACCACATACTGCCCATATTATGGAGCCAAATACGAACGATTTTGCACGGAGCACTGTGTTCGGTCCTGGGCAGATGACATTCCTTGTGACTTTACCACCCACCGCTCAATCTGTTAATACCACATCAAATTACAATTTGTGTATTTTGCCTACTCGCCCAACTACACAAATCGTGGTGAGGATGAGCGGCAGATTTTCTTCTCTTCCCCACAAGCCTGTTGCTTCTTCCGACCTTGCCATAAATTAGCGAAATAACTGAGTTGTCAAGGTAGAATGTCTTCCAGAGGCAATTACGGTGAAACTTTGTTCCAACATTATGACACGTGGCATTTTCACTAATGTCCACATGAAACACACCAACGGGGGGCCCAGTGCATGTACCTGCAGATGAAAGGGAAATGTGCCATGTGGCCAAACATTAAGGAGCTCGCGGTCCGGGCTGTGATGCCAGGGGTATCTGGTAGTGCAGTGAGCAGGCTACTGAGAGAGAGAGAGAGAGAGAGAGAGGTCACCTGCAAGTCTGTGCATTTTATTTAACAGTTCCCCCTTTCTTTGAGGAATAAGGTAAAGACGTTTTTCACTGCTCTAAAAATAACATTAAAAAAAAAGTCAAGGGTAGCCTTTGAAGAGAAATGTATTTTAATAAAAGATGACAATACATGGGAAGAGATGCTCCGAAGAGCACTGGAAAGGTTGACACAGGGTCTGGGGAAGACGGATGCCTTGGTAAGGATTTGGACCCAGGGGATAAACTGCATGACCTATCACAGGGCACGCTAGGCTGTGTGCAGGGCCGAGGTCACCGACGTGAGGTATGCAAGAGATTAGAAATGTGAGATGAGGAGGGGACAGAATGACATGCATGTTAGAAAACTTCCAACTAAACCACCTGGGGTGAAAACCACTCCAAACACAGACATCCTAAATGCCGATGAGGGTAGGCAGAGAGTAACATCAAGAAATGTGGGGCGTGAGGGGAAGCAAGCCAGGCCAAAACATGGCGTCAAGGGAACGGGAAACCAAGCACTGAGATCTCAAGCTGTGCTGGTAGAGTCCCCAGGACCTGGAAAGAGGTGCATGTGGGTTTCTGACAGTCTCTAGCATTTCAAGAGGGTGAAGATGTTCAAATATAGAGGAGTCATGATTATTCAACATGAGCAAAATACTTGATTGAGCTGCGTGTCAGGATCAAGAGAAAGTAACAGAAAGAAGCCCCCGAGGAACTGGTGGGCTGAGGACCCCTCTGGCATCTCAAATATCTATGTGATGTGGAGTTCAAGAGTGACAGGCGGAGGCATTCCTAAGAGAACAGGAAGAAGTGAAGGAAGCAGCAGGGGAGGACGTTCTCCTTGGGAAGAGGGCACACCCTGGCTTCCCTGTAACCCACTTCTAACTGACCCGACCTTAAATCTCTCCCACTTGCTCATGCTACACCTGATCACCGAGTTCTTTATTTCTGAGCCTGGACTTCTAAGCCCTTGTCATCACCGCTCTCTTCAGGATCGCCTATACATACTTTTAATCTTGACATTCAAATTATTCACCCTTGGATCCGACTGGCAATTCCAGTTCTTTCCCTATTTCCCCTACCAGAACCCTTGGGCACAAGCTTTTATGTCCTGTTGTCTGCCTCTGCACATTTCTTCATTCCATTTCTGTACCCTAGAATTAGCTTCCTACTCCATCAAGAAGCAAATCACCATTCAAGATACAGAGAGTGATTAATTCTTCTCCAAACCAACCATACAGTTCTTGTCTATATAAACTGTCTGAGGAGTAATCACATTTTATGTAATCTCGTATATTTCCACCTTATATGTTTACCTCATTATTATATTATTTAACACATGGGACTGTGTGGTATAGTGCCAAGATCGCACACCTCGGAGTCCAAAGACCTCGGTTGGGTTTGCGACACCAGTGCTTACAAATAGGGCTGTGGAACATGAAAATACATCTGGGGTACAGTCTTTCATTAATAAAATGTCACCTGTAATAATGGGAAACATCACAGTTGCTTTAAGGATCAAAAAAAGATGTTGCATGTGAAAGTACTCCACAGACCAGGTCAATATTATATAGCTGACCCTTGAACAATATGGGTTTGAACTGTGCGGGTCCACTTATACACACATTTTCCCCCCAAATACAATACTGTCGATGTATTTCCTCTTCCTTGGGATTTTTCTTGGTAACATTTTCTTTTCTTTAGCTTACTTTATTGTAAGGATACAGAAAATAATAGAACATACAGAGTATGTGTTAATCAACTCTTATGTTATTGGTGAGGCTTCCCGTCATCGTTTATAGTTACATTCTGGGGGAAGTCAAAAGTTATTTGTGGACTTCTGACTGCATGAGGGCAGGTGCCCCAAACCTGCACATTGTTCAAGGACAAACTGTCTACTACATCCTCTGTTTTGATCTTTCTTCCCACCTAGACTCTTAATGTCTTGAGGGCAGGAACCAGGTCTAAAGAGTCCTTGGGATTTTTAACTTCATCTATCAAGGCACCTCAGGATCTAAGTAAATGTATCAGGAATTAAATAAATATGCAATGATTCATTATTTTGCACTTCAAAGTCAGTGGCAAAGGGCCTGAGGAACCAAGGCCTGTTGCTTTTGTCTCACCCGTGCTCCAGGAATGCCTGGTCTACACCACACTAACTCATTTTCCACTTGGCTCCCAGGGGAGGCTTTTGACAATGCAAACCTGTCTCTGTTGCTCCAGCTCCCTTAGATAATCTTCAAACTCTTCAGAATGATCAAAATTTTTTAGGAGCTGGTCTGGGGCTGATTCCACAGCCTCTTTTTTACCCCCGTGCATGCCCCTCAAAGTCTGCTCCGGACCCGGTGGTTTCCAATGGAGGGAACTCCCTCTTCCCCCGTCCTACCTTGTGGGGCTGCCTCAGCTCCATTCCTTTGGCCGAATCCTATTTGACCTTGAAACACTCTTTAGGGAAATCTTCTCTCTCATTCCAGTCCCTGACTCCAGAATACGTCAGAGTACCACAGCACCAGATATATGACTTAGGGGGCAGGCTTCCTGACAAAGGGGGGCATACCTTCAAATATTCACTCCCAGAGCTCAGCACAGTGCCTGGCACAGGGTGAGTGGTTAAAATTTATACTGAATGAATGACTGTATGGATAAACTTAAAAAAAATTAAGTCAGCAACTCTACTTTTAATGCACATAAGGGATGGGCATTATTTCAGAAAATTATAACAAATATGAAGACATTACATCTCAAAGAGCTTAAATTTATGTGTTAAGCAGAATTCAGTATTTTGTACAACTCTTCAACATATCAAAATTTTGTTTCATGATTAAAAATATATTCTTATAAGATGTGGTACATATACACAATGGTATATTACTTGGCCATCAGAAAGAATGCAGTCTTGCCATTCACCATGACGTGGATGGAGCTAGAGTGTATTATGTGAAGTGAAATAAGTCAGAGAAAGACAAATACCGTATGACTTCACTCGTATGTGGAATTTAAGAAAATACAGATGAACATATGGGAGGGGGGTAAAAAAAGAGAGAGAGGGAAACAAACTATAGAGACTCTTAGAGAACAAACTGAGGGTTGACGGAGGGAGGGGTGCGTGGTGGGTTAAGCGAGTGGGTGTTAAGGAGGGCACTTGTTTTGTTGAGCACTGGGTGTTGTACGATGAATCAACGAATTCTGCTCCTGAAACCAATATTGCACTGTATGTTAACTAACTAGAGTTTAAATAAAAATTTGAAGGAAAAAAAAAAACATGTTCTTATAAAATGAAATGAGTCTTATCAAAGCAAACACAACCACTGAAGCAGAGAGTTGCCTGAGGCTCAAAGGTAGACCAAGGCAGAATGGAGATGATTCTATGTCCACAGTATTTTACAGAAAAGCATGCTGGAGAGACAAAATGGGCCACTTATATATACATCAAGGGATGAAACCTAAAATACAATTCCTGTTCTTTTGGGTAGCTAGAAATGGGAAAGCATAAAAAACTACCAACAGATTTCTTTTAAGGCAAGTTTAATTACTGTTCAGTATTTCTGATTAACTGATTAAGCAGGGAGGCTGTTTTCTAAGACAGAACGCTGAGCTCACCATCCCATAAAAACTGGAAGTGGGCATTTTTACTCTGACTTTAAGTGAAACCCCAAGAAACTGTTTCTGGCTTAAACTCCTAGCAAAGAATGCAGATGAGAAATTCAAGATGGCTTAGTCTAGGGGCGTAACAGCGGTGGTCTCTATGACTTGAGAAAGTGTTCGCTGAATAAAACATTACTGAATGAGGAAGCCTCATTTAGGGTGCTGGGAATGGAAAGAGGCGGGGGAAAGAACAGGAATTTGTAGAACGAGGATTTATAGGGTAAGGCAAGTAACCAGATGTGGGGGCAGGGCGAAGAGAGAAGAGGAAAGCAGTGAAGATCTGATAGGTTTTATAACCTAGAAGACGCAAGAGGATTCCTCTTAGCTCCCTGACAGTCATGGCCCCTAAAGGAGGGACCAGAATAATACTGGAAGACGTATACATTAATTGCACTGAAATAACTCACAAAAATTACTGACAGTAACTTTCCCCCTGTAGGTCTCACTTTTACATAAAAATTACATAATCTGCATGAAAGTTTCATCCCCAAAAGTAACTGAAATATTTATAAGGAAACAGCAATATGGCCCCTTTTAGCACATAATGCCACTAATATTCAGGTAAGGTTTTTTAGTTATTTAAAAATATTCCTCCAAAAGTAGACCAATGGTTCAAAAATAATCCTGAATTTTAACAGGATTTCTTTTCTCATTCTTTTAAAACTATTTTTTAAACTGTGTTTTGTAAAGATAAGCTTTCCTGAAATGTAATTTTTATAATTTAAAAATTTACCATTACAACTGAAGTACGAAAGACTCCTAAAACATATAAAAGGATTTAAAGGTACTGGCAAGCTACAAAATCCTGGTAATTTTTTCCCCATTGTTTGAAATCGTACTGATTTCAATATAAACGGAGCATTTGCTCATCTCGGTTTCTTTACAAGTAATATTCTCAGAAGCATTATTGTTTCTGTAGATACTCTCTATATGGGGCGGTTGTGAAATTCTCAATGTGATGATGGTAATTCATTTTCATGACTTAAGTAATTGAGCCTATCTTTAGAGTTATTAATTATAATTACCTTATACTGTACTTCCAAAGGAAAATAGGATAAACAGCATGTAATCACTCCAACCATACTGTAAAAAACAGTAATTATATATTAACTTCCCATCAGTTCAGTCACATACGACTGCACGGAATTCCTTCAGCACGTTCGAGGCTCAATGTACACGGTAAGCACGGACTTTCTTTCCCTTATGCTTGATAATTTACGGCCTTTTCCAACCACCAAGGTTCACCTGAAATCATTACACACTGCTTAGGAGGGAGAACGTGGCTCTTGAGTAAGAGATGGTTTCCCCCTGAACACATGCCATGCACGCCACCATCCCCGCTCCCTAAAAGAGAACAGGGTTTGACATCTGTTCAGCAAAAGCAGTTCATGATACCTGCCCCAATCCTTTTACAAGAGAAATCTGGCAGCATATATTCAGGCTAATCTCCTCTGTTAGATTATAAATTCTTGGAGGGTCAGCCTCATTTTGGGAACCGCCATGGCACGCGGCACCATTCTGCATGTTTGACGCCCTTGGAATGTGTGTCTGCAGAAGGAATAAAATCAAGTCTCTAAAGGAAAAGACATGGGAGAAGCACGTAAGAGTTATGTTGCTTTGGAAGGTGCTGGATGCTCACAAGTTTGCTGTGCTTCAGCTGGAAGCTGGGTCTGGGTGGTTGAGAGCTGTGGGTGGGACACGGAGCAGGTATTCTCCAGCATGGCCCGGGCCCCTCTGGGGACTTTGGCCTTAGCCTCAGGGCAAAGGTAATTCTATTTTGTATCTCTGGTTTTTTTTTTTTTTTTTAAGAAACATTCTAGGGGCGCTTAGGTGGCTCAGTCAGTTAAGCATCTGCCTTCAGCTCAGGTCATGATCCTGGGGTCCTGGGATCAAGTCCTGCATTGGGCTCCCTACTCAGCGGGGAGTCTGCTTCTTCCTCTCCTTCTGCCTCTCTTCCCAGTTTGTGCTCTCTCTCTCAAATAGATAAAACCTTTAAAAAAAACTCTCATATTTAATAGGTACACAGCTCCAAGAAACAACAGCTGGTGGGAAGTAAAAATCCCATAATTATTACTGTCAATATTTAAATGCCTCTTTTATGGGGATTGCCATATTCTGCTACAGTATAGCTTCACAAAGTGCTAACTTTGCTCAGATCATTGTTACCATCCTAAATTGAGCATTTACTGGTTGGTAGATCCACCAGTAAATAATGCATTTGCAAATTCCTATCATCCTTCGGGTATATATTATAAAGAAACACATTTGAAGCTTCCAAGATTACAGATCAATGAAAGAATATGGGTAATTCTATTAAGAAAAGTTTACCTGTTTGTTGAAGTGCATGTAGAAATGGTTGTGGAAAAAGGTCGGTAAGTTATTTTGTAGAACCTAATTTGCCTTATTTTTTTGGGAAGGGCATATAAAATATATATATATATATACTGGCTTCTTCTAAGTAACAATAAATAATGATGATGATAATCAGAGCTACTACTTACTGAGAGCTTATTTTATGCCAGGCCTTTGGGTAAGCATTTAACAGCTATTCAGTTATTTAATATATTCTCTATCCCTATTAGGTAAGTAACTATTACTGAGGCCATTTTATACATGAGAAAAACGAGTCTAAGAATTAAGTCCCACGGCCACAGAGTCAAGTGAGAGAGTCATGACATGAACACAGAACTGTCTGACCCCAAAGACTAAGCCTATCACTGTACTCATGCACAAACCTGTACGGATGTGGCCTCTACCCTCTGGAATTTACAAACATCCAACTCCTGAAGAATGTACCTTCCATTCAGAGTCCTTAAATCACCGAAGGGCAATCCCAGGAGAACTAACTGAGGAGTATCACATAGGACATTTCTAACTCACTCTAATCTATTGACTTCTTTAAAATTCCCCAGGGAGGATATTCCAGTGTCCTCAGCAATGTGAGCTCGTAGCAATCTCTAGTATCTCAAATGATCAAAAAAAGTTTCCTCTATCTTAACTTTTATTTGAATTAATGTATTCTGTAATCATGCACTTTCCAAGTGTGCCTTCCTTCTCCTTGGATTTTTCTTATGTATGTGTATATGTGTGTACGTGTGCAACACACACACACATTCAAACTAGGTAGCATTTTGAGAACAAAAATACTAATTTTATCTGAATCTACCTCTACATAATTAGGTAATTAACCCTTACTTTATGACTGGCTAACAGCAAAGCAGCAGAATGATATGCTCTCTGAAGCAGAAGTGGCCTTTGTTTCAAGAATTCCAAATATTCTACAGTGTAACAGGGGATATTTTAAGTGCTATTTAATACTATACATTATTTTTTTTAATTCATGAAGTAGGATGGACTCAGCATGGGGAAAAATCCAGATGGAAGGAGGAGTAAAGAGTAACACCCAAAATACTGCTAATTACCGTTAGTACCCCTCAGCAATTAACCATGTACCAGACTGTGGGTTCTTTGTTACAGTCCTGAATTATTTGACTATTAACTTTCATACATGCTGTTTTCCCAACCAGACTGCAAAATTCTTAGAGCCTAGGAACAATGTTATGCTATCAGCTCAAGTGCTTGGCACAGGGCCTTTCTCTTAGGAACAGAATGAACACTGGTGAACTGGCTGATAGGTTGAAAATGTCAGCTCCCGGTTTTCAGGCATCTGCCTGAACCTTACCATCCAAAGCCAAGTCACATTTCTAAGCACGTGTAGAGCAGCACATTTGGGCTCCACATCTGCTTCTGTGCATTTCTCTCTTCCCAGCATCTAGTGAAGCGCCTGGTACATTAGAGACCATGATAAATATTTACTCAATGGATGCAACTACTCTCAAAGAGCTGAGAATCACCGAGAAGCTCACAAGTCCAAGATCACAGGCTTCACCCCAGAGAGTCTGCTCCTGGGGGTCTGGGGAGAGATCCTAGACTCTGCACCAATGCCCCCAGGGACACTGGTATTTACAGACCTCAGACAAGCACAAACCTTATCCATCTGCTGCCAGGACTCCGCAAAAGGTCCTTGGTCAGGGCAGCCCATGCTATTTGGCCACAATGCAGGGGAGCAGTACTGGCCAATTTTATGAAGGGAAGACCAACGAGAAACATGACAAAGGCACAGTGGCTGACAGCACCCCTTGCCCTGGGACCTCAGCCTGTTATCTTTTGAGAAAGAAGAAAAAAAGGACTCTGGATATTTAGAATATTTCTTAGGAAGGCAAGAGACTTTCCAATAGTGTAAATCATGGCCATTGGTACAATTATTTTCATTCTCAGAAAATCGCTTGCTAAGTCATGAACTATAGTGAAGACAAGTTGGGAGAAATGCATTTTTCATTGATGAAAGCTCAATTATTTTGGACAAACCAAAGGAAACATAATGTACAAGCCATGTACTTGGTTCGGGCTCCTCACCTCCTCTATGTCATGCACACGTATACACACAAAGACAAGTCAGGGAAGGGAGAAATTGCTAAAAAGAGGTGTGCAGGTTAATATAGAAACTGCATATGAATTATTTTAAAAGAAGCACCAAGATATTGATGGCACTGTGGGGGAAAAATTAGGCAGTATTTTAAGCTAAGATGGGGCATAAAATATCACAAGACACTGTACCCTAATGGGGTGGTGTAGGTCACGTGACTTCTTGGGAGGAACCGTGCTTGAGAGGCAGGACCAGGGACCCAGTCTCCCTCTCGGGGTCACTTATCCTCAAAGCATCAGTCAATATATGAATGCCCACTCTTTTAGAACTCTGGGGAGTTCTAAGAAATTGCCTTGGAAGATCACATGAGAACCTGAGATCTCCAACAGCCCTGATGCTGGGCACTGTGATTTGGGTTTTATCCTCTCAAGCCAGTGGCCAGAATGGTTTCAACTTTTTAAAAGGAAAGCGTTTCAATTCAAATTTACAGACACCTGCCCCTTCAGTTTTCCAGTTCCGCCTCATCTCCTCCAACCAGGAGCCGTCCTCTGTGCACCGTGGAAGGTGCAGGCAAGGCAAGGTACCCACGTATTTCCGATTCTCTCCACTGGCCCTACTTGTCGGGTCCTGCTACCCACGGAAGCACTAAAGCTTACAAACAAGCTTTCATACCAAAGGTCTGTGGCGCAGCAGGCACTCTCAAGGTGCGGGGACGGCGGTAAAGTGGAGGCACACAGTCTCTGCCTTCACGGAACGTGCCTAGCATGGAGGACCGGCTTCCCCCTAGCTAACCACAAGAAAGAGGGGTGCAGAAAGGAAAAGCCCATCATGCCTTGGGAGACCCCAACAGGGATGCCTGACCAAATCCAAGTCCCACGCCTCCGATGAGGTAAGAACGAGTTCTATTTAGAGCCTTCCTTGTGGCTCTCTCAAATTTCCAAGGGGAAGCATCTTCTTGGGGGACACTTTGCGACCGGCTCTTTCAGAGTCCCCAAGAGCAAGTCCACCACACCTCTGCACGATGAATAAGCCGAACCATGGGATGTGAACACAGCTCTGAGGAGTAACTGTAGACTCACAGGGAAGTAGGACAGGCACAAGTTCTTGCAGGGGAACAAAGTTTCTTCAGGCTGGAATGTTCGGCTTTACTGCAACATGTCCTTCATTCCGGGAGGAGATGGGGAGGAGAGCAGTATTCGTCTCCTTAAGGGAGTGTGATGACATCCTTAGTAAAACAAGTATCATTATGCCCGTAACTACACGCTGTATAGAACATAGCCAATCACATAAAATTCTAACCAAAAAAACAAAAAACAAAAACCAAAAACCAAAACCAAAAAAACCCCATGAGAACCTTTGTGTGATAGAGGAAAGCCAACTCTGAAAGCATGACAAACTTTGCTGCACAAGTATTACTTTTTTCACTCTTGGCTTAGTGCTGGCTAACTTGGGGCAGGGGCATCTTGAAAGCTTTCGAAGTTCTTTGCAGGTTTAGTCCTAAGGAATGACTCCTCCTCTGTGAGGCAGCTGTGTATTTTCCAAGGAAGAGGCTGGGTAAGGGAAGTCAGGCAAAAAGTACCAATGCTCCGGGATGGGGGACAGGGTGCAGCATAGAACTTACTTGGACCTTTGGAGATTCCAATTTCCTCTACAAAGCAGAGACTGCTCCAATGAGTATCATATCCAATTTGGATACTTACTGGATTAAATAAGGTGATATAAATGTATCTTGGATTAGCCTATTGTATACTATTTCCCTTTTGTTTTTAAGAAATATGAAGTTTTTATTAAGAAATATTGGCTTCCCCCCCCAAGAATTTATTTATTTGTCAGAGAGAGAGAGAGAGAGAGAGAGAACAAGCAGGGGGAGCATCAGGCAGAGGGAAAGGCAGACTCCCCATTGAGCAAGGAACCCAATGTGGGACTCGATCCCAGGATCTGGGATCATGACCTGAGCTGAAGGAAGATGCTTAACCGACTGAGCCACCCACGCATCCCAAATATTGGCTCTTTTGTTCAGAGGTGAGCACATTCCATATCTTGTATATACAAGACTTCCCTCTCACAATGATCATTATTGTGATCACCATAAATTGCATGATCATTGTGCACGCCTCTAAATTGTGAAATGTGAAGAACCCTGTACTTTTACTGTTGTTCTTGGTACCAGAGCAGATACTCCTGGATCAAAGAACCAGTATTTCGATGGAAATAAAGGTCAACATTTGAAGAAAGGAACCAACATTTCATTGGGGGAGAATCAGTATTTGAATGAGGGGATCAAGATATGGATGGGGTACCCTTAATAGCTTTTACTTTCTAGATTCTGTTTAAAGAATTCTGATGATCTAAGGTAAGAAATCAAGAGTTCTGCCATCTGTCAATTCAGGGTTCCAAGACACATTATTTTACTGGATGCTCTCTTCCTTAATGGTTCCTTATGCATTCAAGGATCTCTTTAGGAGAAATAAGAGGTCTCTTGCTTCCTTCCTAGACTCTCCTACTTTCTTATTTAATGACAGAGTGCTCTCTGGATTCTAGGGTAGAGCACAAATGTAACCTCGCTATGTTCTTCAAGCTCCTTACAGTTTTATAGCTTCGAACATAATGGCACTAATTAATGGCATTTCCGTCACTCATACGTGGCCCAACATTTCCACCAGTCCTTTCGGTAGCACCCTAACTTACATAACCATCAGTACCAGAATCCTGAGGTTATTCAGAATCCTTAGTTGTCCCATTTTGAGGCTGAGAAACTTAGCTGGTGCCTGAACGGGGCAAATCTCACTGCACAAATGACCAACCCTTTGGATGCATGCTTCACAGAGGCCCCTGGGTCCACTTGGTGGCCCTGTTCTTCTGTGTTCTAAGACACCCTTTGGACATAGGATCAGTTAACAATGTGTCCACTTTCTCTCCTAGGCAGACATTTAGCATGACTTTTCATTTAAGTCTTTTGCCGCTGGAGTGATTTTGCTGCCGTCAGACTGTATTATAGATATTAGGTCTTGAATGAGCTGTAACTTTCTGCAATTGAAAATTTATAACACAAAGACAATTTCATTGGGCCCTGTTGCTGTTTAACACAGAGTCCCTTGAGTACTCAGGATCACGGGGATTTCTATGACATTACCTCTACTGCCCATACGTGCTGAATTACGAAAGTGGCTTATTTTCATTCCCTGGCTGTTCTCCTGAGTCAATTCAGCTCTGCTGGGATAAAAATATATGTCCGTGTTTCCTTCCCTTGATATTCTACCCTCATCTGTACCAGGCTTTTGCCCCTGGGAAACTATGACCTGCGCGTAAAAACTGGTACAAATAGACAAATAAGATAATGATTAAAACTGGCCTAGAAGCTTGTTTTAGATACTGGATCTTTAGCAAAAAGCAAATCTTTTGCAAGGATATCAGTGATTTTTCTCTTCCATGTAACTGACTACACCCTAGTGGACATGTGTATTGGCAGTGAAATTCCTAAAAACAAGGCAGGAGGGAGTGAATCAGGATAAAGCAGGATGACCTAAGGATAACTCAACTGAACCACACATTTACAACAGATAATAAACTGTACCTTCTGTTAAAAAAAAAAAAAAAAAACGTTTGAATTACATTCTCCACTTTTTAAAAATGAGAGTTTTATCATTAATACAAGATTTAAAGGTCAATATCCATCCACATTATTATTCAAAATCTATTATGAATTTTTCTGTGAATTAGTGTTAGAAAACCAGTTCTTTCATTAAGAGCAATCATTCAGAAGTGCTGGCTTGTATGTCTCACCAGCTGCAAAGCTAGAGTGTCGGGCCAACCCTTTAAATGGTCGTTCTTTCTCACCACGCAGTCTTCTCCTTCCCTGAAGAAATCACCAAGACCAACTTACTACCGAGCTGCAACTAGCTGCAAAGTGTATTCTATGTATAACATTTTGTTCTTCCCCGCCATTCCAAGGAAGCAACCACAAGAGAGCTGAGAACATCTCACGGTGGTTCACGGATCCATATTAACAGAGTACATAGACAATGCTGGTGGCGTTATGGGGAATAAAAAAGAAATACACTGTCCTCTCAAAAATATGTAATCTGGTTAGAAATATGAAAAGCATTTACACTTCAGAACTCAGGGCCATTGATACAAATATATGTTACATATACATATATATATATGTATACACACACATACAGAACAATATAGACATAGGTATGTGCACTTCAGACCTCAGTACTTTTAATACAAAGTAGCCATAAATGCTTTAGAAGAAGAAAATGCTATGGGGCATCACAGAAAACAAAACTATAGCATGGCAAGTAAGGAGAGAAAAGCAGGCAGCCTGTGAGGATCCTCGGGGGTCTCATGAGACAGCTTGTACCCCAGATGGTTTCGTATCAGGGAAATTGTGACCATGCTGGCATAAAGTACGTGTTTGCTGAATGAATGGCTGAAAGTATGAAGGAGCACAGATAATTGCAGAGCAAGAATGTTCCCTGGGGTCTGTGATGAACCAGGAGGGCAAACACTCAGAGTATTACAAGGCTGCAGGAAATAGAAAATGCCAACCACTAATAACGTGTCCATCCTAAAACTGGCCAAACCTCCCAGACTCACTTGGCGTCCACCCACTGATATGACAGTTTCCCTCTCTTCTCTTACTAATATGCTGCATTTTGTGTCTCAACATTGATTTAGACACAGCTCTGTGGATCGTATTAATGAGCTGCAACTAGAGTTAACCAAGGGAAAGGCAATTTTTTACACACATCATCAATGTTTCAAGACGTTTTCTTTTTTTCTGAAAACAGTTGAAAAGATGATTCCTGTCTTCTAACTACCAGTACACACATACGTAGATCTACTTGTACGTATAACGCTATCTTGGAAATTTCTGGAGATAGATCAGACTGCTCTCTTACTCCTCGTTTGTTTAATATTAGAATCTACTCTGCAAGGGCTATATTGATCTTCTTGTAAGTATACTGGTCCCTTGTTGGCCTCCTGAAACATAAGAGCAGTCACGTGTGAGCAAGTACTTCACAGATGCAGAGGTGATACAGGGTTCTGGAAGGATTCAAGATTCCTTGGTTATTACACAAGAAGCTGTGAAAGGTGATGGAAATAAATACAGGACACAGAATTACCAACTCAGGTATAGGTTTAACTGCCTTCTAAGACACTAGTCATCATCAATGAATTCTTGTTACCCCGTCATGGTTTTCTAGACGGCGCGTTTTGTTTACTCAAAGGAGGTGTAAAATGGCTCTAAGCTGCCAGAGTCATACAAAAAAATAATTTTTTTTTGTCAGATGGAGAGAAAGATCTTATTCTGAGTGATGGCAAGAAGATTTGAGGAAATATACTGAAAATTATAAGCGGATGTTGACAGAACGAGAGGAACGGTTAGCAGAAGCCACACAAACCCAAAGGCTGCGATTTTAAAAACAGGAAATTCAAGTAAGCACAGAGCATTACTCTGTTTGAAAAATAGCAGACGTATAAATTAAGTTGCCAAGGAAGACATCAAAAACAAACAGTATAAATGAGTTTTAGGAGACAAGTAGACACTTTAATGGGGGCAGCAGGGATTTAAGGCTATAGTGACAGAGGAAGGAGGTGGGACAGAGACACTGAGAGGTGGCAGGCAGTGTGACAAAATGCCACCGTCACTATTTTAATAGCATCAACTCTGGACCACTGTGCCATTTTAGAGTAACTGAAACTGAAGAAGCCACATTATTAGATAATAGATCATCGGTTTATTAAGAACAGGAGTGAAAGGAGGAACTCCATCCCTCATAGGAGTATTTTCAAAATGTAGTTGTGAAGGGTGAGTTATCCCTTCTGAGTGATTCGGTTGCTTGTGTGAAACTCTCATTTTTTACCGAATTACCCATGGTACACCTGCCTCTCCGTATCAGTGTCTCATACCCAGAGGCTCTTTCCCTGTGGCCACGTCACAAATAATACAAGTCTCTGAATAATCCCAATTCCTGGTTCACAAAAGCTTAGATTTATGCCCAAGCAAGTTAATTTTACAGCCCACAAGAGAAATGACTCTTCTTCCAGAGCCAAGGGTATGACGCTCAGGAGCCCAGCGTGCACAGTGTGAACAGCCCTGCTGTTCAATGATCTGCGCTCACCTGGGCGCAGAGGTCCCCACGCTGCATCTGTGTAAGTTCCTGGCCATTTCCACCACTCATCAGGTCAGTTTCAAGAGAGAGCCTGTTGAGCCTGAAACCATCATCCTCAATGGTGCATCTAAGTGGGTCCCATTAGAAAGGGGTCATTTAGATCGAAGTAGCTTATAACAATGTCCTGCGGTCAGCAGGCAAATTCTGCTGTGCACCTGTTTGTGATCCACCTGTGGTTCCAAGAGAGGATTTCAGTCCACGGTTTCCTCCTCCATCCTGGTCTACAAGAACTCACCTCAGGCTTTTCTTTAAAATGAGCACATGTGAATCAGAGGGAAGTATTATGTTGTCCACAGGCTACTGGAAGTAATTATTAGAGGAATTTATGAATACATATCAAAGGGATTTTGAATCCGTTGAACATCTTTTGAAATTTTACATGTGATAACAGACTGTAAGCTCCATGAGAGGAACCAAAAATGTTATATGAACCACTGTATTCCCAGATCTACTTGCAGTGCTGGGCACAGAGCAGGAGTGCATTACTAGATTTCCTCTCTGCCTGAAATAAATGGTCAGTAAGTTTTGGAAATTCTCAAGAGTCACTCAATGTTATATTTTAAAATGCTGAATCAATTTCTGTTTTAGATATGAAAACAGCAAGTGAATTACACGCATATTTGTATTGCAATTTATTTTCAACCGAGCAACATTTACCCCAACCCATTTCTATCTTTATTAGGTATAAAGAAGCTAAGTGATATTATCCTTTCCCAACCAGGCACGAAAACAGTTGGAGTCAATGTCATTTCACAGGGAAGTCATTAAGAATAACAAGCATGGCCATGTTAAGAGTGTGTAGGGATGTATATACATATAAATCTAATCTCTGAGTTTGAGAGACAAGGTGGGGGAGGGAGGAAGGGGTGAGAAGGAGAAGGGGAGGGGGAGAGAGAGAGAGAGGAAGGGAGAAAAGGTGGGAAAGAGAGAAGAAGGGAAGGAGGGAGGGGGGAAAAAGAGAGAAAGAGAGAGAGAATACCTATCCTCACGTTCCTGCGTGTGTTAACTTCATAATGATGCCATGTCTCGAATCTTCGTTAGACATCCTCCACCAGAGGTCAAGGTCTGGCAGAAGCACTTTCAGACTGTGACCTGTCAATGCCCTCATCCCTGCAGAAGGCCGGCCGCTGTCCTAATGGTAAGAATGGCCAGTCCTTTTCCATGAAGAGCAAGTATTCCACAATACTAAGGAACTGCCACCATGAAGTTCTCAGCAGCAGAAGCCCTAACGATCATTACAGAGTGTCATCACCAAACGCGTCTCCTTGGCCCCCCAGGGCCTCAGACTCGGGCTCCCCCCCGCCCCTCACACACTCCCACGTAGTTTCTAGGGTCATGACGGACTGTTCTGGGGCCGGTTATTTTCAAACTTCTTTTTCAATTTTTTGTTTTTGTCTTCTTTAGTGGCTCAATGATGGGAAAAGGAACAGTGTCAGAAATGGTAACCATGAAGGACTCCTCAGAAAAAGACTGAAGATAGAAAGCATGGTTCACAAGCCTTGGCAACGTGTGCCATGGTGTGTAGCTTGAGGAGCTGCCCCGTCCCGTGCCTGGTGCTGGCCTTTCAGAATGGCCACAGACACAAGAACACTTTAGAAGCCACGGATCTTCCTGCTTGTGGAGGAGGTCTCCTCCCTTCACATCTGTGGCTTTCACTCCACAAATCTGCAACTGGAGACTGAGGGACTGGGAAAATGGGGGCAACTCCGGAGGTCAAGTTTATCTGCCTTTATTCTTCTTCTTTCTCCTTGGCCGCTTGAGAAAGACTGATACTCCAAGTTGTACATTTCAGCGCCAGATATTGCAACTATACTACAAGGTTTTTAAGGACAGAGAGATGCTTTCCCTTCTCCGGGGAGCTTCCCTCCCTCTCGCCTTCAGCCTACGTTGGATCAGGACCCCTGCTCCCGGCTCCCACGTGCAAATTATTTATTTCATGACAGCAAGTTCACACTTGACAACAGCTTCGTGGATTTGTGTCCAAGATGGTTATATTCCTGAGGACCAAAGTCCTATTTTGTTAGGCAACGAGCTTGGCCATCATCAACACTTGATATGCATAACTAAAGCTTGAACTGATCTGCATGAGACCATTTTTTTCCCATGACTTCTTGGTTTGAAGAGGCCCATTCCTCCTGGTTTAAAATGAGCAAATGTAGGAGAAGGGAAAAAAGGAGGCTCCGCTCCCTATTAAGTTAGGAAGGTTTTGGAAAACTAATGATGGAGGGATTACTTTCTGAAGACTTTTTTTTTTAAAGATTTATTTATTTTAGAGAGAGCGAGCAAGTGAGTGCAAGTGGGGGGGAGGGGAAGAGGAAGAGAGACAGAGTCCTCAAGCAGACTCCCCACTGAGCACCAAGCCTAACATGAGGCTCCATCCCAAGATGCCAAGATCATGACCTGAGCTGAAACCAAGAGCCCGATGCTCAACAGACTGAGCCATCCAGGTGCCCTTGAAGACATTCTGACTGGGCACAAATCTGTGAGTTTCCGCAGTCACAGTCTGAAGGGTACAGGTGGTTGGAAAGAGGCACAAAGAGTCAATTGATTTTATCATTAGGTTTTTTGACTTTGTCTAACAGGCAATTTCTGAACATCATAAAAGCCTTCTTAATTTGGCTCTGTATTGTGTAAAGCAGATGCCCTTGGTTACTAAACTGATTAGTAAGTGGTTTATATTATTCTAATGGTTACCATCGTTATTGCAAAAAAAAAAAAAATTCCAGTTGAGTAAGGCTGCAAAGCAAGAATGTTCTGCACAGTATTGGGGCTGAGAGGATGTCATACACAGAAAGGATCCAGGTATGCAGACAATACCTTGCTGCAGAGATCCATTTTCAAAAAAACACTGCTTCAAATGCTGAACAGTGCTATGCATTTTAAAAAATGAATATTCCATTCAGTGGCTGCTTAAAAAATATGATGGAAGGCAGGACAGAAACCAAAGGTAGCTCCTAGAGATGCCTTTACCACCTGGAGCATGGATCTCACTTGGATCTGAAGCACACCAGACCTTTTATTTATTAAAAAAATTTTTATTGTTATGTTAATCACCATACATTAGTTTTTGATGTAGTGTTCCATGATTCATTGTTTGTGCATAACACCCAGTGCTCCATGCAGAACGTGCCCTCTTTAATACCCATCACCAGGCTAACCCATCCCCCTACCCTCCTCCCCTCTAGAACCCTCAGTTTGTTTTTCAGAGTCCATCTTCTCTCATGGTTCGTCTCCCCCTCCGACTTACTCCCCTTCATTCTTCCCCTCCTATCTTTTCTTTTTTCTTAACATATGTTGCATTATTTGTTTCAGAGGTACAGATCTGTGATTCAACAGTCTTGCACAATTCACAGCGCTCACCACAGCACATACCCTCCCCAATATCTGTCACCCAGCCACCCCATCCCTCCCCCCCCCGACCACTCCAGCAACCCCCAGTTTGTTTCCTGAGATTAAGAATTCCTCCTATCAGTGGGGTCATATGATACATGTCTTTCTCTGATTGACTTATTTCACTCCGCATAACACCCTCCAGTTTCATCCACGTTGTTGCAAATGGCAAGATCTCATTCCTTTTGATGGCTGCATAATATTCCATTGTGTATATATACCACATCTTCTTTATCCATTCATCTGTCGATGGACATCTTGGCTCTTTCCACAGTTTGGCTATTGTGGACATTGCTGCTATAAACATTGGGGTGCACATACCCCTTCGGATCCCTACATTTGTATCTTTGTGGTAAATACCACAGTATTGCAATTGCTGGATCGTATGGTAGCTCTATTTCCAACTGTTTGAGGAACCTCCATACTGTTTTCCAGAGTGGCTGCACCAGCTGGCATTCCCACCAACAGTGTAGGAGGGTTCCCCTTTCCCCGCATCCCTGCCAACATCTGTCGTTTCCTGACTTGTTCATTTTAGCCATTCTGACTGGTGTGAGGTGGTATCTCATTGAGGTTTTGATTTGGATTTCCCTGATGCCGAGCACACCAGATCTTTTAAAATGGGCTCACATTCTGCCATGATTCTAGGCTATGTGGTTACCTGGCAAATACAGATAAAATAATAAAAAAGGATGACACTGCCCCCCCCCCCCCCCCCCCCCCCCCCCCCCGTGGTCTGTATGAGCCCTTCTTCAAGGAGCCAATTTCCTCAGTAAAAGGCATAATAATTTCCATGAAAGCCATAAAAATCTCTATTCTCTCCTGTCTTCAGACCATTTCTCTCAGCACACTAGGCTCTATGTACCCGGGACACGACCTCCCAAAAGACTTTCTCTGCAAAAAGCCCTATGTGGGGGCGACCTGCATTCAGAAAGAGACAAACAGCAAAAACCATTCTTTTCTTTGAGTCAAAGACAACAAGGAAACAATCTAACCTCTCAGCAGTGGGCACTATTTCCTCATTCCACTGATCAGAGCTTGTAACTTATGCTTATTTTTGTGATTGTCTGGCTAACACCTGTCTCCTCTATTTGACCATGAGCTCCATGAGAGCATGAACCAGCTTTGTTTTTGTTGATTCCTGTTTCCCCAGCAGAACATGGAGTCTGGCACTTAGTGGGGCCTCAAATCTTTGTCAGGGAAGGGAGGAGGAGAGAGAGGAAGAACAGTAGAGAGGAAGGAGAAAGGGGTAAATTGCAAAAGAGAAAATGCTGCTTAATGGGTGGGCATTAGAAAAATCTGCCTGCTTGATTTCATGTAAATAGTCCAGACCCACAAAGAATCAGACACCTTACATGTGCTGGATATTCACAAGCCCAGAGAGAGTGGCCAGCCTCAGCAAACACTAAGATAGGTCTTAAAATTTTATACCAACCATGTAATTGGACCTATCAAGGGAGAAACTGGTTTGCTATGCCTGGAAATTGGTGGGAATTTCATTATTTCTGCATTTGCAAAATAGCGTTTGGTTGAAAGGTCCAATTGTGTAGACTTGTCAACTTCTAGGGCCAGATCTGGGTCCAAGTTGGTGGACCTGAGGGTCTTTGTCACAGAAACCGCAGACACTGAGCTCATTTACTGGCTGAACATCTACCTGTAAGCTCTTGGTGCCTCTGTAAATGGACATGCTAAAAGCTGTCGATTTGAGAGGCACTGGTTGGCCAATCCATGCACTATCTGATCCGCACCTGCAGTCATTCTGCACTTCAAGGACTGCAAGCTTCAGACAGGAGCACCGCTGAAGTATTTTTAAGAGCCTGAGTGTCGGCTCTAGTGCTCCTACTGCAGGTCTCGATATGGCCCTTCTCCAGATCGTCATCTAGGAAATCAAGGGCCACACCACCAAAGCAGGTGGAGGATTGGAGGTTGGGATGGGGGCGTTGAGGATGAATCAAGAGGCCCCAGATGCAGGAAAGGTGGAAGCAGTGGCTCTTCTGGAGTCTCATGGCTGAATGGAGTGTTCCCATTTTCCTTGGGTTTTTAAAGAGCAAGAGTGCTCCCCCAGGGCAAGCTGGTAACTGGAGGTGGGTCTTTGGAGATGCTTGAGATTTACAGGAATTTCAGCTTCAGAGATGGTGGGGGTTAGTGTGTCTTCAAATGATATAAAGTAAGCCCGAAGTCTGATTTTTCTCTTGGTAAATTTCCTCTTTTTTCCACAACAATGGAAGTGAAATCCCATTAGAACATTAAGAACCTAAGAAGAAAACCCAGCAAAGTTTTTCTTTCTGCTTCTCGAAGGCAGGAGCACAGGGAATGAGGATGGTCTTACCATTTGGTAAGTCAGCTACTCAGTAAATATCTGCTCCCCAGCACTAGAATCAGGGAGTCCTGTTTTCCTTCAGTGTGTAAATCAACAGCTAATGGCACATACTTTGTCCACAACTGCACTTCCTGGTACAGAAACTCACGGAAGTCGGTATTCCCTGCGCCTGGGGAAGGTGCTGGACACACAACAGGTGCTCCAAGAATGTTCGCTGACTTGGAGGAACCTCTCCCTTCCCCTGTGGAATTAGCACCGTGCCTGCCTCCACTCAAATTCTGGGTATGTCCGGAAAATTAACTGTTGGGAAACTGACGGATGAAGAAGAAACACAGTGGATCCTGGTGGTGTTACAGGATTGAACGCATTTACCAAAATGCATCACCTATACACTCAAAGAATGAATTCTACTGTACGTAACTAATACCTTAGTAAACACAAGGGGGCGAGGATCCAACAGCCAAGTTCATAGTGCACAGCCAGGATTTGGATGGAAATATAGCCATCCTATTGACCAAGAAGTGTTCCAGCCCATGTGCCTGTTAGCAATTTGTATTTCTTCTGTGAAAAGCCTATTTGTATCCCTTACCCATTTCTTTATTGGGTTTTTGGATTCTAAATTATAATTTGTAAAAGATTTTTAAATATTAAAATATTAACTTTGTCAACAAAAAGAAACTAAAGATTTATAGTGCAAACATGACATTTCTGAGGATGATATTTCCTCCCGAAATTGATAGAATAATTAACAGACTGTGTTAGAGGGAACCATAAATTTGATTCATGCTACAACAGAATTCTTCCCTATCATTTTAAATGCTAGGGAAAGGTCCACGAGAGTGCTTGTCACATGCTTTCACAAGAAGTTATGTTTGCTATCCTGAATCACTGAAAGCTATGGGAATGCAAGGTTTCTGAGTATGCCACTTAGGATGGAAACAAGAATTTATCTAGCTTTCTCTGAAGCAGCTGGTTGACACTATTCCTCAGGAAAGATGGATGACAGTAAAGTAAAATCTGAATTTTAGGAAGCATGTTGACTGAATTCTACCTACTCAATTTATTGCTCTCTTTTATCAAATCCTCTTCAATTGATCTGCTCCAGTTTACTCAAGAAATGTAAAGTTTCAGGGGAAAAAAAATCATACTCTGAAGCATCACACCTTCGTCGTTAATACGGGGAGACAGAGGTGTCAAGGTTATACGGCCTTTCTGGTGCATCTTCTTACTGAAAAATCATTAGTCCCCATCTAGCTTCAGCTTTGTTTCTGTATCTGGTCAACCGGAGGGTGGCCCGGGAAAGTGCCTTCAGCAGCCCACCCTGCCCAGTGACTATGCTCACCTTTGTTTACGAAGTCACCCTCTGAGACAGGCAAGAGCCCAGAGCACCTCCATCCTCACCACAGAGAGTGACAGAGGAGTTCAGTGACTTGAGAAAGGTCAAACCACCAGTCACTGGTCAGGACCAAAATAGAATCGGGGTTTGCTGACCTCCTTGTCTCCTGCTCAAATGCTTCAAGGACAAGAGAAGTGACTCCTGAGCTGTAAAATAACACTACAGCTTTTGATTTTCTCATCCTTGAAGAAAATGAGCTGAGGCACTTCTTTAGCTTTTTTTGCAGATATCCAAATGAGAGCTTGTTGAATTGGTGGGGGAAACCAAAGGCCAAGAACCCAAAAATTGGTGACTTCAGCTTCTCCAGTGACTAGCTATATAACCTTAAGCAAAAACGTGAGGCTGTCGTGCCATGATTTTTCTCTCTGTGAAATGGGGACGTTTTACCATGTAACGAATATACCAACCTTTTAACATAAGTAACGTATCTTTGAGTCCTGTTACTCAAAGCTGTGGGAATGCAAAGTTTCTGGGCATGCCACTTACGATGAAAACAAGAATCAAGAGCAGACATCCTGAAAACACTACTCTGCATGTTGGCTTAGGACTACTGAGAACAGGAAGGAATCAACACATTTAACTGGGGTTTACTTATTGTGCAACTGGGCGAGGAGCCCTAGGCTCTGGCACTACTGAAATAGATCACCTTTGCTGTGCAAATCAGGTCTGACACGGGGCCTTATTTAATTCACAGACATGCTTGTACTTCTGCAAAACTGAAAAAAAATAGCTTTTAATTACTATTTGTAGAGCATCTAAGACAATTAAATGCTTCTGATTACCCTTTTGTTTTTTAAAAACATAGACTCAGAGAGTAAACATTTCTACACAGCCATTAGAGCAAAATGCCTTTTGAGGGAGAATGCTTTGAATACATTCTGCCTTATAAAAAAAAAAAAACGTATAGAAGGACAGCACAGAAAAAAAGCTGTGAGGCATGACATGGCCCATCATGTTGTGCATGCCTGAGTTAGCTCTTACACGATCAGAACCAGAAGCTCAGATGAATGCTTTCCAACCTAAGCCTGATACTTTGGAAGTTCAATGTCACATCACCTGGGCTCAGCGACAGGGCCACTCAAAGGTGGATCTTCTCTGGAGAGTCAGGTATTTTAAAAATATCCAGGCGAATATGTTATTTATCACCTAGAGTGGAGACTCTGTTCTAGGAATCACGTTCACGTCCTGATCTTGTCATATCTGTAGTCTGTTTCTATCCTAAATATTAAACAAACATAAACCCCCAATAGGTTGTCCAGCATGACCTCAAGTGAGACCCAGGTGAAGAGGGGAGTTTCAGAGCACGTGCAGGGAGTAACAGATAAGCGGGAGCCATAGGAAGAGAGCAAGGTCCCTTTGGGCATTCTCAACATTGGAGAAACGCTGGTCTTTCTGAATGATGCCTAACCCATTCCTCTAGTGCTTTACCTCTTATAGAATACTTTGACTTTGTGATAGCAATAGGATTTATATCATTCTACCCATTTGGCAATGAAAGTACTTGGAATGGTGATTCTTCCAAAGCCACACAGGGAGTAAATGTCCGAATTCAAATACAGGTCTTCTAAACCAGCACACCCCATTCAACAATATCTCTTAATGGTCTTTGTAAAAGATGCAAGTGAAGAGAAATGACATAAAGGAGTAAACTACATGATGTTAGAGAAAGGATCAGTGGCTGTCAGTGTGATTTCCAAATCATGCCTTGAATTGCTGGGAGGAAGCATAACACAGTGGTTTGAACATGGAGTCACAAGCCAGACCACCCAGATTCAAATCCAAGTTCTGCCGTTATCAGTTGTGTGATCCTGGATAAATTACTCAACTCTCTGTGGCTGAGTTGCCTTCTCTCTCTTTTTTTTTTTTTTGGTACAACATAGCGATTTGATAATTCTATACATTCCTCAATACTCACCACGATAAGTGTGGTTCCCATCGGTCACCATACCTTATTTCAATATTACTGACTATATTCTCCATGCTGTACTTTTCATCTCTGTGTCTTATTCATTGTATAACTGGAGGAGGTTTGTATCTCTTAATTCCCTTCCCTATTTCACCCCTCCCTCTTCCCCCTCTGGCAACCATGAGTTTTTTTTCTCTGTACTTATGAGTTTATTATTTCTTTTTGGTTTTTTCTTTTTCTTTTTTTTGGATTCCACCATATAAGTGAAATCATATGGTATTCATCTTTTTCTTACTTCTTTCACTTACCGTAACATCCTCTAGGCCCATCCATGTTGCAACAAATGGCAAAATATCTTTCTTTTTTATGGCTGAGTAATGTTCCATTACATATATGTATGTCTGTACACACACACACACCACATCTTTATCTATTCACTTAGCAATGGACACTTAGGTCGTTTCCCGATCTTGGCAATTGTAAATAATGCTGCAATAAACAGAAGGGTGTGTGTATCTTTCTGAATTAGTGTTTTTATTTTCTTCTGATAAATATCCAGTAGTGGAATTAGAAGATCATAATGGCATTTCTATTTTTAATTTTCTGAGGACCCTCCATACTGTTTTCCATAGTGGTTGCACCAATTTACATACTTAACAATAGTGCATGAGGGTTCCCTGTTCTCCACATCCTCATCAACACCGATTTCTTGTCTTTTTGACACTATCCATTCTGACTGGTGGGAGACAGTATCTCATTGTGGTTTTGATTTGTATTTCCCTGATGATGAGTGATACTGAGCATCTTTTCATGTGTCTGTTGGCCATATGGATGTCTTCTTTGGAAAAATGTCTATTCAGGTCTTCTGTTTTTTAATTGGACTTTTAATTTGGGGTTTCTTGGTGTTGAGTAGTATAAGGTCTTTAGATATTTTGGATATTAATCCCCCTACCTGATCTATCATCTGCCAGTATCTTCTCCCACTTAGTAGGTTGCCTTGTCATTTTGTTGATCATTTCCTTCACTGTGGACAAGATTTTTATTTTTTTGCAGTCCCAATAGTTTATTTTTACCTTAGTTTCCCTTGCCTGAGGAGACATATCTAAGGCTGATGTCCAAGAGATTACAAGCTATGTTTTCTTTCAGGAGTTTTACAGTTTCAGATCTCATATTTAGGTCTTTAATCCATTCTGAGTTTATTTTTCTATCTGGTGTAATAAAGTGGGTCCCGTTTTCCCAGCACCTTTGTCACAGACTGACCATATAAGTGTGGGTTTATTTCTGGGCTCTCTAATCTGTTCCACTGATGTATGTGTCAAGTTTTGTGCCAGTAACATACTATTTTGATTACTACAGCTTTATAGCATTTCTTGAAATCTGGGATTTGATACCTCCAGCTTTGTTCTTTCTCAAGATTGCTTTGGCTATCTGAAGTCTTCGTGGTTCCATACAAATTTTAAGATTTGCTGTTTTAGTTCTTTGAAAAATGCCATTGGAATTTTGATGGCAATTGCACTCAGTATGTAGATTGCTTTGGGTGGTATGGACATTTTAACAATGTTGATTCTTCCAATCCATGAGCATGGTATATCTTTCTATTTGTTTGTGTCACCTTCAATTTCTTTCATCACTGTCTTACAGTTTTCAGAGTACATGTCTTTCACTTCCTTGGTTAAATTTATTCCTAGGTATTTATTCTTTCTGATATCAGTGGGATTGTTTTTGTAATTTCTCTTCTGGCTCCTTCATTATTAGTGTATGGAAGCACAACAGATTTCTGTATATTAATTTTGTAACCTGCGATTTTACTGAATTCATTACTAGTTCTAATAGTTTTTGGTGGAGTCTTCAGGGTTTTCTATAGTATCATGTTATCTGTAAATAGTGCCAATTTTACTTCTTCTTTACCAATTTGGATGACTTTGGTTCTTTTCCTTGTCTGACTGCTGCAGCTAGGACTTCCAATATTATGTTGAAAAAAAGTGGCAAGTGTGAATATCTTTGTCTTGTTCCTGATCTTACAGGAAAGCTTTCAGTTTTTCACCACGAAGTATGTAAATTTCCTTATTTTTACAGTGAACGTGATAGTAGAACCTACAGGTTCACTGACTTTATTTTTTAATAAAAATTTTTTTTTTACAGGGAAAACTTTATTTTTTTAAGAGCAAGGTTTATTTTTTTTAATTTTTATTTAAATTCCAGTTAGTTAACATACAGTGTAATATTAGTTTCAGGTACAGAATATAGTGATTCGACAGTTCCATACATCCCACCAGGTGCTCATCATAACAAGTGCGCCCCTTAATCCCCATCACCTACTTAACAGTCCCCCCCCCCCCCCCCCCGTGACCATCAGTTTGTTCTCACTACTTGAGATCCAACCTATTCCCTAGGCTCACGAGGATCACTCTTCTCTCAACAGCTGAAAAAACTGTGGGCTGATTTTACCAAATAATTACATGGGTTGATCCAAGGAAGAAATCTATTCAGCCAAAGTGGTGACCACTCCTCCTTGTAGCACTAACATCACGGCTTCCGACCTGCAGCCCCTCCCGTCAGTCTGGTTAAGCCCCTAAGTCTGAGGCCTCACGTATACGGCATATATATGAATAAACAGACTTTGCATGGAATAAGCCTATCAGACTCATCAGCGAAACCTCTGCATCTTAAAAATCATTCAGTCTCAAAAACGACGTCCAAGGTAGAGTGCTGAAAATGATCTATTTGGATAAGACCTGGCCATTTACTGCTAGTTAAAACTGCATATGGCTTGGTCTTTTGATCTTTTGAAGGATTATCTGTGACTAGAAGGTCTAGAATTCTTGCAGGGAAGCAATTCAAATGCATTAATTTATAGTAGTGAAAGGATTTTATCTTAGAAATTACTAATCCCATCCCACCGGATTATGGCTATTTAAAATCATTTGCTATTTTCCTGCATTTATCATGTGAAAACCAGGATATCCTCGCACCATGCTGGCTGCAATAGGGTGAAGGGTCCTTCGTGCTTTGTCTTCGCGTAACAGTTGTCAAAGCATAAATGTCAGATGGGTTTCAAAGGAGAGTGATGGAAGATGTGAAAAATCAACCAATTTTTCACTCTATGATAGAGTGAAGAGACCTTCATAAAATCGATTCCTATGAAAATTATATTTTTCGTACCACTGACAACTAGCAGCACCAAACTGGATTAACAATGGTGATGAGTAACTCGACTCTACGTATATTTTCATCACACATTTCAGTATTTTGTTTCTTAGGGCTATTGTTTTTCCTCTGCAGCTCAGTCAAGTGTCAGCTATGACTTTTTGAGTAGCTTTGAGTAATGGGATCAGCTAATGTTCTGTACATGAAGAAATTCCATATCATTTGCTTCTCTAAAAATACTGCTGCCTGCCACTGGAGCCAATCAACAGTGATGAATAGCTAAAGGGACAAGTAGGTCTCTAAATTTACTTCATATCTGACAGCCCTTCAGCAGATACGGATAATGGGTCCCTATGACTCACAAATGCAACTCCCTCCTACTACAAGCAAGCCCTTTCTTTTCCAGACGAGAAAGGGCAGGATTCCTAATGACCCAATACGTTCTTCCCTTCCCCTTTTCAACAAGTGAACAAAAATTCGTTAAAAGCCTGTAGTATCAGGCTCTATGCAGCTTCTGGGCTGGATATAAAAACTGAAAGAGGCACATATCCTTTTAACCGTTGAAAGTCTGTTAGTATGTGGCTTATGACTCTATCTGAACTAATGTCACCAATCAAAATGAAGCTGAAAAAAATAAATTTGTGTGCACACACATCTCCCTGTTTCTAACTCACTGACCTCCGGACACTTGAGTTGGTTAATCTGCATATTGGACAATTTGCAATATGCGGATCTCCACACATTTATGTAGAGCCACTTTTATTCTCAGGTGTCTAATTTGGATTCACCCATTCAAAAATGTTTATAAGGCTCCTAATGTGGGCCAGACACTCTGCACTGCATGTTGGGAACTCACTGGTGATACAAAACAGACAAAATACATGAAGTTATTTACCCATTGAATTGATGACCTTACAAAAACATGTAATTGTGAGGTGCTGGTTGTATGTTTTGGCTGATCAGAGCTTATAATATATTCTTCTTACTAAGATTATTGCATTTTCTGCTGTGGGTATTTAGACAAGGTAACATCCTTTCTGGAGTAGCAACATTTTTGTGAGGTCTAAGATGTTAGGATACGTTTAAATTTCTACCAAAGAATTAAAGGGTCTTTGCCAGCCCCTAACAACTAGACAGTCACTTAGTAAGACCCTTTTCTCTTCAAAATCCACCACCACCACCACATAGAAAGCAGGGTTCGAGTGCACTGAAATGCCACCCATGTGTTTTAACCTCAAGTCCTCCTTTGATTATGACTGTGAGAGTAGAGCTAAGTGACAGTGTTAGCTAGTTTTAAATAGCCACGAGTGATTTATGACGAATCCAAATTTGGTGTTATTCAAAGATTTGACATAACATGTAAAAATGGTCAAGTTTTCTTCAACATGCTACATATTTATGGATACTGTCAGTTTTTCTCATTAACACCCCTTCACATCTGTTTTATCCTGGTATTTAACATAAATACTATTGGCCTCTAATGCTGTGGATATTAAGAAATTATTATTTTTGTGTTCAAAACCTTTTTAGAGGTCTTTCTTATCATCATTCACTCTCCTTTGATCTATCGTTTTTACTCTCAGTATGTTCTGTGCACCAGGCCCTTTGTTAGGCACCAGGACTAGAAAGACAAATGAGACACAGAGAACCCTTAATTGAGCTATTATATCATGTAAAAAAAAATTAAGCAGGAGAAAGAGAGGAACATAATAATCAAAGCGTAGAAGCATTTCCCGGAATTGGATTTGTTATGAGCTGTTTTTGCCCAATTACTACTTTAATTGAACCATCTATAATTCCTTCCACTTATATTTTTAGTCTAGAGGAAGCCAGACACAAGATGTTACCCATGAAGCCAGAAGCCAGCACATTTTTTGACAGCAGAAGCTCCCTCAAGTCTATTAAAATCACCAAAAGAAAGAAGAAATCGACAAGTGATGGTTCTGGAAAATGACATCTAACAAGTCCAGAACCGTGGTTTTGTTTCTTACGTTCCTGGTCTGGCAGCACGGGAGGGGGTGTGGGGGGTAGACCCAAGGCAGAACCCTAACTCGGGCAATTCTGCACATGGGGACCTAGGTCAAGACAGACTGCCATGTTTCCTAAGGCGTCTCATGAACCCAGCCCTTCCAGGACAGCAGAGGCCCTTCCCAACTCTGATTTAAGGAGTGCTTACTTCTGATACAGGACATTCAGGACAGGTCAACATCATCTCCCCACTTGAGCATGCAGTGTGTATGCACTGGTGCCCATACGGAAGACCACGTCTCCTGCCACTATCCCCACCACTCTGTCTTTACCATAATTTTAACTAATGAGAAAAGTCCATCGAATGTTATCATACCCCTTTTTCTACCTTCGGATACATTTCTATATTCCCTTACCAGCCAAAGAGTGATAGCATATGGGAGAATGAATCCTGTAATATTCAGTGCCCCCAATTCCCCAAGCACCATCTAGTGGTGATGATAATTATATTAACAGTAATGATGATGCTGATGATGGTATTCTCAATGAATTTAAAACACCTAAAAAGGCCATCTTAACAGTGAGTGGAAAAGAGTCTTGATTTTTCCTTTTGGAAACATTTCCTAAGAAACGAAGTGCTCGTTATTACCTTGACAAGAATCACCAAGGTCTCGAGGTTAGAATACCAGGTAAAGGCATCTCTATTTTAAAGTAAGATATTGATTCACTGAGCAATTGAAAATTGCATTTCCCTGTTCACTGGCTTTCCAAATACTGGTAGTAAGACAATAAGGTGTTTTTGAAGTTGGGGCCCAAGCTTCAGGAATGGGCTACATGTGTGAAAATGCAATGCTTTTTCTTATTAAGTCTCAGGTCCAAAACTACCCTCCATCATTATTTCATTGCACTTGCCATGTCTTTCACCTGTAAATCATTTTTGTTGACCCAACTTCTCTTGCCTCCCAGATGCCTATGTTAGAACTGATTATTACCAGTGCTTTCCCCTAAATAAGTCTTGTTGTCCAGTTTATTGCCATGTGAATTCCTTCTCCTTAAATAAACACAAAGGCGTGGTAGCTCAACCAACAGCTGTAGCCTTCCAGTTAAATGTGTGTGTTTGCGTGTGTGTGTGTGTGTGTGTGTGTGTGTGTGTGTGTGTATGAAGTCAGAGTTAGGAATACACATGTGTGCGTGTATAATGCACACACACTTCACTAGAAAAGATCAGTCTGGCCTCATCTTTCTTCAACTTCTGTAGTTTCTGATTCTCTTTCTAAAATTGAATAACCCATAGCCTCAAGTTTGGTATGTGTCCGAGTTACGGATCTCTGGAGAATGCTCTCCACTTCCCGTGTCAGAGCTTGAAGAAACTAAAAGGCTTACGACCCCCGTGGCTGAGATGAACAGCAACACGGAGGAGCCTAGAAATCAAGATTTTCTTAAAGAGACATTAACATCCAATAAAAACATGGTATGTAAAAGAGTGTCAGCTCAGAATCCGAGGCGGACATCGCCAAAATTCTGTTGTATTGCACGTGTATTTGAAGGTGTAAATATGGAAAGTCCCCTTGAAAGCCAAAAATCCATGTAAGAAACAAGTAAATAGATCTAAAAAAAAAAGTACCCCTTCTTCCACCTTCGGATACATTTCTGTATTTCTATACCCTGAGGTATCCTCAAAATATTTCATGTGTCTGCTTTACAAGAACCAGGTCTATCACACAGGTTGTATGGACTCTCATCGGAGAACTGGCCTCTTCTACCCCAAATATTTGACTATTGTAAGTCAATGAAATTCTTAAGATGCAACTTCTGCTTTACAGGAGAAGTCTCTTTCTAAAATGTATTACTGTCTGAAGTATTGATTTGTTCTCAAATTGCTTGTGGAAACACACTGAGTTTCAATGTATCCACCAGAAACTCGGGGCATTTTGCCTGTCCTACAGACACAGCAGAGGAAGATTCATTCATATGATTTCAATCCTTTTTTATCTATAACCTCTATGACATAAGGGCAAGTTGCTTAGTGAAAGAGAGAATGCTTTCACATCAGCCAGACAAGCATTTACAATCCTCTGCAATCCAGAAACCAAGAATAGTTTCCCATTTAAAGAAAAAGAAAAATAAACCCTGTTTATAATTGAAAATAGCCTTCCTCTGCAACTCTGTTAGGCTTTGCTGGGAAGAGAAAAATTTCTTAGTTTATGAGGCAGATTGCACTGAATGTGGATCACAGAAAACCTCGGCTCATTCCTCTTATGAATCAATCTTAACTACACTGACAAATATTCATCATTTACAAAAGCATCAAAACAGTGCATCTCTGTGGCAACTTTCTTTCTAGATCTTGCTAGAGGACTTACCGGCAGAGGCAACTCGGTGTGGTTGTTTATGCCCATCTTCAACAGAGAAATTTAGGAAACAAACGAAACACCCAAGAGCAAGGGGAAGATTAACATTAGAAGCCCCAGAGTAAAAAAAAAAAAAAAAATACCTTTCCGCTAACACTACATTTTAGTATCTCATCAAAGGATTTCCAATCACTTCCAAATGTCAGCTCCCACTGCAGAGGCAGATGAGAGAGTAGAAACTGAAGGGCACAGACTAAATGTTCAGGGTCGTTATCTTCCAGTCCTCGAGCCCTTCTCCCAACACGCTTGCTACACATTCACATAGTTGTGCCACTTTGAGCAGGAGGATATACAGTAAAACGTGTGTTCTACTGCTTTCCCCAAGGGCCCTGTGCCTTGTTAGCCATGGCCACGGTGGCCACACTCAGGTGCTACACTACAAGGGGCTTACGGTCAGGCCGGCACACTGGAGGACATTCTTCCTTTGGCACGTTTACTCTGCTCTTCTAGAAGGGGCCCTTCATTGTGCGCGCCAAGAATGGCAGCACCCTCAGAGAACACTACCCAGATAACGCCGGCTGCTCTCCTGCCTTCCTCCCTGGGCCGACAGCAGATGCAAGTGACCAAGCCTCCTCCTTCCCTCTTGTCTCTGATGCTCCACCTCAGGCTGCCACCTCCGATTCAAGTTCTTCTGCTTCTACTTTACGAATTAACATATTTACAGACCTAGCAGTGTCTAGACCAAGCAAAGCCATGGTGTAGGAGCCTAGACAGGGTTTGGCCCACACTTAGGCGAAAGATGGGGCAGAGCGTTAGAGGGGAGAGTGGCTTAAAAACACAATTCTTTCTGTTCCACATTTTTTTCTGTTCCACTCAGTGATAGAGAGAGCCTCTCACATGGAGAAACATATTTTTGTAATGCCTGTAAGGACAATGCATCAGGGAAGGAATCACATTAATTTTTCTGAGACATCTAGGAAGACACAAAGTATCAAAATGACAATCCAGGCGGTCCTGGATTGGCTGGATTCCCATGTGCTTCCTAGACTCCTACCAATAATTCACCTTTGCTAGGAAGGAAGGAAGGGAGGAAGGGAGGGAGGGAGGCAGGGAGGGAAAAAAGAACAGAAAAATACAAAACATCTGTACCCAGTAGTTATGAAAAATAAGAGACATAAAGAGCAAAAAACTTGTTCACTGAACAAAATCACGAGAAACCTATAAAACGGACAGGCCAAAGTAGAAAGTGAGGCCGAAAACCAACCTGCTTCACCCGTGAAGAGGGAGGCAGCCGGGGGTAATTCAGAGAACACAGGATGCTCTGGGGCACACCTGGGGTACAGCCCTGCATCTGCCACGTGCCCACAGGGGACTTGGATCTCACTAAACTTGAGACTCTTCAGGTAAAAATGAGAGCACGAACTACGTTATATTTAAAGGCGCCTTCAGCTTTGAAGTTCTAGATAGAAACTCCCCGAGTCCATACACTAGGTGTGTGAGGGCCCAGGGATTCCTGGTACCTCAGATGACCAGGTGCGTCTGGTGTTTGAGAAATGGCATCAGGGTCCTATCACAGATCCACATGTATGTGGCAATTTGTCCTATGAGCAACACCAATTAGTGGGAAATAGATGGGTTTTTTAGGAGATGGCGTAAAAGCTAGCTTTCTGTAGAGAGAAAATGCTGGATTGATACCTCTCCACCGTAAAAACAGAACAAATCCCCCAAAAGCTCCCCTCCAAGTGCCATAAAGGTCTAGATGTGAAGTATAACCATGAACCCAACAGAAATAGCTATTGGAAAGTATTCTCAATAACTGGGGATGAAGAAGGATTTCTTACGCATGACGTTGTCCTAAATCACAAAGAAATACAGTGATGGATCTGCCTACAACAAAAGACACCAGACAAAACTGACAGGAGATACCTGCCATCCCTAAAAACGGACAAAGGAGGAGTATCTATCTAGACTATAGAGGAGATCAGCAAGAAAAAAAAAAAACAGAAAAATTTGCATACAATATGAACAGACAATTCAGAGAAGGAAAAGCCCAAATGGTGAAGAAGTATATAAAGAGAAGTCCAAGCTCACTAGGACCCCGAGAAATGCCCATTTACATGACAAGGATGCAGCCAGCATCAGAGTTGAAGGGGAAAGTCAAACGGAGCCCTGTGGCAGCTCGGGAGGCAGCCAGGCTCCACCTCCCACAGCGGTGGGAGGATGGGCTGCCCCCACCGCTCTGCAGAGCAGTCCTCCGTGCTTGGGGACACAAGCGTGCTCATGCCCCCCCACGATTCCAACAGCGCAACCCACACAGGCTCTCCCACAAAGCCAGAGGAGGACATGAAGGTGCACCCCAGCACTGTTCCGGAGGCAGCGAAGATGACATCACTACTGAAGCGAAGGGATAAAACGTGGCGGATTTCTGGGACGGCACGCCACGCGGGAGCCACAAGGAAGGAATAAGATGCACACCCAGCAGCATAAGCAGCTCTAAAACCAGAGCTGATTGGAAGGAAAAAAAAAAAAAAAAAAAACAAGAATAATTAATAATATCGCCTGTGGAAAAAATTCATCTGTGCAAGTATGTATTTTCGAAGGTCACACATGCATCTAAAGTAACATTAACTGCATGACAGCAGTGACCTCTGAAGGGCATGGGAATGGGGACAGGGGCTGCAGGGGGAGAGAGATGCATGAATGGAGGAGAGTGATTCTGTCCACCAGCTCGGGACATCTGAATGGGCAGCAGGAGGAACTGGAGAAGGTGGTGGCACAGGAAGCGGGGAAGCTGGCTGGGGGCTGACCTGTTTGCTTCTCTTGAAAACTGGAATGTGGACACGATCAAGGTGTGAGAAGCCAGAATGCCAGACTGAAAGCTTTTGAAAGAGGATTCATCAGAGGAGTTGAGATAGTTTCACTTCCAGAAATACACGTTTGGTTAAAACACAGCATGGTGTTCAATCAGTAAGATCAGTTAAGTATGGCTCGAATACTGATACTTATTTACCAGGTACTTGAGATTGTAGCAGGCGTAGATTCAAACTAAAAGCAGCCCTGCTCCAGATGTGTTGAGATACCCACAGTCCTCTGACATCTCAGCTACCTAAGCCCCCAAATCCATAGGACTTATTGCACAAGCTGCATGAGGACTTGGGATTCTTCCCGTCAGTGTGAAACACGGATCAAGGGAAAAGTCTGTTTTCAAGAACAAAGGTCACAGGCTGGTGGACCACAGGTCAAATCCCGCTTAGACAAGGTTACTGAATTAGCTGTCAACATTTACATTTTGCATTAAGAACAGATCCCTCGGTCTCATGCAGAGATCTGGAGAAATCCGGGACAACAGGCCCACATGCCTGGACCTGCTAGAGGCACCTTCCTAGAGCAGGTGTGCAGCCCCATGTGTGCAAGAGCCCCCCCCTCCCCCTGGCACAGTGCCCTCCAGGCCCGCATGGGCGTCTGGTGCTGGTGATGCCGCTGTGGCCGGACACGACATGCGGCTGTGCAGCCCGGAGCCACAGAGGAAGCTGGTTCTTGGAGCGGAGCAGGTCACTAATGGAAACGATGTAAGTCTTAGCTTTAGACAAGCATAAGCCCATTTCAAGTGGGACATCTGGAAGGGCTTTACTCCCTCCGGAATGCACCAGAATTAGCAGAGGAAATGGGGCAGGGAAAGGAAAGCAGTCCGGTTCTCCTGTGTTTGGAAGATATTCAAGCAGATGGGGTTCCAGAACGACCTTTCGGAAGGAGGTGAGAGCCAGCCCTCCCAACCCCCGAGGGCCAGTACCCCCCTTCACGGTCACTGTAACTACAAATCCCGGCTCCCTGCTCAGCGATTAGCACCGTCCATCAAGAGGACAAAGACACCAGCAATGACTGTTTTGTTCCACACAGCATTGTTTAATTTTTATATTAATTTTCTCACTCTTGCTTCACACATGTCCTTCAAATGTCCTGCGGATGCTGGATCCTTGTCCCCATTACAAAAGTTGTATGGAAATGAAGGTTTTGCTTATGTTCTAGGATTAATATTACAAGTGTCAAGATGAATTTAAATGTCCTTTTTTTTTTTTTTTTTGCTTCAGTCTGTCTTTAAAGGGGCTAGCACCTTCTTCAAATGATCAGGGCGTATGTGATACGGTCCTGACAAGGACCTTGGGGCAATTCTTTGAAATGGAAAGCCCTGGTACAAGTAGTAATGTTCCATGAAAACAGTTGAGGCACGGCTTACATGCGCTTTGTTCTGATTTGTGTTCCATCAGAGACCATCGGTAAGTGAGTAAGATACTATAGTCAGGTAACAGTAAGAGTTAAGAATAAATCTTAAAGGTAGGAGCTCGCATGTAATTGGTGTGTAATACTGTCGTGTGTGGTCTACAGTTAAGTTGGGGGGGGGCTCCAGCCTGGGTGGATGTTGGGGAAGAGGGGGCATGAGGCCCCAGGGCGGAGGTGTGCACGAGGTGCTTGGAGAAGCACAGGGAGGCCAGTGTGAGGAGCATTCTGAGTAGGGGAGGGATGTCCTGACCCGGGGAGAAGGCGAGGCAGAGAAGGTTGAGTGTGAGCTGGGGCAAGAAGAGAACATCGGTGAGGTTACGGACTTAGAGAAGTATCCGGTGCCTCGAGAGGAAACCAAGAGTCGACCTGTAGCAGGATGGCCGGAAAACACAGCTGGATGCCAGAAAAGGCCAGGGGCTGCAGAGGTCTTCAGGGGTTGCCGGTGTCTTGGGAATAAATGAAGTCATGGCCGATTCATCCCAGTAGCAGCTCACACCTGTTCTCTGTGCCGGCAACTACTGCCGATTTACCCACACACCATCTCCACGACACCCCCTCAGAGAAGGGACTTCATTATTCCCTCTACTGAGGAGGCAATGGGACCTCAAGAAGCAAACCAGCTGATTCAAGGTCACGGCTAGAAAGCTGCAGAGCCAGGTACCAACCCAGATAGTCTGGCTCCGGAACCTCTGCCCCTCATCGCTCATGTAGAACAGAAAAAGGATGACTTTTAATTTTTCACCCAGTGAAAAGGTGATGTCTTGGTCAATCTGGATTGCAGAAAGTCATTTCCCCATCACACAAACCCAACTGGATGTGTCTCTGGATCACTGATTTAATTTTGCCAATCAGGAAATCAGAGGATTGGAAAGAAGATCCTGGGCACCACTGCTTCTTAGGCAATCAGGTTTTCATTCTTTCACTGTGGATCTGCAGAGAAGGTGATCCCACAGCTGTAAGTGGCTGTCTGCCCCGGGGTCCCGCGTCCCCCATTCCTCAGCAGGTCACCTGTGCCTGTCCCCATGCCCCGGGACCAGGCTACACACCAACTGCATACATGGATGCGGAGGCTCTGAACGTCCCCCGGTTTCCCCTGATGACTCCCACACCTACCAACTCCACAGAGCATTATCAGAAAATGAACTATAACTTGTGTCTAATGATTTTTGTTCTTCTTAGTGCATTTAGTGGACTATTTTCTTAGTTCAAAGGTATTTCTTTTTTTTCCCCAAGACTATTTATCGCTCACTATTCCTGCTAAATACATTAGGTTACAAAGTAAACCTCACCAGAACATTTTGTATGTATTTACTGAAAGCTGAAGCCCAGTTTTTTTTTTTTAATATGAAGGTTACAGAACGTGATCATCTGAAAGAAAATTATAATAGTTCATAGTACATGGCAAAATGCAAGCAAGTCACTTGGAAATACTAGAAGAATAAGACTCTAAAAATTCCTTTCGGGGCGCCTGGGTGGCTCAGTCATTAAGCGCCTGCCTTCAGCTCAGGTCACGATCCCAGGCTCCTGGGATCTAGCCCCGCATCGGGCTCCCTGCTCGGCGGGAAGCCTGCTTCTCCCTCTCCCGCTCCCCCTGCTTGTGTTCCCTCTCTCGCTGTGTCTCTCTCTGTCAAATAAATAAATAAAATCTTAAAAAATAAATAAACAAAAATTCCTTTCCTCCAAATGCATGGAATTGTATATGATGACATAACCTATGGTGCATTAATCGTGGTATGATGTGAAAAGCAGTCAATACCAGTGACAACTGGATTAGTGCTGGAGATAAAAGGTTAAGAGAAAATCCAGGTGTCAGTCCTTATTTCTTTGTCTAAGTATTTCTCGTGCTTTGCTGAATGAAAACAGAATGACCCACCATAAACAGCATTACCTGACTTCTCACATTTCAGGAGAGGATAAACTTAGGAGTTACTCAATTTTGCTCATCTAATTTAAAAATACCCAATAACTTATCCTTCTGTTCTTAATAACAATATATCTTACAATAGTTTTTATTTGATAGAGATCAAAGTCTCTATCATTGGACTGCCAAATACATGCATGTGTGAAGTCACCCACTGGTTATCTATTTATTGGATATTTATTGGGCTTCTACTAAGGACGAGTTATTGGAACCCACAATCTTAAAGAGAACGACCACACAAATAAGTATGTACCAGGTACAGGGTTTATTTTAATGTGTCGAGTGCTTTACAAAGTTGATAGAGGTCATTATGAAGACCCTATGAGGAAGATACACACTGTGATCCCCATTTTACAGATGAGAAAAGTGAGGTTCAGGGAGGTCAAATTGAGGGTCATTGTTCCTGGTGAAATCGGGTTTCAAGCTCCGATTTACATAGTTTAAAATCCTGGACCTTTAAAAAAAAAAAAGCACTAGGCTGTACTGTCTCTTAAAAATTATTAAAATGTATAAAAAAAAGTGTCCAACTATATCCTTATCATGGAAACAGATAAAAGGAATCAATGTAGCCCTGAATGTACAGGAAGCCATCGCAGAAACACTACATCTGAGTTGAATCTTAAATGATGAATAAGTCAAAGATGGAAGCATGCTGTGGGGTTGGCTGTGGGAAGGCAGACATTTTTTTCAAATACCAGTAAGAGGTCTTATATAGCTGGGTGACAAGCGTATACAAGCTGCTAACTAAAAAGCTGGAAAAAAGCAAGTTGGAGTCACATGGTGAGGGGCCTCTGGAAATGCTAAGCAGTTGAAACTTCAGCCACTGGGCCAAGGGAGGCGCTAGAGAAATGCAAACAGGGAATGACATGGCTGGGTTCTAGAAAAATCTGTGACTTCAGTATGGAGGCAGGGAGGGTGGCTGAAGAGAGTAATTGTGCAAGGGAGTCAGAGTATGTTCTTGCATGATGAAGAGAAGGGGACTCAGTTTTAAAAATGCATTTAGTAAGAAAACACAGGATGGAGAGTTCTGTGAGCTGTGGTCGAGGGAGGGAGAAGGTGTTAAGCAGAATCCTGATGCGCGCTGTTTGGGTGACTTTTTTAAGGCTTCTGAGGACAAATTAGAGGGGGAGTTAGGAATTCCATTTTGCATGGAATGTGGCTGCCTGTGGGACATATGGAGATTTCCAACAGAAAATTACTGGAATGCAAGAAAAGAAAGTGGGGCTTGAGATAAAGATTTAGAAGTCAATGAAGTCTGGGTGATGTTTAAAGCCACAAGCACAGCTGAACTTGGCACCTGGAAGATAGCTGGGCCCGGAGTTTCAGGGACAAACAGCACATCCCCACCAAAGTTATAGGCCACCATCTGCTTCTGACGCTAGAACAGAAGCCCATGTATTTTAAAATCTGAAAACTCTTTAGTATAATGAAGCCTCAGTAAGACAGAGTTATTTAACTTCCAAAAGAATCGATAGCACATACATGTGTTCCATATGCAGCTAGGGCAGAAACTGTTTACATAGGGAAAGTAAAGTTACTCTGTGAACTGAGAGTTGCTTAGATATCTTAATTTTTTTCTTACCTCATACCCCCCAAAATAACCAGTTAATGCCTTTTTCTTTCAATCGATGATTTTAAAACTGGCATATTAGGGAAAGTATCTTGCAATCTATCGAAGGTCTATTTTTATCATGGACTGAAAAGCTTAAGTAAACAACAATGGCTATTTCTGTGAATTTATTTCTGCTTATGCAACGGATTCACTGGATTATAGTCTTACTAAGCGCGAGCGTCAAACTTTGCAAACTCTGAAACCTCAGCGTGGTGAAGGGAGAAGGGGACGTTCTTGCTCACTCCCGGGAGCTCGAGCAAGAGCGCTGCCGTTAGCATTAGTTCAATAACGGGCCCCACTGCTTCTGTGTGGAAGAAAGTACACTTTTAAAGAATACATATATTAAATCTGGACTATAACTTTATTATGGGAGTTTGATGTGTTCTCCCAGGAAACAGCTTTAAACCAGGATATGTCAGCAGTAATGATTATTTTTCCCGTCATTATCCAAATTGTCAACAAAAGGAAAGATCATTATGATCCCATTTAAGAGAGAAAGAATGGAGCAATAAACTAGATGCATTTCCCACAGGATGATATAAAGCAGAATTATTCTAGGCAAGGGAGAGACAATGCTGGGGAGGTAGAGGTTGGAAGTTTTTCTGTTGTGTCAGAGAGGTGAAAATATACCAGTCAGCCAGTCAGAAAGGGCAAATCCTTGCTGCTTAGAAAGCAATAGCTGATTTTTTACAAAGAAATTTAGACTATGCCCAAGTTAACAGAGAAAGCCACGTGTTTTATTGTCCAGGTTGTCAATTTCTCTGACCTTGAAATGCCCCCCTGCCTTGGGTTCTAGGACATACAGCACCAGGGGACTCTCCCTTGTTGGGCTGCTCCTCCTTGGTCTCCAGTGCTCTAGTAGGTGAGGAGTTATGAAGCACCTTCACTTGCACTCAGGACCGAAATTATTCCTGTCTATACACATGCACAACTTGTATCTCCATCCTGGCCCGTCCCACGTCATCTAGACCTGTGCATTCAATTACCTATTGGACACGTTCACTTGGGTGTCTCAAAGTATCACAGCTCACTCCACATACCTAACACGCAGGACTCCTGATCATTTTCTTCCAACCTTGGCTCCCTCCCAGGGACTAGCTCTCCCCACTCCACCACCACCTTCACTCACTCAAGTACTCAAGAAACTCTGAGCCATCACTTAAGCCTCTCGCCCTCTCTCACCCTCCAAATATAATTCATCACAATGTCCCATTGATTTCCTCTCTCACTGTCTCCCAAGATTCAGAAACAAAGTATTTTAGAAATAATCATCAAGTCTCAAAATCTAGATGGCACCAAAGATACTTAGTGGAAAAAGTACTTCTTGGCCTGCTGTTTTGACATTTGGTCATCTGCATTTTCATATGGATTTTGTTTCACTGCTTTACATTTTTCATTTCATAGATGAGAAGAAAACCAGACAGCTGGTATACGAGACCTCTCAGTACTACAAAAACAGAAGGAGAGGTAGCTTTTCCCGCCTCTCCTGAGCTATCTGTTCACAGGTTTGAATATACGTGAATGCTAGCCACTTCTCTGCTTTGAAAATGTCTCATGCTACAAAAATGTTATGGGATCTCGTTCTGGACAGGAACATGTACATTATTATATTCACGGACTTAGATTTAATGCTCAGCTGGTGGTTGGGGGGGCAAAGAATGGAAGATGGGGTGTCATTTTTCCTTGCAGGTACAAGAATGAATTTCATGGACTTCTTAAAGTTCCTTTTCCATTTCCTAAACAATATAATCCACCTATATTTATTAGGAATGCCTATCTGGCCTGGCACGAAGAAAGGCCCGTGTCACTTGTGAAGAATGTGCTCACTTTCTAGGAATGGAAAAGGGGGAAAGAAGCATTTCCATAATTGGTGTCACCCTCAGCCGATATCCCAGGGCACCACCTTATTGGCCCTGGGTGATTATGCGTGATAAATATAAATTGTGTTTCCGATAATCAGGATAATTATGTAATACATACTAAATTCAGAATCCTATCGCTAAAAATGGTAGCAACTTACCACCGTATAATAAAGACTGTAATTTACACAGCAGTGAACAGAAATAAGATATTCCATGAAGAAAGGCCAAATCTATAGGGGTAATAACATAGGAATGTGTTGAGCTGAGAAATAATTTTACGTGATCGTGAGTCACAGTGACTATAAAATTTCAGTCAAATTTAACTGATTACATTGGTGTTAATGCCATCACTCCTAGCCAAACGCAGAAATAGAAGGAAACCTGGAAGTCCATGTGCAGGCACTAGTCTTCTTTTTTAATCCATCTCTGATGTGTTTGTTTTAGGCAGACACCAAGTAAAACGCCAATGAAGAGAAAAAAAAAATCAACCCCGAGATAATTTTAAATGAGAAATAAAATCTGGAAGGAAGCCATGCCAGAATTTATTGAAAAACAGATTTTTCTCCTTCAAAAATGTTATTAAAAAATACGAATGTTTTTGTGACTTATTGCCAAGTTTATTTTATAGGCTATCTGCTACTCAGATGTACCATACTGTACAATGTGATGGATGGGGGCTATTAATCATTTTTACTGAAGAGCAGAACAGCTCATGCTACACACCGCTATTAAAAAGGCGAGGTATTCTGAGAGTACATTCATTTCTTCATAAAGTCACATGTCACATCTCCCCCTGGATTTTCAAATAGTTCCTTAGGACGGACTCGTGTACTCTGCGGGTCCTGAAGGATGGGCTGGCTGGTGGGAAACGGCTGTCACTTTGCCCCAGGAGGACAGTCCTAGATCGCTGGCCAAATTTCCATCCGAAGGCATGTCTGTATTTTGGACAGTATAACCCTGTTTGTATTTCTGTCTGTTATCTGCATTTTAAGCCAAACCCAGGTTTATAGGTTCTCTTCCTACACTGCCCTCCAGCGGGGGGGAGGCATGGCGCAGGTGCGGGGAGCCTGTCCACTCTCAGCCCTGACCAGCTACCCGGGGGGGATTGTCACCGCAGAGTCCGGCCTCCGTCCCCCTGGCTTCCTATTAGCCCCGTGACCAGCCACACTGAGGAAGGGCTCAGAGACCCATCAGCGGATAGAAAGATCAGAGAGACCACTAACTGGGGTCTTAATTATTGGTGCAGAGAAAATAATATACTCATTATACATATTTGTACATATCATGGATTCCTCGTCTTATATTTTTAAAAAATGAGAGAGACTCCACAGTAACTGACTCCTCTTTCCCGGGACGGACAAGATTTCCGGGGCTACCATCTCTTTTCCTTCCTCTTGCTTTTTTTTTTCCCCCCCCTCTCCTCCCTGCTAAGTCCTCCTTTTCTGAGGCTAGCATCTTCATCTCTCTCCAGCCCACTGGGGTTTGAGCTCAAGTCCAGGTTCCGCTACCCCAGGGGTGAACAGGGCAGAGCAGAAGTGAGAATCAGATGTATCCCTCCACCTGCCAAGGCTGGTACACCTGAGCCTTTACTTTGGGCTGGACCAGAGCCAAGGGCACACTGGATCTTGACCCTTCACAGAAAGAAAAGGCAATGGCTCCCAAGGGCCGGTCTCTGTCCACGGCAAAGAACATTCTATTCACCAGCTTCTTTAACCCAGTCTTGCTTGGTCCACTCAACACAGCATGTGGGTAACAGAAAACCAGCTCACAGTTCAGAAAGACAAAACTCCAAACCTTTACTCACTCTCTGGCTTTCTTTGAATGATAATCCTGAATTTGCTTTTCTGGTTAGCGTCTGGGGACAGCCTGTCATTTACACGCAAGGCCTCATCACCTCTGTGAGCAGTCACTGCCTGTCAGACTTTAACAACTGAAGCACAATCACAGGAGTGCAACACCCAGCTTTACAGGACTTATGTTAGAATTTCATGTGGTTGGGGGCAAGATGGGTATTATTCCAGAAGGCGGAGCCTGGAGAAGATACCGACCTACGGCCAATCTGGGAAGGCCCCGATTATAGGTGATTGTAATGGCAGAGTTTATCAGTAGATGGGAGAGACCTGCCAGTTACATAGTATTAGAAAACCCTGGAGAAACTCAGGTACCCAGCAGGATCCTAAAAATCGGAATGGAAGAACAGGTCATGGTGCATGCAGGCACTGGTCACAAGGAACTGATGCAAAGATTCAGATTCTGGAACTAAGGCAGAAGGTCCCAGACAGAGAGTAAAGGTGGCTTGTGACTTAGCTACTGAACGAGAGTACTGCACTCCTTCAAATCTCCTGGTTCTGGAGTTTAGGGTCGAGTGGAAGCCTATTATAGTGGAAGGCAAGTATTTTTAGGTCAAGGAATTGAACCAAGCAGGTCATCTTATTGGGTCTTTTATTTTTCCCAGGCCGGATTTCCATCTCCCATCCACTTCTCCTACCCTAAACTCCCCTCTTCATAAATTTACTTTAAAACCTTTCTGATCTTTCTTCACATGGATCAAGAATAGGCAAAGGGCTTTGAAAAGCAAATGGAATGACTTATGGATACATAGCCAAAGGGAAGAGATATAAGCATTTTCAAAGGTAAGTTTCTTATATTAACAGTTCAATAAAATAATTTTTTCTTTGCTCTCTTGATTTTTATTACAATACCCGACCACAAAAAAGAATGGGAAGGTCAGCCCAACCTTTATTAGGATACTAATAGGAAAGGTTATAAATCACTACATCGCACGAAGATAGAAAAATATGGAAACTGTCAAGATAAAACATGGTCAGGAGAATTTTGTGAAGAACAATAGTATTCCTCAGACCACATTTTTTTTTTGAACCGGTGATTAAAAACTTCATTTCCTTGTTGGCTTTAACATCTAGCAGATTGGCATGCGTTTGAAAGCATAAGGAACTAGTACTAAAGAAATGCAAGAAGGAGAAGGAGGATTTGGTTAGTAATAAGCTTATTCCAGACCTCTTCAGATTAAGGTCAAGTATAAAATTCTCATTAGTTTCCAGTTTATTTAAATCAGGGCGGCCGTGATTTGAAAGTCACCTCCATCATCCTGAGCTAAGAAGAAGTGTGTGAGTAGGTCCCAACAGGAAAAGTTATCTGTGGTTTCCTCCTTTACAAAAGATACTTAGAATTGCTAGGCTTTAAGATTTTTTTTTTTTAAGGTTGTATTTATTTTGAGAGAGAGAGAGAGAGCATAAGTGAGTGCCCGCAGGGGGAGAGGCAGAGGAAAAGAGAATCTCAAGCAGACTCCACTCTGAGCGCTGAGCACAGAGCCCTGATCACAACCCTGAGATCGTGACCTGAGCCAAAATCAAGAGTCGGACACTTAACCAACTGAGCCACCCAGGTGCCCCGATTTTTTTTTTTTTTTTTTTTGCTTTTAAATCATTTTGGTCAAATTCTCTGAAAAGGGGTTCCACGGAGAAAAGTTTTGCCAAAACCCCACTCTGCCAGCCCTCCAAGCCTAGGCCTAGGCTGCCGTCAATTAGCGCATGAAACAGACTGGAGAGACAGCAGCATTTTCCCTCTTTGATTGTTAACTGCTTTCATTTTCCATTTTATTTAAGATACTTAATTTGTTTTTAGTGATTTACTCTTCTTTGTAATTAGATGTAGCGATTAGCAAGCATCTTTTCCTTGGCAATGCAGTTTCCCTTCAACGGAAATGAGCTTAAGTAAGTCAACATCACACTTACCACTACCAAGTGTAAGGATTTGTAGAGGGGAAAACAACAGACTAGACTCCGTCTCTTGTGATTAAGTAATGCAAAGGAGAGGTAAGACAAAGAAAGAGGTAATTAGTAGGAGGGAGGAACAAAATGGAGATTTTTAAATGCAGAATCCATTCATAACACAACACTTCTCCAGGGAGCTGTTGTAATAGATTACCTTGCCGAAATGCATTATTTAAGTCTTAGTTGTTTGGAGGGAGAGGTAAATGCATCTTCTCTGCACTGGGCGCATAATGCCTTTCAAGTAAATGCAGGTCAGTGTGAGGCTACTTACTTGTCTTTGCAAAATCAGATCTGATGTCAGCACAAAGGCAGGAGGAGATAAAAGGGGTTATTAATACCTAAGAATGTGACACAGATGCCCAAGCATACTGTGTGACAATACAGAATAAATATGGCAAAACATTAAATTGTGAAGACCAGGGACTTTTTTTTCTGGATCCTCTTTCACAAAGGAGTTTCACAAAGGGTTTCATCCCTTTTGTCCTAAGTGTTGGTCTCATATTTTGTAAGACTCTCATCTCAGTGTCTCCTGTCATCATGATGAATGCAGGAGCCTGGCTTCTCCTACTGGGGAGGATCGCATGTCTGCCTCTGTCACTCTTTTTTTCTGGTCTCCAAACAACCCACCTTTTTCCAGTTGAAAGGCAATAAGGCCTTTTCCCAAGCTCAGAGGCTGTTTCCAAGTGACAACTCCCTGTCACAGTTAAAATGTGAGCAAAAGACATGGGGGTTTACACGCCTCTGGTGAATCTCAGCTGCCCTGACCCCCTGCGGGTCATGGATTAAAACATCCCTCGGCTGCATCCTGGCTCCAGGTAAACCAGCATGAGTGGATGGAGAAAATAAGCCAACCCGGGAGAGCTGAAACACGGGCCACACAAATCACAGAGGGCTGCTCTGACGGCACTCGGCTTTTCCGTGCAAATGACGTGTTCTGGAATTAGGCAGCAAACCACCAGTTTGCTTCTTAAAAAAAAAAAAAAAAAAAAAAAAAGCAAGGATTCTCCTTTTAATTAAGTCACAAACTCTGGTGCCTAAGTCGGCGTGTGCGAATATACCTGTGTGTGCACACGCTTGCCTCTTTCACGGTGGAGCATCTCAAAGTATTTTGCTCACAACACAGGAAGGAACTCTGTTTTGTAAATCCCCTGCACAGAGTATCACAGGGCGATGTATCAGGGCCAGCGCTGACATAATTAAAAATACCAACAAAAAGTGAACGCAGATACAATTAAAAAGGATGAGTGACTGCTAGGAATAATAACTTCCAAGATCAAAAGCAAACCGAATCCAGTTATTACTCTAACCAAAAATATCAAAATGTAATTATACTGTTTCCACACATCATTATTTGCCATTCCGGGAAATTAGGATGGACACATTAATGGACAAAATGATATTCAATTAAAACAAGTGCAGTGCATCCTTCAAGGGTTTGCACGAGAATCCTTGCCAACATCCCCGGCTCTAGGAGTTTCTACCAAGAAGTCTTGTGCATGTTTATCTGATGTTTAAGGTTTATCCGCCAGGGACATATTCTTCCTTGTGAAGATTCAGAAACCAAATGACAGGCGTTCTTGGCAGGGGCATGCTGCAGGCAGGCCTTTCCCACAGTGCTTGAAACGCTCTCTCTCTCTCTTTTTTTTTTTACCTTTTAAAAATAAATCAGCAAATGTATTTAACATAGAGACACGGCTCTTGTTTCCATTTGCTTTTTGTTTCCCTTCCAGAGAAAATGTTTTCAGGCAAAGGCTGGTTGCTATGGAAGCTTTATTGTGGACCACTTCAGTCTTAGAGGGTTGGAAAACATTCAACCATTTGAGTCACCTGATCTACTCAACATTCCCAAGTTCATTATAATAAGAATGAGGAAGAGGCAGGCAAGGTGATTTCAAACAAAACAAAACAAAACAAAACAAAAACAAAAAACAATGCAGCGCTTTGCCCATAAATGGACAATGCATAGCTGAGTTACGGGGACCTCAATAATCAGGACTGCTTCCGACACACTTTTCTTTCCAAAGCGACTCTTCTAAATGATGGCATTTTAGAAAAATAACACAGATTCTGAGATTTCTAAAAGAGCGTGCAGTTCCTGTCATTGTTACATGCTTAGTGTAAAGTTAATGCCCCGCAATTCAATTCGGTCAGGCAGCTAGGACTCCAGCAAGTTAATCTGCCATAGAGACGCGTTTTCATAAACCTGAGTACAAATAAAGCATTGGAATCCACAAAAACTAGTTTTCCAAACTGGCGTGAAAAATGGAATGGCTTCCAACCTACCATTTGGACGTCCAGTCTCGGAGAACTCATGTGGGCTGTCATGTGGTTGATAGGATCTCATCCCAACACCATTAGCAGAAATGAACTGTAACCAATTGTAAGTGGCTACTAATTGCCCATGACAATGATGGAAAATACCAGCTCAACCTCAGAAGGGTTCATTTAGGCTGAGTGGTAGAGGTACAGTCTGAAGCTCTCATAATTATATCACAAGCTGACCTTATTAATTAGCCGTTCTGGAGTTCCGGCTGTAAAACAGATCAAGGAAGGAGTGGCAGGTTGGGATCGCACTGACGACTAGGGTCGAGTTAAAGGAACTGACTGGCTGATTGAGCTGGAAAAAAGGGCCTGGAGAAATAGAAGTAAAAAAAAAAAAGAAGTTTTTCCCCGGGGAATTCAAAATTGCTCAATTGTTCTGTGCATGCGGATTATTATTAGCATCAAGTTTGTTCACAAGTTTGCTGGACGTATCAGAACCATTTCTGGGAAGCCCAGTTTGATGGCGTCTCTCATCTCCATGCCTAGCTTATATATAGGCGCGTATTTACTTTAAATACCGAAATAAACTAAAACTGATACTAGCTTGAATTTCACAGTACCCTTTGTGAGGACAGAGATACCCCGAGGTGAAAACAATGTTGCTTGTCAGGACTTTTAAGGCTCAACTCCAACCCTGGGAATAGGCAGTTGGAATTTGCACATTAACTAATTCCCAGACACCAAACTGTTGCCATATGATAAGCACCCTCTGAAAAGGGAATAGGCCAAGTGTCCAAGATGATTGACAGCAGCATTAACTCCTTCTTCTGTCAAGAAAATCAACAGACTACAGATGCAAAAAAAAAAAAAAAAAAAAAAAAAAAAAAAATATAAGTGACCACATCATTTTGTATCTATTGGCATGCTAATTCCCCAACAGAATAGGAAATTAAGACTGATGCCAATCATGATGCACAGCCTCCTGTCACACACTCTGGAAGGGGGGGTACAGCAGTGGGCATCATCGAAAATGCCAGGAAGCACATCTCCTCTTTTAACTGAGAAGTGCAAAGGCAAGTGAAGTTGCAGATTCAAACATGGCGAAAAATAAGCTCTCTGGGTCCTGTGTGTGGATGGCTATTCACACAGCTGTGAGGGTGGGTGTTCCTTTATCAGTCTGAGATGCCATGGCTTGAAATTAAGGAGCGAGAGGACCAAGTGGTGTCCGCAAGGTCCTCTTGCAAGAGCCTGGCTCTGTTTTGGTCACTTCCATTCTAACGAAGGGAGCTGAAAGTTGAATTAAAATTCTCCAGGCTCTTTGAAAAGTAGAGAGGGAAAAACCCTGGCCATTGTGTGGTGGTAAGAAAAATGATCTAAAACTTACAAGTAAGATGGGTCAGGGTAGTAGTGTACCACGTTCTTCGTTGTCACAATGGGGCACTGTTAGACACTTCTGACCCACGATTATTTTAAAACTCTCTAGAATGTACGGGTGTCTGATTTTGATATGTACTAACTCATTTGATAGTACAGATTAACTTCTAGATACATGTTTGGTTCAAAAGAGAACCCCAAAGGTGTGGTTTATTACTTTCTAGGATATTAATCAGTTTTATATACAATCAAGAAAATTTATGCTAATATTCTTTTCTAAATGCCTATAAATACCCAGTTAACTCAAATGCTCTGTAAATCTGTGTTACCACCTTACCGGTTTCCTCACTGATGAGTTAAAATAAATCTTTGACACTTGTTCATTCTACACTGCGAGCTACATTTGACCATTTTGGAGACAATCCTGACAGCAAGGTCACTGTTAGTCACTGAGGAGGATTCTAATGCTTACCTTTCTCCATTTTTCTATAGGTTAAATTTTACAAAATGAGTTCAGAAACTACTGGACTGGTGTGTATATATGCTTTTCCCATGTCTGATTTGACTTTTCCTTGTATTGCTCTATCAGCAGAGAACACGCTCATTTGACTGCAGAAACCTACATTTTAATATTTCCTCACAAGTATAGTTTAGCTACTTAAAAAAAGCCAAGAAAGGCATTAAAAGAAAAGTCAGAGCACATTAATTTTCTCTGAGGGGCTGTCTCACGTGGTCATGGCCTCCTTTCTTGTAGGTCCTGGGCATGTGGGTCACTCTTCTCTCAAGGCCGACAGAGGTTGATTAACTTCTATAAAAGAGGCCACGTTTCTCACAAGTCTTCGTTCCTGTGCTGCAGAGCCCCCAGAGGCAACTGCCTCACCCACATCTCCTGAGAGACCCGAAATTTTGCTTTGTGCCCTCAAGTGCGGGGACACCATAGCAGCTTGTTCAAATGATGAGCCCTGCGTTTGCTGGGGGAGGGGCGAGGCCCACTGTCCCCGAGGATGGGCCCGTTCCTCCAGGAAGCTAGTGGGACAAAAGTCTAATCAAACGTTCATGCTGTGGGCATACTGCTTTGTACCTTTTTCTGGAAATCGTCCTTTGCGGTAGGAATTTCAGAAGGTAACTCAGCTGATTGATACTTAAAAGTCTACCCATGACAGTACACGAACTAAGGGTGATAAAGGAATGATGCCAAATGTAACAATTCTCTTTTTAAAAAATATGACATCACAGAAAATTTAGGCAACAGAAGACGACATACAGCTTAAGACAACCACTATTAGTGTTTTGATATATTTCCAGCCTGTATTTTTTAAGTTTTTTGTACACACACACACGATTTTTCACTTACACTATGTCAATTTCACCTATAAATTGGTGAGGGTAAAGCCTAGCCCTTACTGACCTGCTTGTGAAATTCTACTAGATCACTTATGTCCTAGTCAAGTTCTGACAAATAGAAAATAGTAAATAAATATTAGCTGTTTTTCCTGATTATTATTCTAATTATAAGTGGCCGAAAGATATTCCATTAAGTGGAAAAGAGCATAATTTCTTTAGGTATTTCCTTATTGCTGGATATGTAGATTGTTCTCAATTTCTTATGATCGTAAATAATACTGTAACTTCATTAACTACATTTCTAAATTACAAATCTATCTTTTGGTGATCTCTCAGCTGCGTCTGTTAAAACATCTAAATATTGTAACCTATGTTTCTTTTTAAACTATTAAATAGAAGAAACATGGAAATTCCTTTAATATTTAATTGGGAGGGGGAAGAGAAGTTTTTTAAAAAAAGGAGTATCCAGGATCAGACACGATTTACTCTGTATTCTCCAATTCAATCTGGAAGGGAAATGCTATTTATATTCTTTTAAATATATATGTATATAGAAATCTCTTCAACTTGCCAGGTCTCTGAACTGCCTTTTGCTCTCGACACCGTCAGAGTTAACATGCTCCACGGGCCACTCCTGATTGCTGCTTCTTTTCTGCTAACTACTTACTCCATAAAGCTTTTGCCTCCTGGCTTCTCCCTCTACCAGCCACTGAACGGACTCTTCTCAAGATCACATAGCACTATTCCTTTTTAAAACTTGTCCTTCCTTCAGCTTCCATGACCGTGTTCTCCTGAGTCCACTGCCCCCTTCTTTAGGGGGCTCCTCAGCCTGCCCTTCTCAATGTAGGGCCAGAAGGAGCTGTGATAGTCCTTGACCTTCTTCTGGCACATACCCTCTCTCCCTGAAATGTTGTGCTATCTCTAGACTGGAGTTTAATTCCAGGATTTTCAGTTACTATACCCTTTTCCCCTGCCAAGTCCTACGGGCACCTCTAAGCGAGCGCGAACCTGGTCATCTTTGCTGTTGTCAACTGCCAACCTCTGCCATGGCAGACTGTATCTTCCAAACGTGGCTGCCATGACCACCCTATCCCATGGGCTCTTCTGCAGCAGAAACTGCCACCCCCCCGGCCCCCCATGGAGAGCGGGAGTCCAGTGGGAAGGGGTGCTGTTTGACTTTTGAGGCTAGGTCACAGAAGGCTGTGCAGCGCTTGTTGGTCCGACTGGCCCCCTCCCCCTACAGCAGTGTTCTCTCTGAAAACCCAGGAGTCGTGCTGCAGGAGGCCCAGCGACCGTGGCCAGGCGCGGATGCGCTTCAGCCACTGGCTCCAGCCGAGCCCGGCTTTTCAGCAAACCAGTCCTACACATCAGAGGGCAAAGATTCTCCCCTCTGAGCCCCTTCTCCCCCAGGCCTTACCGTGGCCTAAAAAAACTTACACAAACAGGAACATAGATTCTAACAGCTCCAGCCCTGAGATGACCCCAGCCCTCCCTTAAAGTATCTGCCTGCGAAAACTCAAAGCTGTCAAAAACATTTACCATTTGTTTCAACATCTTTACATGGATTTTTGTCTCCCAGCATCTGTGGACGGTAGGAGCCTAACTTCCATTAAGCACCAGTTAATAACAAACCCAGGGGGGTGTCACATGGACCAATCCTTCCTCCTTCCAGCTTTTTGTCATTTTTCATTTCCTGACTCTGAGCCCCACCCTCTCCCTGTTCTGAATCATTCTCCCTTTAAAACTCCAGTCCCTTCTGTACAAATCAAAGTTGAGTTCAGTTCATGCTGGACTCTCTTTTCTGCTCTAATGGTATATACTAGTGATTGACGTCTGTCCTGACCACTTTACCTGGTGTGGGGCCTTGTTGATCTTTGAACATGTACATATAAGTGAAGAAACTGCCGACGATTCCAGTCCTCAGCCCACTGAGACACTGGCAGTCATCGGAACTTTGCCAGCTGAGGCCCCAGACACCGTGGTTTATTCCCTGTCCAGATTCCTGACTCGCGGATTCCATACTGACAGGGTCATTGTTTCATGCCGCAAAGTTTGGGATGATTTGTTATGCAGCCGTAGGTACCTGCTACATCCAACAAACCCACCAATTCTTCCTGGCTCCCTCTGCTGCCTGAGGCATAGGTCTTGGCATATCCATTTACAGGCTGGGGCAGAGTCTAGATGAGCAGCAATACCCCACATTGCCACCTCTAATCCATTCTATTACTGAATTAATCTTTTTAAACCACAGGCCTAACCGTGTCATTCCCCTGTTACAAAGCCTTTAAAAGACATCCAATGTCTAGAAAGAAAAGTCCAAACTCTTCAGCGTGGCATGTTAAGTCCTCTAAAATGTGGCCTAAATTTACGCTCCCTGCCTTATCGCCCATTTTACACGGACTACTTAAATCCAGCTGGATTAGTCACTCTTCTCCAGAGATGTCCAAAACCTTTCCATGGCTTTGCCTCAGACGCCTCTTCTCAAGGAGGATACCTTTATGCTTCCTTTCCCGCATAGCTCTGCCTCACCCAATGTCCTCAGCACTTAGTTGCCTTCGTCCTGGTGTGTCCACCTTTCATCCTGTATGGATATTTGGTTTTGCATCTTCTCTCCTCTACTCCCCCACCGACTTCATTAACAGCGCATACCCTGTCTTGGATAGTTCCCTATCCCCATCGCCTAATACACTGCCTTGCACAGAAAAGGCATTCAGTATTTCTATCCTTGCTGAGAATATATCAGAAATGCAGACTTTACTGGAAGGGAAAAAAAAAAAAGCGTAATCATCTGCCTGGAAATTTGTTCCACCTTAACATTTAATGAACACAAAGTTCAAGGCCATCGGAATGTTCACCTCTGGTTCGTCCTTCGGAAGTTCTGGGAAGGCAGCACTCCCTAACTTTAAGTAAAAAAAAAAAAAAAAAAAAAAAAGCTTTGAGTGCAGTTTTAATTTGAGGTGCCTCAAGAAGAGGTCTGTAAAGGAACATACTTTTGCTAGTGCTGTGTGGTAATACAGTTGGTTTAAAATGCATGTATTATGAACCCATTTCTGTGGGTATGTATTGTTGTGATAGGCCAGTTATTCCCAATGATTGAATAATATAGAGTCAAATCCAATCATAAATGGGATGCATCTCATTGCAGGCCTTGCTGGAATGCACTGGCATTTGATAACGAAATGATGGACAGGTGCGGCTTGTTGTATAATAACCAGGCCATTTCCATGTCAATCGGGATGCCTTCAGAAAGGCGTAATTTAGGAGGGGAAGCCAGTTGCTAATTTCTTTCACCTGTGCAACTCTGGCTCCCTCTTTCCAGCAGTCAACAACATACATGTTTCTGCCTCTTGCAAAAAAGCTGGGAGTTTTCAGGTCTCAGATGAAAGTGTTTTCTCAATGGGTGATGCTAGATTAGCATCCAGACACCACCTAAATATGTAAGAAACACACCTCTCATCACCTAGGAACCCTTTCTTTGTTGTTCATTCTGTTTGGTAGCTGGTATCTGAGGTAACCCACATCCTGCGGGAAGATAAGTGATTTCACCAAACTTAGCAAAAATTCTGAAATCCAAATGCTAACTTTATATAGATACAAGATAGCCCTGAATTCCTGTGCTATTTGTTCTTGGGTATTCTGGTTAAATTCCTTTTAGAGACTGGAATTGTACAATTCTGTGGTTTCCTATGGCCCCAAGTCTCTCAAAACCACCTCACATCGACACAGTGACACACAATCCAGCCAATGTTTCCAAGAAAATCAAACCCTTAATTCTTTTAAAAAACCCAATTCTTAAGGATCAATTTCTCTTTCGCTGGTTGCTCCCCACCCGCCCCCATGAGCGCCTGCCCCTTTAAGAAGGCTGAAAACACCTTTCCTTGGAATTTGCAGAAATATATTTTTAAATGAAGTTTTATTTTGGTCTCACCATGCAGGAAGCTATTACCCGTCCGTTATCTTTATGTCCGTGATTAGGAATAATAGCTGATTTGTGAAGTTATCTATTACGGGAAATAATCAAGATTAATGAGCCCTGTGGCACTTGCTGAATGCCTCGGGAGATTTATTGCTCAGGCTGTGCATTTCTCTTGTGCTGTTGGTGCTGTCAGGAGTTGTTTTTTTTTTTTTTTTTTTTTTACAAATGCAAATGGAGACATGGATTAATTGTGGAGAGGAAAAGAGCTCTTACAATGTTATCAAATATTGGGGACTGCTTGGTCCCATCTCTCCCAATGACATGGTTTTATTTTATATAATGTTGTTGGAGTCCAGTCCCCATCCGGCTTTAGACCCAGGTAGGGAAAGTTTAGCTCACACCCTCCATGGCTCATGGGCTCTCCACATGGGAGTCCTGTCTCCAAGTGGAGACTGACCCCAGCCGGACAGAAAAATATGGTTGCCACTGCTGACAGTGCCCAGACAGTGTCAATCACTTGCTCAACCAGGGAGGGGCTATTCCCCGCCCCCCCTCCCCGGGGAACTGCCCCCTAGCTCCAGGGCTGCCGTAGATGGCAAAACGAATGCCACGGTGAAGATATATCTTTGTTCCAGATGTCTGGATTCATTCAGGACAGTTCTGTGTCCTATGCATCTCTGGAAATGGAACAGTGATCCTGGATTCACATGAAACTTCGGCAGGACTACCGCTATATTGTACGAACTGTGTAGTTAACATACAATTGCAAAGACTGTTTCGAACACAAAGCAGATGGGAGGTAGAAACAAAAAGCTCCAGTGACCAGCTCCCGTTTGGGAAAAGAAGAAGGTGTCAAAGTAAGGGCAAAGGTGTCTTTGCTTGCCTGTGTTCGAATCGCTCTCAGCAACATGCACCCCCACCATATGTAAAGTCTTTGAGCCTCAATGGCCCATTTGTAAACTGTGGAAGTAACAGTACTGGTACCACAAGGTTGCTGGAATGGCTCAAATGAATTAATACATGTACCAGTACTCAGGAGAACTTCATAAATGTCAGCTATGTTTGTTGCTTTAAGTAAGTTTGTCAGAATGTATTTGCAATCCCCTAGACCCTGCATCCATGGTGTTCTAAAATACTGGTTCAAATCTGCAAGTGCCCAGGTTTCTTTAGTTTTTTTTTTTTTTTTTCCCAAAGGACAAAGTAAGGGTCATAAGGGATGAACCCCAAAGAGGAGTGAAAAGGTCTAGCTTCTAGACCCAGCTCAGTCACTAACAAGCAGTATGATGTTGGTAAAGGCACTTCCCTATCTTTGGGTCTAGTTTTCCAGTCTATCAAATAGAGAACTGGGAAATGATCTCAAGTATCTTCAGTGATGGTATCACATAAACCTATAGGTTGTACTTGCTCTTTGTGTTAGGGGAAGTACAGCACCAGGAGTAAATGTAAAATCAGTGTAACACACCTGAAATTTTATGTGAATGGAAGACAATCCTATCAAAGGTATATCTGAATATTTAGATTGCTACCCTTACCAACTAAGGGTAATAAAGCCACAGGGTGTTTATTTGTACACATTTTAGTAAGTCAGAGCCTCTAGAAACTTACTTTGCAAAATACAGGAACAGCAAAGCCTCCCAATAGGATACTTTTAATGTGCTCGAGCTTGCATTTCCATAATGATATTAAAAGGGCCATTGGGTTTATTTAAAAGCATATATACTGATGACCTTAGCAGTTAGACGATAATGGCCTTTTTGTTGAAGGGGTTTATAATCTAGACCATAATTTTCACATTCTCTTGGCAGAAGTTAGAATACTGTTTCTTTTTTCTTTTACGTTTTTCCCAGAGACTTGTTAATTACCAGGTAGAGCTGGAGCTTTCAACACCAATAGGAAATTGGCTAGTTTTTCAGCAATATATTTATTTTCAATTTAAAAGCTGAAATTGCTGCTTGTGGATTACACCACTTATAAATTCAAGAGTATGATTTCTTCATTTCTGTCTCCCAACCCTACCCTTGAGGAAGCCTGCTAACGTACTACCTTCTTAAAGCCCTAATCAAATTCCAAGATGTCGTCATCACCCTTTCCAAATGATACTCATTTCCCCCTTCACAGAGCCCACCAGGCCTTCACACCTCGAATGTAGAATTCTGCATGGCACACTTCATTGTGTGCTGTTGCATTCTGTCATTCGGCCCAATGAGACTCTAAGCTTAGGGACCATTTCTAGCCCATATTTACTAAAAAAATACAGCCAATCTTGTGTCTGTGTATTCCTCTACCTGTCCAACTAGATAAAAAAAATACAAGGAGTACGTCTTCATTACTGTTTGTTTCCATGGTTTCCGACACATACCATCCATAAAGCTGCTGCTCAATACAAGTTGTAGAATTAAATGATTTCACTTGGGGTTATCCCCAGCTAGAGAAGAAAGTGGATTCTTCTGGAGGGAAATGAATTATCCAAGTGGTAGTTTGTGGTTTTTTTTTTTCCTATGCCGAAAAGTTATTTGCTCAGACCACTGACAATCAGTATGGAGTGGATCCATCAGTGGGCTGATGACTGCTCTGAACCCGATTGTGGGGTTCGGCCCCCTGGATTGAGAGAATGGTAAATAAAGCCTAAAACAGCCCATATTTTGGTTGCTGTGATTGGTAGCAGTTGGCAAACGGAAGCATGAAGACATGGTTACCACTCAGCCAGGCTCTGTTTCAAAGCCCTCTCCATCGCTTCTCTAATTTCCTCTTCCCTACCACCAAATGGAAAAGCATTATTCACCACCACCACCCCCTTTTAAAGACAAAGGAATCGAGGTATAGAGAAGCTACGTGGCTTGCCCACATAAGTGCTGGAACCAAGACTCCAATTTGAGCTGAGTGCAGAATCCTTGCTCTGAACCACTCAACTTTGCTGGAAGGGTCAATGACAAATGCATTTCTCACCCACTGCAGGAAAAGAGGAATTGGAAACACGGAAAAGACAAAAAAAAAAAAAGAAAAAGAAAAAGAAGCAAAAAAAAAAAAAAAGCAGAGGGCTGAGCTGAGGTTTTAGAGGGAGGCGGCATGACACACCACCTCGGTTAGAGCTCTCAGGGAGACACAGGCTGGTTGTTGGGCACATCCCCACTCACGTCGATGACAGAATCAAATACATAGCAGAGTCCCCAAACTGCCCTGAGCACCAGTCCCCACTGGCTTCTCCACCTCTCTCTTACTTAAATTCAATTACATTTAAGTTCAAGAGCTCCTATAAGCCACTCGCAGAGCGAGCCAAGAAATTGAAGTACACATTTGCTTCCTATTATTAGGAATCTGCCAGTTGGCATAGTCCCCAATAATGGGTATCTGTCAAAATGATAACAGTACTTTCACCAGCTCGTTTTTATTCTCCCAACAGAGGTGTCAGCTGTCAACAGATTCTGGGGTATGAACAGAAGGGTCATTATGACCTCTGACCTCACTGCCAATCAGGATAAGGGAAAAAAAAAAAAAGCACAGCCAAAGGAAATGATACATATTGGGATGGGGCCTGGGGTTAGGATCCTCCCTCACAGGTGACAGTTTCTGTGGAGGGAGAATAGGAACAATTTTTTCTGGAATAAATGAAATTCTTGATCTGCCATCTGTTTGGAGACATTAATATAAAGTGAACCTCATCCCGTTCTAAGTTTTAGGACACTAGTGATTTCATAAGGACTGTGTCTTACATGCAAAGGGGCTATCTGAAGGACAGCCAAACTCTGGTGTGTTTGCTTGGAGGTCTGGCTTGCTTTGGCAGCTACAATAAACATCTTAAGAGTCAGCAAGCTGCTTCTACCATGGGTAGAATGGATTTTGTACCATAGGCAAACAAGTCACAAACCATGGGATTAGCCATAGACTGCCATGTGCTTCACACCAAGAGTAGAAAGAATTTAGGTTTCCGTGTATATTTGGAAATGTGACATACTGGCCGTGGAGATTTGTAGTCAGGAAATCACAGCATTTTAGATGTAGCAGGGACCTCAGAGCTCATTTAAGTAACCCCTTCATTTTATAGATGGGAGCAGAGAAAGCCAGGTGGGAGAAGTGAATTCACACAGTTCCTTGGCTGCTCACAACAAAGAGAAGTCTGGAACCCAAGTTCTAGGATTCTTAAGGCATCACGTTTTCCACCCTGCAGGGAAACATAGCACACGGCCTTGCATGGATCAGCCACCAGTACTTTGTTGCTCAATAAATAGCTGGGTGATCTGGAAATCTAGAAAACCTGGAGGGAAGACAGTTTGGAGAGAGGTATCACCACCTGGGCCATGTCGTGGGACTCATGTCTGCCATTATTTCAATGAGAGACATGAGCTTGCCCATTGGCTGCTACAGGACAGATTTTATTAAGGGTCCTCTGTTGGAAAGAGCTGCAGGCTGCATATCATTTTGGGGTGTGCTTTTTGGAGAGTAATTAGAGTTCTGAACTCAGAGTGTGCTTGGGGGTTAAGCGGGGGAGGGGGAAGTGGGTAAGGGAGCAGGGAGGGCTAGAGTCCAAAAATTATTCAACCTCCCTTTCTCCTCTCTCCTCCATGGAACCCTGGCTCCAACCAGAAGAAGGAACCCTGAGCCCCATCCCCAGTACACTGGAATACTGACCATTTTCTGATAAACTGGCCAAAGTTGCAAGAAAACTCAAAAGTTCCGGGGAAAGAAAAGTAGGCCTGGATAGCGTGATACTGACCTCGGTTAAAAAAAAAAAGTGTGAGTTACAAGTTATGGAAGAAAGCACCAATACAATGGGGAAATCAGAGTCCAGGGACAATGCATCCATTAAATGACCAATATACCCTGAAAGTCTTTCTTTCCCAAGAAAGGGTATCAAGAATTCCCAGGCCATACACACTAGAAACCCTTTAGCAATACTTATTTACAAGAGTGGTCAAGAGACTGTGTCAAGTACTTTAAGTACTTTAGAGAAAAATAAACCTACCAAAATACCCTAGTCCAAACTGCCATCTACTTCTACGCAGATCCCTCAGGAGAATCTTCACATGGAGGTTCCAACGTGTCTGTTTAGTGGATTCTCTCTCTCTTTTTCCTGTATCTGCCCTTCCAGGTTCTGGCTGGAGTGTGAATCTGCAATTTGCCACAGTAGCAAGACAGGGAAGCAGGCCTCTGACGTAGGGTCGTTCCCAGGAACACATTCTATCATGGATGTCATGCTCTCGTCCTAGCATTCGTTAGCCAGTTTTTTAAAGTCAGATTATCCCAGGTAGGACTTAGCTTAATGTCAGTACAGACAGTGAACTTGAATTTTCCGGAGACACTCTTTCAATTATGATACTGAGATTGAGGCATCCACCCTCCTCAAGATTTCTTCTCTCTCCCCCTGCTGGTCTAGTAAACAGGACATCACTGGGTAAAGCTAGCTTCTTCAAACCACCTTACTTTCTAACTGATGCTATTCAACATGAGACCAGACCCTGCGATATGAAAAACCTTATCTGTAACAAGGTAAGTTGGTAATCCTTCACTTTACTACAGACTTTATGACAAGGTTGAGGTGGCCCTCTCCTCCAAAATAAGCACCTTTTAAAGAGCCATTTTTGCACATTTCTATGAAATAGATGCTCAAGCAACCTTTCAGAAATTCAACCCCAATTTTTGCAAATATCAAACAAACTCCTCTAACAAAGCCAACTTAGAAACAGAACACAAAACTCGTGTGCCTCTAGGAACTGACAGCTGGCTGTCATTCGTTCGAATGACAACAGACATGGGTCAAGTGACAGTTTATAGGATTTCCCAACCATTAAGTGACTATATAAAGACTTTGATTCAAATTAAACGCTGTCCCAGCAAAGAGACACCATTCTCCTCTACCCCCAGGACAGCACCTTCCTCTCCTTACCACGTAAGTTTTTTTTAATCACTTTTTTTTTAAAGATTTTATTTATTTATTTGAGAGAGAGAGAGAGAGAGAGCACGCGCACAAGCGGGGGGGGGCAGGGAGTGGAAGAGGGAGAAGCAGGCTTCCCGCTGAGCAGGGAGCCCCATGTAGGACTCGATCCCAGGATCCTGGGATCATGACCTGAGCCAAAGGCAGTCGCCCAACCAACTGAGCCACCCAGGCGCCCTTTTAAACGAAGCACATAGTGAGGTTCTCTCAACAGTATGCAGTGAAAAGGCCCTTCAGTATCTGACTCAGTATCATGCACACATCACATGGTCGCAAAATGAGTGTTTGACAGGAAGGTAATGATCAACACATACAGAAACCTCCCGGACTAATACTGGTGCTGCCTGACATTTACAAGGTCATACACTTCTCTAGATGCCCCCTGTAGGTCAGGAATCCACCTTCTGGGTGATCTTGGGTCAACTTCCAACTCTACATTCCTTATCTAGTAGAGGAAATAGAATAGTCATATATGTTATCATTATAATAGTAAATATATGTAATCATTCGCTCATTCATTCCATGAATATGTACTAAGCAATTCGGATGGGCTAGGAACTGGGCACTTACCCAGAAATAATTCATTAAAGATGGTAGAAGACTTATAAGCAGACACATTTATTTAAACAAAGATAGAGGGGCGCCTGGGTGGCTCAGATGGTTAGGCGTCTGCCTCCAGCTCAGGTCGTGATCCCAGGGTCCTGGGATCGAGCCCCGCATTGGGCTCCCTGCTCAGCGGGGAGCCTGCTTCTCCTTCTGCTTCTCCTGCTCCCCCTGCTTGTGCTCTCTTGCTCTTTCTGTCAAATAAATAAATGGATGAATAATCTAAAAAAAAAAATAAAGAAAAAGCAAAAGGAAACATTAATGGGGTCTCTACTTGGAGCTTTAATACATTACCCGAGTCTCATAATGAGTCTGTATTATTGCCCTTTTTTAGGTGAAAAAATTAAAGTCTGTGAAAAGTGAAATGAACTGCTTAAGGCAACCGGGGCATAGCCAGCATTTGAACTATTGTCTGCCCAGTGCAAAACTCTTCCCATTCTGTTGCTAGCGCTCACCAACATGGAGAAAACGTTTACAAACCAGGGAGCAAATGACTTTTATAATCTTTGTTATTCAGCCAGATTCATTTTTTTTAGTGTTATGAGTCATACAAATGGCTAGCAACTAACAGATCCCAAAGTAATATTTTTTATTACTAAATGGTATTGCTGTTTGCACTGTACTGTGGTAATTCTGATCACACACAATGATACAGCCAGGTGATAGCAAAAGCCAACTCAGGAGATAAGGCTGAGTGACAGCTTCTCTTTCTATTTTGAATAGCTAAATTCCACTGATCTGCATTTCCCCCATATTTTTGTTGAAGTGATAGCTATATATCAACCCAAAAGCTAGGTATATGCTAAAACCAAGGTCTACTGATAAAGTATGAAGAAATTATAGAACAAGAAATCCTTTAGGTCATAGGACCTTATTTCCAGTAGATTCTAAAAAAAAAAAAAACTTATGAAATTTACATGTTTTTCTAATGTGCTCCCCTCCCCCAAGTCCCTCTGAACAAATTTAAGAATTTTTTTTGTTTTTACTTCAAGGCCAATAAATCAGAGAGGATCCTTAAAATTACAGAGAGGGCAGGGAGGTTAAAAAAAAAAAAAAGGGTAGTTTTATACATTCAGGGCAGGAAGGACACACACGGGCTGTCACACCTCAGCTGTGCTCACGGAATACACACAGCAGCTGAGAGGAGGCGGCAACCTGCTCAAGCGAATTCATCGATTGTAAAACAAATCTCTTTTGGTCCAAAAGTGTTTGCTTACTTAATTCTTTAATCATATCACATTTCTACCACAGATGGGAATGGTAGGATTCCCTGAATGAAAGAAACAGACGTGCCCAAGAGCACCATCACTCCCAGATCACGCCTGTTGAGCACCCACAGTTCTGGAATCCCTCCCCCACAGGTCCAGAATGCAGCCCGGGGGGAAAAGAATACAGACCTGCTGCCTTGGATTCTTCTGATTTCTGCAGGCATTGCATGAAGAGACAGAGCCATTCACACTTTTGTGATCTGACACAATAACTCCTTCATCCAGCTTTTAACGGGTGTTAGATTTCTATCTAGCCTTTCTGAGTAGCAAGTTTGTAGGGGGTATAGACCGATTACGAAAGATGGGAGGAATCTGAGAGAAGAAAAGGTCTGAGATAAATAAAACTGCCAACCCTAGAAATCGGCCCAGCGCTAAAGTGAAGCCGGTGAAAAGTACATTTAGGATATCTCTCTCTTCCAGGACTTGGGACCAGGGTATTCTCTATTCATCTGCATCTTTAATGTGGGCAGAACTTGTTCAACTCCGGAAAAGCAATGAATTCGTTCCCATCGCAATCATTTTCTCTGAGCAAAGCATACATTTATGAAAGGTGAAATCTGTAGCACCCATGAGAGAAATGTTGTTGAACTCTGTTTCCCATTGCATACATTCCCCACAAACTGCTTTTAGGATAATACAAGAAAAAGCAATTACGTAGCAACTGGAAGAGGAAATTAAAAGAAAACTTAGGCCGAATGTCTTCAAGAAACCCTCGATACCTCTATCAGACTGCGGATTGCCCTCCAGAGGAATGCACCCAGACCTTCAATGGAAGAAACATAAAGTCTTGTAAACAATGACCTTGAACTAGCAGAAAATGGTCTACTCTATCTAGTCTACCTACGCAGGTCACCTCCCAACCCTCATTTGAAACTTTCATTCCCTATGCTATGCTTTTCTCAAGGATTATTTTAGGCTTTAGTTGCAATGCTCCTAACGTGTTTTTTTTAAAGCATTATTTATGTCTACATCCTGATATAACAGTTTGAAAATCAGACTCCTACAAATTTTGCTTCGACTCACACAACAATTTCTAGGGGAACTGGAATCCATAAAAGTGAAATTAATTTTATGTTTATGTGTACTGTATAGTTAAGATTATGGGTGAGTTGTTCATTAATTCATCTGTCAAGAGAATCACCCTGTACTTCAATATATCTCAGAGGGCATCAGCATGTTTAACACACTTGGCAATAACTAACTAACTTTGGAAATAATGAATTTCCAGTTTCCACTTTACATCTTACTAATTGAACTAAAACACATATTTTTATAGGGCTCAGAAGACTTGCATCATTTTTGGGAGACAGAAGAATACATATACAAGACTGCTTATTTGGAAGATAGAAATTTCTAATGCCGACAAGGTGACCTAATTACTTTTGATATTTTGCTCACATTTATGGTGTCAAGTGTCTAGTTATAAACACATTCCAGAACACCTTCAAAGCTGGACTAATCAGGACGCACCCACCAGGAATTATTCAGGAATTTTTCCAGTGTAAGTATTCCCTACTTCACCTGAATTTGCCTTTAAGAAGAAAAAAAAGAAAATATGAGCAATTAAAATCATGGTAAAAACTTCCGTCAGAATAAGAGCAGCCCATCACCCAGTTACCCCATGACGGGCATGAAGGAGGGCACGTGATGGAATGAGCACTGGGTGTTGTATGCAACTGATGAATCACTGAATTCTACCCCTGAAACTAATAATACACTATATGTTAATTAAATTGAATCTAAATAAAATAAAAGCAAATGAGAGGGCTCCTGTTCTGGCATGTTCTGGCGTTGGCACATGTTCCTCCCATCTTACACAAACTATTCCTACAACCATTCTGCACACGGAAAATCTGGTATTTAAAATGATAACCCTGGGCGTCGTATGAACCACAATCACCACGGAGACATTAGCTTGTCCCAGAGTTAATGGTTTTTAAAACTGCAAAGAACTCAGGAAATTGCCACTTTACAGTGAGGAAACTGAGGCCCAGAAAAATAAAGTCATTTGCCTAAGGTCACTGAGCATTAAGTGACAGAGCAAGAATTCAAAGCCAGATCTTATCTACAAGCTCAGCAGTGCTCTCACACCTTTCTCTTTTACTCTAACCTGTTTCCTGCAAAGCTACGTGCTCTCAATAACCCAGTTAAATCTGCAAGGCAAGTTCTACCCCCCCATCCCCTTTAAGCCTGAAATTCTGTTACTGACTACCAATGCCTTGATTTGTGGATCTCAAACCAGGTGATTTAAATTTTCCTCAGGCTTATTAGGAAGCTGAAAACAGATAATGCCCACAATCCAAGCAATGCCTGTTGTCCCATCGAGTTTCACTTTAATGAAGGCACGGCATTTTAGAATACACCGTGACAGGCTCAAAGCACCCACGCAGCTAGAGCCAGGCTCTTCCAGCGGATGTGGGGTGCTACATGTTGCACTGTTAACTCAAACTTCCCTTGTTATCAGTCACTACTTAACTTACTTCTGGACTGTAAAATATCCTTAGAAGGCTCACTTCAGAAACATCCAAGCAGGGAAAAGCAGCTGTGGATCTAGATCTGTCCGTGGATATTAAAACAAACATGCACACTTAAAGCCCTCAGGCCAGGTCCATGCAACTCTTGCTGTATAATGTATCAAGCCCAGCTCCTTGCAATGCAGACGCACCCACACAGCAGCTGCCTTTTCCTTATGCTGGCCAAAGGACAGATTCTGTCCCCTCGTGTTTGGTGCTAAATCTAGCCGCCCTGACCATCATTTAGGATTCTAAGATGAAAGCCCCGTTGCTTCCAGCATCCTTCCTCCATCAGCACTCAGGTGCTAAGCTTTAGTTCAGTGAGGCATGTGTCCACCTGGCAATATTGTTAACAAGCTTCCTCCATCTATGGCGATAAATATTCCATCTACTTTTTAAAAAACCTAAAGAACTTCTACTTTTTTATGTCTACAGCAACCTAACTGGACTTTAAAATGAAAAAAAAAAAAAACCCCAAAACCCAAGATACCATGACTTTTATTTCTGGATAACTCAAGATTAAAAAACAAAACAAAAAACTTAACTTTCCGAAATAATCAGTGTTTTTTTCACACTAAAAAAAAGATGCATAATTTTTAAGAAGCTTTTAGCAAAAACAGGAAGAAAAAGAAAAGTTTTCTTGATTTGCTCATTTGGAGACTGTGAATGTTAGCAGTAAATTAAAGATTGCAGTTAATTGAGATGTTGCTCTAATACTAGTCTTTTTTTCTAGCCTAAAAAGTTTCTAACCATTATTTCATAGTATCTGCTTGCCTGCCTCCTTGATGATTTCCACTCTTGGCTCCTAAGAATTCTGAGAGCTTCTCACTCCCCATTTCATCCTTGCCGACGGATGAATGTCAAGGGCTCTGCTGCATGTATTTTATTCCCCCAAGACAGGTCTCTAGTAAATGCTAAACCAAATGGAAACAAAGGAGAGAGAACATACATTCGCTTTTTAGACCCTGAACACCAGAATTCATCTACTCTATTTATACAGCAACCTCCCTTTAAACATATGGGTGGGTCTTTCTAGAGCAAAACCCCTCCCAGAGGCTGGTGTCGAGGGTCACATGACAGTCTCTCACAAACTTCCCTGATCACATCTGCCAGATGTCTATACGCTGGGGCTCCACACACTCGCTCACGGAATCCGTGATTCTTTATAAGGTGTTGTGCCACGGATCATCTTTTTATTGGGCAATTTTCACACTAACCTCCACTCTTTTTGTTTAAAATTTGTACCTGCACGTGATGAGCCAGGGGGATGCTGGAAGGTGGGCGCAGAGTGGGCACTATGCTTTCTCTATTTAAAAAAATATAAACATGTCTTCAGATGACTTATAAACGCCCCTTATAAATGAAGAGCCACACAGTGGGGCTCGTCCGTGTCTCCGCCACTCAGAAGTAGTCGCAAAGGAAGAAGACAATCACAAGGTCCTTGGCAAAGGGAAAGATCATTTACTGACGGGGCCTAAAGATGAGGACAGAGGAATGTCCTCCCGTCCTAACAGCAGCATACTCGAAGAATATCATCAAAAACATCCTTCAGGTGCACCTGGGTGGCGCAGTCGGTTAAGCTGATTTCAGCTCGGGTCATGATCTCAGGGTCCTGGGATCCAGCCCTGCCTGGGATCGGCGCTGGGGGGGGGGAGCCTGCTTGGGATTCTCTCTCTTTCTCTCTCTCTCTCTCCCTCTGCCCCTCCCTGGCCCTCTATCTAAAAGCAAAGCTAAACAAAACAAAAACAAAATAAAATCTTTCAGTTTCTTTCAGAGTCAAGGAGGGTTTTTGGGAACCTACACGTAAACCACTTTTATGAGAAAATAAATTCCAAATTCACATATGTGACTTCAAATGAATGCTCTCAACTCATCTGCCACTTAGAGGCCACCCAATTGTGCCGCTTTAGATAACTGAACGCAATAACCCACAGTTCCTATGTCTGGGCAAAGGTAACCAGTGAGTATTCACTAAAGAAATGGCGGTTCTCCTAGGCAGAGGTTCAAATAGAAATTTGCCCATTTGATCAATCAGATTTGTAATGCATGATTTATACCTTTTGTGGTGTTCAGAACCGCCACTTCTCTCTCCACTGCATTTGATATATTTCTGTACCACATGCTTTATCTCTGCTTACACAAATGTTGCCAAACAACACTGGCTCACAGAGTGACTGTAGGGAATGAAGGGCATCTTTTAGTACGTTTCAAAGAATAGCAGGTAATTTATTTCACACTGAATACTAACTAGGGAAACCGAGAACAGCAACCAGACACGGGTTAGAAATCCTTCCTTTTAATTCCAAGGGGCTTCTAAGGCAGTGCTATAGGTGGTTTGAAAACAAAGGTCTTCAATGATGAAATTTTACTTTAGAATAAGTGGGCATACTTTCCAAGAATGGAGAACCAGGCTAAAAGCCAGAATCACTAAGTCATTTCCAATCTTTGGCTATTTTTTAAAAACTCCCTTGAACAGTAATACCCACTCCCTTTGAGCCTATTTTGAAAAAGTTTTAGACCCCCTCGGGCGATAACAGTTGAACTTTTGGTATCTGATGACTGAGAGTATACAAAAGGATATAAGATGTTGAATTTAGTAAAGATAATTTTTTTTTTTTACCAATCAAAATAGCAACTAGATTGGACAAATGTTATAACACAGACATACATATACGTCACGTGTGAGTCTACAGCCAATGCTTGGTGTGTTCAGAGATCTCAGAACTTTTGGCAATAACTGCAGTCCCCTCAGGGGCCTGGGGCCCAGAGGCTGGAGATTGTCTTTCAAACCCCAAGATTCCAAGTTCTAGGACTCTTATGAAAATAGTCCCACTGTCTTTACATTTGGTTATATTGTGAAAATGTTTTTTTTAATTTTTTATTGTTATGTTAATCACCATACATTACATCATTAGATTTGATGTAGTGTTCCACGATTCATTGTTTGTGCATAACACCCAGTGCTCCACGCAGAACGTGCCCTCCTCAATACCCATCACCAGGCTAATCCATCCCCCCACCCCCCTCCCCTCTAGAACCCTCAGTTTGTTTCCTGGAGTCCATCGTCTCTCATGGTTCGTCTCCCCCATGAAAATGTTTTTTGGAATTATTTCAAAATTAACTGCCAAAATAAAGACTGTAAAGAAATTCTAAACAAAACTGTAACTTTGCTCCCCAGAACTATGTAAAATACAAAAGTATATCTGTGGGCTTCCATGTCTATATGTAGCCCTGTGACCCTGCTCTACTCTGTACTGTACCTAGGGGAGGTCCCCTCCTCTTCTGCAAGGGGGGTGTTAGGAAAATTAGCCTGCTGCAATGCTCAAGGCCATTTTCATGCCATGCTAACCCCTCACCAGTGAGCCACAGTGGACTTAAATATGAAAACCACTCCATCTGAAACCACACAGCATATCGAGTGTGTAGGTACAGTGCCTGATATTCAGAAGGTATCAGTGAATTTGGCTAGTCCTATAATTGTCCCAAACTAGTAACTCATTAAACTTAGACATTTTTAAAAAACCAGATGACAATTCCCAAATGGAGTTGCTTATGCTAAACCCCATATCACCAAACTGAGACTTAACTGAGTTTTGGCTCTCCCAAAAATGGAATCTTAAACCAGTCCATCAGGAACTGCCTCATCAGTACAAGTTTGGTCATCTGCCTGATAGACCCCTGCCATCTCCTAAAGGAAAGTGATCTTGCAATAGCCAACCTGCTTTTTTGCCTAGTATAAATCCATGTTCCTGCTCCCTTCTGCCTAGAAAAGTCTTTCATTCTGTACAGCTCTGTGGAGCTCCTTTCTCTTTGCTACATGAGATGCTGCCCAAGTCATGAATATTTGAATAAAGCCAGGAAGGTCTTAAAAATTTACTCAGCTGAACTGCACTTTTATCAATATACACTAAATGCTAGGAAACATCCTGTAACTGTTGTATGTTGCAGAGATTCCTACAAGTTCACTGCACTATTTCAGTTCCTTGCCGCTACTGCCATCCGTCCATTTTAAACTAAATGGATCAATATTCCTAGCAAAAGTTATCCGGAAAGACAAAATCATGAGAATGGGAGAGGGAAAGATCCCTCCAAAAAAAGCCTTCCTAGAGGAAAATGCTACAGTACTTAGAGACCAAACGGTCAAAGCTTCCGGGATAGGTCCATCCACAGGGAGAGCAATCTCCGAGGCAGACGGAGTCACACTGAGGGTAAGCATTATACTCCTAACTTTCGAGACATTCCAGTGTTTTATGATTAAAGCATTATGGCTATGATTTGGTATATTTTAGTTTAAGCATGTTAATATTCACTTTATTATAAGAATCAAATTTATATAATTTGTATAATATACATTTTGTAAAATATGGAATTTATATTTTGTATATTTATATCTTACAAGAGTATAATTTGTGAGATAGATAATGCAACATAATTCTATTAATATGAGTTAGTATAGCATTTTAATATAGTTATTCAAAATATGCTCTTTTCATTTTTTCCTCCATTTTAAAATACATTTTATATTTCAGGGACATTTGCTTCCACCTCCAGTTAATGTACCTCTGATTTATAATGAGAAAACAGAATTCACCTAAAAGGACATCACCCAAATGGATATTTCAAAATGACAGTAATACTTGCTCAGCCTATGAGTCTTTTTTTTTTTTTTTTTTTAAGTATAGTTGACACAGCACAATGTTACATTAGTTTCAGGGACACAACATAGTGACTCCATAAGTTTATACATTCTGCTGTGCTCACAAGTGTAGTTATCATTTGTCCTGATACACGGCTATTACAGTATCATTGATAACACCCCTTTTATGCTGTGTCTTTTTTTCCTGTGAATCACTCATTCCATCACTGGAAGTCTGTATCTCCCCAACCCCTTCACACATTTTGCTCAAGCCCCCACACCCCCTTCCCCACTGGTAACCATCAATTTGTTCTCTGTATTCATAGGTCTGATTGTGCCTTTTGTTTTTTCATTTGTTGTTGTTTTAGATTTTACTTATGAGTGAAATCATATGGTATCTGTCTTTCTCAGCCTGACTTATATCACTTAGCATAATACTCTCTACGCCCATCCATGTTGTCTCAAATTGCACAACCTCATCCCTTTTTATGGGTGTGTAATATTCCATTTCACACACACACACACACACACACACACACACACACACACACACATCTTCCTTATCTGTTCATCTACTGATGAACACTTAGGTTGTTTCCATATGCTGTAAATAATGCTGCAATAAACACAGGGGTACATGTATCTTTTCAAATTAGTGTTTTCTTTTTCTTTGGGTAAACTGGATCATACAGTATTTCTATTTTTAATTTTTTGAAGAACCTCCATACTGTTTTTTCCACAGTGGCTGCACCAGTTTGCATTCCTACCAACAATGCACAAAGTTTCCTTTTTTTACCACATCCTCGCCAACACTTGTTATTTCCTGTCTTTTTTATTTTGGCCATTCTAACCCGAAATGTCTTTCAAACTTAATGATTATATTCTGCTAACTTCATCTGGGTAGAAAACTATTCTTGTGTGTCTATCTGTGGCAGGGGCTGCCTTTATACAGATATTTTTGCCTTAAAATCCAGAGGGACGGAAGATCAGGCTCGGGAAAAGATAGCAACATCATTCTGCCCCCAGCCCCTAGTCTGAAGTCCCACCCAGAGTTGGAATGGTCAGTGCTCAGACCCATGTGCTCAGACGCGAGGCTGCTGGGCCTTTGCAGAGGCCAGTGGTCATGCCCCAGCCTCACAGGCTCAGCAGAGACCTGAGTTTACACACAGAAAACAAATGCCCAAGTCCTTAACACCATCGACTGTGATCGTGGCACCCAAATCTTCCCCTCAAGGCAAAGAAACACCTTGTCAAAGGCACTTAAAAGAGGTTCTCTAAGTTTCTGTTAGATGCAGACAACACTAGGAGAGCACAATGTGCACATCTTTCAAATTAGCGCCTCCCGCAGGTCGCAAGTGTGTATTAAACAGGTACTTTGATCCAAAAGAAAAATGGCCAAAGAAGAAATGAACAGTATTGTTCTACTTTGCTCCCAGCAACTCTTTCTTCTCTTTTACTTGGAAGCGTACAATGCAGCTCTACGTGCTTGGACAGCCAGATCCTCTGTGGCATCAGAACAATACAACGTTCGGGCCATCGCCGAGCCGCGGCGGTCACCATAAACCCTTCTGTCTGCTTCAGTGCAGCACCGACCCAGCAGAACAATGCTGGTTAGGACTTCTGTTCACCCATGGTTTTCTCTGCACAGATGTCAAAACATTTTTCTGACATGACACCACTTACTCAGGACTTACCAGGAGCAGGCTCTGCAGGGATTTCAGATCAGATTTTTTCCCGCCCTGGGCTCCTAGACAAAGTGCTGAGGTGACATTATCTAGGGTGTGAGGAAGTGGAAACCAATCCTACACCTTTCCATGTTCCTAGAGCCTCTGGGAAGCAAACCCGTGTTATCATTGTCATTCTGCTGAAGGACGAAGTCCAGCATGATGGCAGGTAAGAGAAATGTCCCACAGGGCAATGGCAGGAAAGAAGGAGAACTTACTGGTCTTCAGTTGGTTCCATACTGACAGATTGTATGAATATATGACAAAGCACAACAATAAAGACAACCCCAAGGATCTGGGTTTTGACGTGAAAGATCTCTTGGGAGAAGCAGCCCGTTATTTCAACTGAGATGTTATCATGGGTAAGAGACAAATTAGGGATTGGCTACAAAACTGGGCGTCCTTCACAGCCTGAGGACGAGAATCCATGCATGCCCCCCAAACCCAGGTGGAATTCGAGGAAACTCTTGGTGGTTCAGATAAAGGGAAAACATTTTGATTTAAATTAAAGCAGAATGAGCCTCAACAAATAAAAACATAAACGACATTAAAGTAAAATCTCTGTGGTATTTATGTGGCTATGTGAAATGACGAGGTTTCCCCCTAACAGCCATTATTTCTCAAATTATCTACAAGCCTTTCCTCACCTCCCATCCACAGCTAACCCAAATCTGGCCTGTAACCTCATCATCGCTCTACCGAAGCACTGCTCAGGGCTTTTTGGAAGGTGTCACTCTTATCTGACCCCTCACTCAAGTGACATCTGTCCCTTCCATCTTCCTTTACACAACACCCCCGTGTTCTCTTCGGTGCTACCGGCCCCCTTCCTCTGTCTCCTTTACAGGCTCCTCTTCCTCTTCTAGGCCAAAATTATTCGTCATCCCAGAGGTCGGGGCGTGGATCTTCTCTCACTTTATACTTCCCCCTGGCTGATTTCACGCTTGTGCAAGATTTTAATAACTGAAGATCTTCCACCCAACTAAATGTAAATGAATCACAATGTTAAAATTTCCAGCCCAGAAAGCTCTGTGGGGTCCAGTCCCACATACCCGACTGCCTACTTGATACCTCTTCTTGGATACTTCAAAAATCACCTCAAGAGAAGCAATCTTCCTTTGAAATGCAAGAGTGGTAAGGCTGGTCCTCTGCTTGAAACCCGTGTTGGCTTCCCCTGCTCTTAGGATCAAGACAAAAATCTTCAACAGGCCTACGGAGCACACATCAGGCACCCCTGCTCCTGTCTCCATCCCCATTTCAGTCTGCTCCTCTCGCCCTGTGCATTGCAGCCCCATGAGCCTGCATTTAGTTCCTGAAATAAAACAACTCTTCCCCTACCTCAGGGCTTTGGTATGTGCTGTTCCCTTTTAATTTTTCTTCCCTCATATTTTGCCTGCTGAACCCTCTGTATTCCAAGAAAGTGGTCATCACCATTTCATTTATCATGTTACCAATAAGCCCTTTAATTTAAAAAAAATTTTTTAAAGATTTTATTTATTTGAGAGAGTGGGCAAGAGAGAGAGGAGCACGAGTGGGGGGAGGGGCAGAGGGAGAGGGCAATGAGCAGGGAGCCAGATGCAGGATTTGATCCCTGGACCCTGGGATCATGACCTGAGCCGAAGGGCAAACGCTTAACTGACTGAGCCACCCAGGCACCCCAGCCCTTGATTTTTTAAAAACTGTTTTGGAATGAATTTAATGAACAATTTACAAAAGAAGGAAGGGAGAGTGGAAAGAACTTTATTAGAAATGTTAGGAAGAATTTAGGGGCACCTGGGTGGCTCAGTCGCTTAAGCATCCAACTCTTGATTTTGGCTCAGGTTGTGATCTCACTGGGTCATGAGATGGAGTCCCCAGTGAGGCTCTGTGCTGGGCATGGAGGCTGCTTGAGATTCTCTCTCTCCCTCAGCCTCTTTCCCCTCTCTACCACTCGCATGCTCTCTCTCTCTCTCTCTAATAAATACATACATACAATAAAAAAAAAGGAAATATTAGTAAGAATTTAAGTGGCAAACCCAAATTTGTATTCCCTATTTTCCTGACTGTGAAGGTCCAAACATCCTAATTGGGCTTCATCCTATGAATCCAACTGGCTGCCCATCAATAGTCTTGACTGAGCCTGGAACATACACATCTTGCAAACGCTGATTCCAGTTTCAATATGCATCTCTAATGAGTTCTACCTTGTTATTAGTTCTGGTTCTTCTTACAGTTGCCTCGTCAAAACAAAGTATCTTTGAACATTTTGATGGCTCCTAATTCTGCTGACAAGAACACAGTCATTTTCTTGGCTTAACTGCACCATATTTTCCTTTTTAGATTTACTCACACCACCATGAATGAGAATGACAATCTGATGATCTTATTTTCTATTTCTACACCATCTATTTCTTCTAACCACCTTTGTGTACATACCACATTTGTCCACTCAAGAAGCATATGAAGAAAATTTTTGGTGCATAAACATCCTCAAAGATGAAAGAATACGGTCACACAAGCTTTTAGCAAAATGGGATAGTCCAGGTTTTTGTTGCAAAATGCACGCTAAAGTACTTTCTGTTGGATGATTAACTGGATAAGAATACCGTATTTCCATTTTGTCCTTTGAAATGCATCGTTGGCTTACTGATTCCTGAGTTGGGGAAAATTCACATAGGATATCTCTTTCTGAAGAATCACTCTGAGATTTTACAATTTCACCACCATCAGACTCTAGAGAGCGTCTGTAGGTCTTTCTGCATTTACCTTCTAATCATGTAATAATCATGAGATGACTTCCTCCATCAATTTTCTTCACCATCATTGGAGAAAACATAAAATTCTGAAAGTTCACTTATGTTCAATTAAAGATTTTTTAAAGATAGGTACAAAGATGGTGTCTCTAGACTTCTTTTATACCTTCTTGAAAGATGATACAAAACTATAGTAATGCAGTAGGAAAACTCAAGGACAATAATGAACATTTATTTCACTATTTTATCATCTGTACCATCATTCTTTGCATTTCTTACTATTTCAATGTTTTCTAATTTTTTTTGTTTGCTTTGTTTATTTTTAGCATAGTTGGGAATAACTGATGAGTAAGGATGCACTCATTCTCAGATGATTAAATAGCAAATTGTTTCAAGATACAGGAAAGATAAGATCATTATGATCCTACAAGGTATCTTAGATTTGTAGGAGTCCAGTGGAACCACATGGTAATGGTAAGATAGAATCCATTGTTTCCTGCTTTAGAAGAAATAAGTAAATTTTCTCTTTGCTCCTTGGCAGACCTCTAGGAGAGCTAAAATTTATGAAACAGCAATATGTAAAAACAGGTAAGACTGCTCAAAAAAAAAAATTCCAAAAATGAAAACGGGATCCAACGAACCCTGATGGTAAACTGAGGGTTAAAGGCACCTACTCACATTTAAAATCAGCATTGTTGCTCTTATCTTCAGGGAAGGTTTTCTGGATCTCCCTAAGGATGTCCGACTTCCCTGTTACATATTTCCCTATCATTTTTCTCTTTCAGAGCACTAAGCACAGCTCCGATTTGACATTTATTGGTCAGATTAGTGTGTATTTACTCAGTGTCTGCTCTTTCACAAAACCATCAAGATTAGGAGGGCAGAGACTATTTGGGATCTTGATCTCCCATCTAACCTCAGCACCTGGAGTCAAGCACGGCAGCAATCTTAGGGAAGTGAGTCCAAACTCAGTTCTGTTTTTATCTCTCCACTATGTGAAATAACTTTCATTGCCCATTACTGTTTCATAGTTTCTCTCTTTAAGATTATATATTTTCTTTCTCCCCCAATCCCACCCCCGACTGCATGATCACGGACAACAGGAAAGGAAATACCCACCTCACTGGGGTCAGGTGACTTACACTAACTGGTTTTTAAAGTCTCAAAATCTTGCAAAGTGAATATGATACATTCTCATTGTACAGATGGGAAACTGGTGTCCAGAAGGTTAAATCACTTGTCCAAGGTCACAGAACTAACTAACAGGAAAAGGGAGATTCAAATTCATGCCTGATCTGACTCCAATCTGTGTTCTCCCCATTCCAGCCACTGAAACATACACCAGGGAAGCGTGTTCTATTTCTTCTGCAAGGATCCACAAACACGGAGTTTCTGGCTTGGGAGGCAACGGGTACTAGGTGGTATTGTCTAGAGGCTAGGATTCCATTTAAATCAGTATTTAGATTTGGTTTATCTGCGTGGGTTGTTAGAAAATTTTCTGCAAGCCTTGTTTTCTCCTTGCCTTCTGTGTGCAATGTTATTTAAAAGTAGAATATACGCCACACAGGCATGGAGCATTTTCCTCTTCCTTGGAAAACAGAAAGTCAGCTCCAATGTATCAGTAACGGCAACGTGCTATATAGATGTTGCACATCTGTGTAAGTTTTCCTCAGCAAATTTAAGAAGTTCCCCAATGAGGGATTTGCCTCTTACTGGCACCTCCAAAATATATTTCCGCTGGCTATCATAATGCTTGTTGCCGTAAAACATAATGACTTCAAGTAAGCCCAGTGTTTTTAAATTTGTCAAATATGTGCACACTTATGCACTCACGTAAGAGGTTATAATGGCTCCCTCCTTAGAGCTGACTTCACCTCAGACATTTCCATTAGATGCTTGGGTTCTTCCTTTCAAAATGAAAAGGCAAATTCATGAGACGATATCCTTACAAGCCATAAAAAGGTTAGAGTGACATTAAGTGACTAATAACTGGATGTAGAGGGAATTGGGAGTGAAGGGAAGTCACAAATTCCACTCCCTCATTATAATCTCTACCTGTAGGCAACTGCATCTATCCTGCCCCGTGATGGTGACGGCATACCCCAGGGGAGCGTCACCCCGACTGTGCTATTTACTGCCCAGCAACATGCACTCTAGGGGATTCGAGGGGGAGGGGCCCCAGCATTAGCTGGGGTTCTTTGCTCAGGACACACACACAAGTCTCTTTGTCTCTCCCCACTCCCACTCCTGGGCACACAGGAAATTGGGGGATCATAGTTTGCTCTGACCCCACAGATGACTGACGACTGTGTCCCTCCTGACCCCTGGAAGACATGTGTAGATCCAGAAGGTGTAATCCATGTACAGCCCCTCCCCAGGCTGGCTTTAGATCTTCCTCTACTCTACTCTACCAGGTCTGGGAAGGGGAAGAGCTAGGTGAAAATGCAGGCTGCTCAACAGGAGGTCTGTGGATGACTTAGGGCAGGGAGGGCATGGGTGTTTTACCACCGGGGTCGAGAGCCAGGAATCTAGAGACACACTGCCTGGGCATGAATATGGACTCTGCTACTTGTGTGGCCCAAGATCCTTGGGTAAGTCCCTTGTACCCACCAGGTCTCAGTTTCCTTACCTGTGATGTGGAAATGACAATATTGATTGCTTACACCTGTTGGAGGGGTGAAGCCCTATATAGAGGGCTTCATCTATATACAGTGAACGGCAGCCTACCCAACACAGCAAACGTTAACTACTGTTGTTATACTTGTCACAGACATAAAAATACAGAGGGAGCCTGTGTTTCCAGAAAATAAATGAAATTTAAGGGGAAAAAAAGTAGTTCCCAGACATCTGATGGGTACGGAGACATGGAGTAAAGCCAGACTGTCCTTCTCAAGGCTTTCTGCATCACTCGGAATAAAGCCAAGGTCCTTCCAAGGCCCTCCAGGCCCTACGTGGTATCGACCCCCTTTACCTCTGTGACGTCATCTACTGCTACCTCCCACCCTCACCCCACCTTACTCCCTCTGGCTCACCCTCCACCCTGCCAGGCACACTCCTGGCCTTTCCGCTCCATTGCCTACCCCACGTGACCGCCTGGCTAATACCCCTCCATATTTTTCCTGCTTTTGTCCCCATACCTCCCCTTTGATGAAGCCCACCCTGACATCTGTTTAAGATTGCAACCCTTCCCCCAACCGATCTGCCCCTCCCAATTTCCCTTACTCTGCTTTATTTTTTCCCTATGATACTTATCACTTTCTCACGTAAATTACGGGTTATTTTTAATGTCTATCTGCTCTCTCCCCCAACGGATTGTAAGCTCCCAAAGGGCCAGGGGATTTGTTTGTTTTGCTCACTGATGCTCCATAAATATTTGTGGAACTTAATATTCTAGACTGACTTTAAGTTTTCCCCTACTGGTTTGAAGAAGAAAACCTCATCTTCCTTCCACTTTGCCTTGGCTACATCAAAACCCCTTACTATTCAAATGATCCAGGCAATCCCTAACCATCACAATAGACCCTTTGCTGGCTAGTAAAGGAACTAGTGTTGAATCTGTTTCTACCCATCTCTTTCCAAAAGAAATATAAGGTAGTTTCAGTGGTAAGGAATCTCCCTTCAGCAATATAGGAATTTACCTTCAGACCTACTGGAAGATACCCGAAGGGAACAAAATGATACTCTTGCTTTTTTTTTTGGCTAAAGCAATCACTGTGATTAAGAAATACACACTTTCATATACAGCACAGTCTCCGTTTCCAAGACAGGTACAAACGCTCTGGTAATAGAAATGGCTGTCAAATTCGTGGCTCCCGCCAGATCCCAGTACACGCTGGCTGTCTCCAAAGAGATAACCTTCTCGAACGGAAGGTGCAGTTCCCAAGGTAGGAAGAGAAAACCAACCTGAAACTATTATCAGCTGTTAAAAGGCCCTATTCCTTTACCACCAAGGTGCTTCATGCTAATAAAGATGAGCTTGAGAGGATTAGCAGGGATATTCCAGGTGACAAATTACACACACATCTTGAGAAAGAAATATTCCTGGAGTTGACACCAGGTCTGCAAAGCTTTTGCCGCATTTTTCTGCCTGGTCTAAGTTTAGACGATCCTCTGACCACGGGAGGGAGAGTCTGCACTGTGCCAGGCTTACCCCAGCTCACGCGACAGATTTTCATCTCTATGACTTCAGGTCACATTATCACACGAATGAACTGCTATTTAGGTCAGATGAGACTCTCTGCCTAATTGAATGTGCATTTTATCCTTGGTGTTCATGCTCTATATATCAGGATTTTAGAGAGTTATTGGGGAATGGGGAAGAGAGAAAATACTGGCTTCGAGACTCAGAAGACCTGGGATAATCATCCTCAGTCTGACACAGAACAACTCAAAATGCGTGAATAATTTAAAGTCTCTCATTCTTGAATGTTGTGTTTACTTTTAAACTGAATCACTACCATTTAAACTGATATTACTTATGTACTCCTTCTTCCGCAGTGTTAAACATATTTTTTCAACTAAGAAGTATTGCTTCATTTTAACTCTGAAGCTCAGGGTTCTGGAAAAAAAGAAAGCCGTGTATTATTTGCTTCTTTATAACAGGCAAACAAAAATGACTCTTTGGCCAAATGACCACAGAGCTCCATGAGGGGTGCACAGTAGAGAGGGACGTGCTAAACTTAGCAAATTAATCCAAATCCTAGAAGTGGTTGAAGAGAAACGAAATCCCAGAGTCAGAAAAAAACGTCAAGTACTATGAAATGATTCTGACCACCTAACCCAGACCCAAGATTACATTAAATCCATCAGTGGAATGAGATGGTTCAGACACTGAAAAGGTGCGATAAAGAATCTTTTACCGAAACCTGTAAATATACACTTGGAGGGAATCAGGTGCTGGAATAGGGCCTGGTACACAGCAGACCCTTAAACTATTTGTGGAACAGACTCTCGAATGAAGTTTCCTATAGTTCAGCTGAGTGGATACAATGCCACTGGATGAACTCTGTTCTTTAGGAGCCATATTCGAATACTATATAGAAAGCAAAAGGCACAAAATCCCTCCCCACCCCAAAAAACACAAAGACGTTCAGGCTCTACCTTTCTGTAAGACTAACTGGTTGGGGTGGGACCCAAGCATCCGTGTTTTTCAAGGATTACCCAGGTGATTCTAATGCATAGCCAAAAATAAAAACCACTGATCTATACAACACTGAATTCTTAAACCTAAATATTTTTATATAATAATGTTTTATCTACATTGACAAGCAAGAAGCATATTCCAAGGACATTTCACATCAAGTCAGGAAATAAACCTCGTATCTAGGATGCTTGAACTTAAAACGTGATTCCCAAATTGCTCTGAGATAGAAATGCTATGCACAGTGCCTCGTGCACAGTGGTGCTTTCAAATAAAAATTGGTAAATAAAATCCTACAGCTTTAACTACTGATGTGACCGTATTTCCATGTCTACACTTTACAGATAAATCACAAGGGCTGTGGCAGTTGCTAACCCATCTCAAACCAGCATCTCTCATTTAATGATTTCAAATCACTTCACAGGTCTCCAGTGGGGGAGCAAATGTCGAAGACGCGGCACCCGCCCCCCTTACATATAACGTGTTCCTACACAGCCTGTCTCAAAACCCATCAAACTCCTCAGGGCACCTGAGGAGAAAGCTAAAGGGGGCAGATTTGGGGCTTTGAAATGCAGAGAACGTTTAACATTAAGACACTCCGCCATACAAAATACTTCCAATTGTACTTCTCCTGTAATTATTTGACTGGTAAGGACCAAATCTGGTATGGGGACATGTCACGCCTCGGGAGGTGTGAATCGTGGTGGGAAAGTGGTTCTAAGGCTGACCTATCCTGGAAGAGTTGTGCTTGAGGGTCACTCACGCAGAACCTAGAAGCTGAATCCAATTACGAGGTGTATCCATGTGGTCTTAGGTGTTTGAAGAGAGTAACACCCCCTTGGGCACCTACGAGACCCAAGGGCTGTTCAGTGACTTGAGACAAATGGCAACTGGACTCTTTGGATGCCCTGCTCTCTGGGCACAGGCAGTCCACGGCCTCCTCTCCCCACCTTGACTGGATGGCTCTTCTCTTCCTCTCGCATTTGGAGCACAAGCTTCTAATTAATTGCAAAGATGAGTGTTTCAGATAAGCTTTTAAAGGAAGAGAACCCAAGACAGAAGACTATGGCCAAGTCCGCTGTTTCTGAGTTTCTACTCTGTGCAGAGCACCTGAACCCTGAGGCTTGTGGTTCATCGTATCAAGTCAAATCATTGAAAGGGAAGGGGTCTAGGTTCTTCCTGACACACCCTGGCAGGAGACAGAAACCCTGCACATTGAAGGGATTTCAGACCTTCAACAAAATGGGTTTGGGAGGCCTTAAGTTGCCTTAGGTAAAAGTACCTCTCTGGTTCCCTCCCAGCTTCCCTCTGGCTGAATTCACTCACCACATTTCCGTCCTCTGTCCTGACCCTTTACCTTAAAGCGTGGGGTTATGTGCCTACTGCAACTGCGCACACCTTTCCTCCCTCCTTGGCTCTGTCCGAGGTTTCAAGGCCTTGGGACAGAGAAAGGAACGTGGTCACACAGATGAAACGGTGACAATACACCAGAGGTTTTCCTTCAACCTTGAGAAGCAGAGCCTTGAGAAGCTCTCCCTCTGTAGGGGAACTCTGCCTCATTGTGGGGCAAGGACCCCCTTTTCCTGAGCGCCTGCTTATCAAGGGCTCTTAATCTGCCTTCCACTTCATGCCGACATTCCCCTAAATCCCACGAGGCAGGCCACATTTATTAAGCCCACCATAAAGACAGACAAACTGAAGGCAGGGTCACCATCCCCATACAGACATTAGATTCAAATCCAATTAAAAACTAAGGGATTGAGGATCTGAACACAGATTACTGGCTGACTCACTGAAACCACATCGTCACGTGGTGAAGCCCTGTGATCCAGCAGACAAGGCGGGGGGCGCGGGGCGGGGTGCAGAACACCTGTATTCCAGGGGCGGTTCTGCTCCCTGGTGTGGGACCCGGAAGGAGGTCCTTCACATGTCTGCAGCACCACCATCACACCCAAAATACGGTAAGCAGGGCTTTGCCCAACTGGCTCAAGGGGGTGGCTGAAAAATAACGCTTGACACTTTAATGCAACACATTATCACTGAGCTATTAAAGCCAGCAGAAGCGAAGTGGAAAGCAGATGTGGTGTAATTCACTGCAATGAGTCCTTTAAAAGTTTTTGTCATTAAAAAAAAAGTTTTTGTCAAGGAAACCTACAGGAGAACAGTTGCAGCTGAATGCATTCTACCGACGGGATAATGTGCCTCAGCTCAGGCCAGCCGGGTCTGTTTTATTTCTCATCTACTGCACTGCAATGAAATACTAAAATCTAACTGGGGGGCATGCTGAAATTCTCCCGTCGCTCCAGGGGAGGGCATTTCAACATTAGATCTAGGTGGGTTTTTTTTTTTTTTTTCCTTCAAATAATATATTCCCAGTTGGTTAGGAATAAAGTTTTTTTTTTTTTTTCCATTTTGTGTAGACTCCTCTTTATTTCTAGGCAATCTAAGACCTAGACTTGAAGAAAGGAGGAAGAGAATTCCATTTAATATATGTCCTGCTAATAGTAAGTAGAATCAGTCTTGCTTTTTTTTGTTTAGATTCAATGAGCCAACATATAGTATTAGTTTCAGACGTAGCGTTCAGTGATTCATCAGTTGCGTATAACACCCAGTGCTCATCATATCACGTGTCCTCCTTCATGCCCATCACTCAGTGACCCCATCCTCCACTGACCTCCCCTCTAGCAACCCTCAGTTTGTTTCCTATGATTAAGGGTCTCTCATGGTTTGTCTCCCTCTC
>NW_027397098.1:5991256-6059776 GCF_003265705.2 Callorhinus ursinus
ACTATTGTCTTTCTCTGATTGACTCATTTCACTTAGCATAATCCCCTCCAGTTTCATCCATGTTGATGTAAATGGTCTTGCTTCTTATAATTGTTCTTTGCGGTGCACTGCGAGCAAATGTCAGAATCTTATTGGATGCAGTGTCTTAAAACGCATCACTCTGAGAAAAGGTTTGGGGAAACAGGCCAAGCAGAAACATTCTGTGGCTCTTGTATTCCCCACGTCAATACCCTGACAATCGTCATCCCTAGTTGGGTCCTCACCCTTAAAAAGCCAGCTTCAAGGGTTTTACTGGTGGAAAAAAAAAAAAAAAAGGAATATTTCAATGCTTTTGAGTGTATAATTAGTGTTTGTATCCAAAAAGGCCAGACGTTCTTGGATTAACACTTATTCAAATGAAATCCTCCCCCACAAGACCCTGTCTTATAAGAGTTCCATGGTGAGTAACTGTTTATCATGCCATTAACTTGTTTTTCTTTTCCTCTTGTTCTCTCTACAGATTAACATTTAGCAGAATGAAAATTTCCTCCAGGTAATTACCTGGCTGTATTTCAAGGCATTCATAAAAACTACTGTTCCCTCTGGTGAGGGATTCCGCTCATCAGGCACAAGAATTAGGGCAGTGGGTTTGGGAGTTCGCTCTGCTCTGCCACCCTGGACCAGCAGCCCCCTCCCAGACCCAGGCCTGAGACGCTCTCAAGGTCCCGGGCTCATTAGCTCCAGTGGCATCTCACTCAAAGTCAGGTCTGGGACCTCTTTCAGGGGCTGTATCTGCTGCCTCTCGAGATGGATTTTTCATCAGGGCCGACAGCTTCCCTATTACCCAGATGGTTCCAGAGTCTACTGGCACAGCTGTCTGCTGATTCTCCTAGCCTGGCCTCCCCTGGGCCCACTGTTCCATACTCAGTTGAGAGCAGGTGACTGGATACGCCCACTCAGCTGGTCCTGATGCTCTTCTCCTCCGGGGGGGGGGGGGGGTGTGTGTGGAGGGTGGGGGAGGGAGGCCCCTTCCCCAGTGCGTGGTTAGGAGCCTGGCCTTGACTCTAGATTTTCCTCCTAGGAGCCTCACCTTTCACTGTACGTAAAAGTCCCCTAGTCCTAAGACCTCCAGGTTTGGGGTTTTTTTTTGGGGGGGGGTAAGGGAGGGGAGAACTAAGTTTCCAAAGTCCCTTCCAATGTCTGTGCCCTTTCAAAATTTTATTCTTTCAGTGGAATGCCCTGATTGATCACAAGGATTCCCGTCTAGCACCGGCTCTTATTCAGCATCTTCTTCACCTCTTCTGGGAGTCGTGGTCCACTATTTTAATGAAAATAAATCCTCCAACTCTGATTCTTCTTACATGTACTCTAAGGTTTCTATCAGAAAATAAATCCACATTCTTGGTAAACATTTCATTCTTACTCATAAAATTTATAACCATTGACTCCCTTCCTTTCCAAGCCAGATAATTTCCCCTTCCTGTATAAGGTCCTCAGAGATCCAACTACATCTCCTCCCTCCTTCCTTCTCTCCCTTCCTCTCATTTTGCATCATGAGTGTGTTTTATGGGATTTATGCTCATAATTGCATTTTATCACAGAGCATGCTATTAGCCATGGGTTCCTAGCTATGTATTTTATTTTTTTTAAAGATTTTATTTATTTATTTGAGAGAGAGAGAGAGCACGCACAAGCAGAGAGGCAGAGGGAGAGGGAGAAGCAGATTCCGCGCTGAGCAGGGAGCCTGACGAGGGGTTCCATCCCAGGACCCTGAGATCACGACCTGAGAAGGCAAGATGCTTAACCAAATGAGCCACCCAGGTGCCCCACCCCCTTTTTAAAAGATTTTATTTCTAGCTATGCATTTTAGAAAAGGCAGAAGATCTAACCATTCATTCTAGCCATTCCTATCCTATAGGAACAAGGCCCCATTTATGGAATAACCCTAAAAATACCATGGAGTGTAAAAGGGCATATATAAATGCAGAATGAATTACCTGTGTGACTATAAACTACATTTTAAATAGTTTTATAGGGTAATGGAACATAAAGTACCATGGTACACATATAAGTCTACCAAAAAATCTCCAGTTTCCTTCAGAGATTTTTGATCTACATGGGAGCTCAGTATTCTCCATTTTCAATGGACAAACACACTGAAAGCAATTCTGCTGAAAACAAACAAAAACTCTTTCTAAATGCATTTCTTGGATTTAGGCCATTGTCACAAAATCACTACTCTTCTGTGTGGCTCCCCTGGCTGCTTTTAAAGCTTTGTTTTCAAATACAAAAGCAGATTTGAGCATTGCTTGTAGTGAGTGCTGTAGATGGGATTTAAATAATACAGCAGTTGGGACTGAAAAGGAACCTTTAGAAATGGCTGGACAGGGGACAGACGAGATGGGGAGAGGGAAAACGGAAGAGATTCACTTGTAAGACTTTTCAAGATGGTGGCTAGCACTGGCACTGGGTGTATGGAATATGTGGTGCTTTCTCAATGCTCTCAAGAGTTTGGGTGAGCAGCTGGGATTAAAATCAGGTGTTTTGCAAAAGTAAAAAGTTTTTTTTTTTTTCCTCCTCAGAACCTATTCTACAGAGTATCAGGGTTAGAATAGGTCTTAAAAACCATCTAGGACCGGGACACCTGGGTGGCTCAGTTGGTTAAGTGTCTGCCTTCGGCTCAGGTCATGATCCCAGGGTCCTGGGATCGAGTCCCACATCAGGCTCCCTGCTCAGCAGGGAGTCTGCTTCTCCCTCTGCCTGCCGCTCCCCCTGCTTGTGCGTGCTCTCTCTCTCTCTCTGGCAAATAAATAAATAAAATTAAAAAAAAAAAAAAAAACCAACCATCTAGGACCAGCACATCTATCCTGCTCACCTACTCAGGAGTTCGTAAGGCAAGAGGGCACGTGGATAAGAAGGAAATTATTGAAAGGAGGAAATGCATTTATGTGAACTTACGTTACCCATACCTCTGTTAAAACTATTCATATAAAATGATCACATTTTGTCAGGACATCAATTCACTTTATCATTCTTTCAGTTATTCCAATTCAGAATCTTGGTAGAAATGGGAATTTGCCCTATTTATAAGGTGCTCTGATTACGATGAAATTGTAGTACTAACTGTAGAGTAAGAATGAGTATCAGTTGGACTTTTAAAGGCATTCTACAAATGAATAGCCTACCTACTTGTTTTGTGTGAATGTGTATGTATCTGTCACCCATACTTACCCTGTACTAGTAAAGGACGCAGGGAGGAAAAGACAGATGAAGCATGAGTTAACACCTTCCGATCAACATTTTTTTTCCTGTTTTTTTTCTGGGCAACTAGAGATTTGTATGAATGATACATATGACACATGGAGGAAAGATTATGACCATTATGGTAATTTCTACATTTCAATCAATTTTCATCACCTACTATAGCTAGCTCATGGATTTATATCTCAAAGAATATGCCGGAAAAGGGAGTTTATGGTCTTCCCTTAATAGTATCATAAACTCTACCATTCAGATCTTTATTTGACCTTCACGTTTCACCTAAGTGGTATCTGCGCACAGAATCTTCTCTGGTCCACTGTGAGATAAAATCAATAAGGATAATGTAGTAGATTTTTCATAAATTGAAATTACTGAAAAGATAGTCCTATTAATATTCACTGAGATTATCTACACAATTTTAAAAATTAGGATGAAAACTGAGGTTAGGTTTTTTTTTTTAAATGTCTTTCCTCGTCAAAATAAAATCATAGCACCTTAGGCACATCCCTCCTTGTGTAAGAGCCTCAGCCCTAAATATCAACTGCATCTTCCCAAAGACATTGAAGTAACTACAGGATGGTAAAATAACCCAAAGAAAGATGAAAGATGGAATCATTTGTGCAGGAGCGGCACCATGGACTAAGAGGCATGGGTGGATCCCATGACCACTGCTGTATAAAGATGCACCAGCTTCACAGGTGGCCTCAGGCACTGACTATGCACACCCTGTGTGCAGGCTCTTTAAGTACCTTATTACTCCTCACAACTTGACGATCTGGGTTAAAGAATCTGTTGCTTTCTAAACACATCAGCCATTATACATTGAAATTAACTGTGGCTATCTTTGGTCAGTACCGAAATGGGATATTTGTTTTTCCGTATTTTCCAAATGATCCAAGTGTAGTTCCATCATTTATAACATATCATTAATAACTATAAACAAACTGCCAAAAGTACATTCAAGATGAGCTAATAGAAGAATTGGCATACATCTATGAATGCACAAATAAATTGGTTCCGTCTCTTTACAACATGTGTTTCTTGGGACAAGAAATAACAGAAATGTATTGATATAAAAGAAAGAAAATCTTTAGACTACAAACAGGAGAAAAGAAAAAAACAACATGAGATCTCCTCCTGATCTAGCCACAGCACACAGCTGAAATTGATTGTGAATGTGCTGGAATAGTTTTATTTTCTCGGAAATCTCTCAGGTGGAAGAACACACCAACAGCCATTTTCAGGGATGGATCCACGCACTAGGAAGCCCTGAAGGAGACCAGAGCATCCATCTACTTAACTGAAGAAAGATTGTTGAGGAAAAACTAACAGTTGATCTAAGGAACAAAAGAATGCTCTTGTGTGACATTTTGTCGAGAAATTGGCTGTAATAATAATAAAAATAAATGTCCAGAGAACGGGTCACATAATTATAGTGTATATGTTGGCTAATTTAAAGGCATAGATGAATTGGATTCTTCTGAAGGACTCCTTCAACCTGTGAGAGTACAGCTCCCTATCTTATGACCTTGGTTTTCCATAAAATAACAATCTTTGAAATAGCGGACCCTCTACTACAAAATTATACTGAAGAGGTGTTTTGTGTGTGTGTGTGTGTGTGTGTGTGTGTGTGTGTTTTGTTTGTTTGTTTGAATAACTCAGGCTTCAGGCAGGAGGAAAGTTAAGTAGGATAACATGGGATTTCACGCCCAGGACAGCAACCGGCTCTGAGGCATTCACATGGAGCAGTCTGTCACCGAGACAAAAAGACTAGATTTTGACACTGGAAGACCTCTACTCTACTACCTGACTTGCTGGCTGTGACACCTGAGTCCACCCACTTCATCTTCCTGGGCTCCAGTCTCTTTCTGTCTCCCACTGCAGTAACAGGGCCATCTAATTCATGGACTCGTTGTTTGGATCAGACAAGACACAGATTGTATAAGAGCTTTGTTTGAAAAGGATCCTACCCTCTAAGTGTCAGAGAAATTTATAAGGACCCAGAGAAGTGCCAATGAACAACAAGACCATTACATGATAAAAAGCAAATTATATTTTATCTATCTGCAGTTAGCTTTTCACTTTTAAATATGACACTGCTTAGTTCTGAACAGGGCAAAAGTCCATTTGCTAAAGCCAAAGGACAGCATGCAAGGCCCCTGCAACAATGATCATCTCCTAAGGAAACAGGTATCAGCACTTTCCAGTTTGGTGGTTTCTAAGGCCGAATAACACAGATAGCTAATTGTATAATTACTTCTAGGGGCGCCTGGGTGGCTCAGTCGGTTAAGCATCCGCCTTCGGCTCAGGTCATGATCTCAGGGTCCTGGGATCGAGTCCTGCAATGGGCTCCCTGCTCAGTGGAGAATCAGCTTCTCCCTTTCCCTCTCCCCTTCCCCCACGCCTGCTTGTGCTTGCGCGCTCTCTTTCTCTCTCTCTCTCTCTCTCTCTCTCTCAAATAACTAAATAAAATCTTAGAAGAGAAAAAGAAATGTCTATCTTAGGTGTCTGCATCAACCAAGGTCAGATCACAGCCACTACAAACTAGATTATCTGAGCTAAATTTTGTAATGTCTTTGAAAGAAAAGGTTATGGTCTCCATTGGTTAAAGTCTTCTCTGAGTTCTGCTGAACAGTCCACGGACCCAATTTAACAAAGCAGGAAGTATTAACAACAAATGCACACAACACACATAAGAAAAAAATCTTGGAAGTCTAGGAAGCAGTTTGGGTCATTAAATTATATGGCAATCCTCTATAGTAGACAACAGGAAGACCTTTTATATGACGCTTAAGCATTTCGTCCTCATCTCAGCCTTGACCAGCTCCACCCAAAACTGAATCAAATCCCTTGCTTCTACATCTTAAACTAGCTTGTAATTGTGTCTCTGTGTGACTACTGGAGGACTAGCTCCATTCCTCTCAAACAGAAGCTCCATGAAGGCAGCCATCACATCTGTTCTGCAACCCTACCTGGCCCACAGTATGGTGCCTGTCATTTAGCAGGCGTTCAACACGCACTGAACCAATCAATCAAATGCGGCGTCCGGTTAGGGAAGGCACTGGGTTGGGTTTCACAAATGCGCACTGCTTAGTTATCATGTGTATTCTAAGCCAGCTGAGCTGAGAGGCCAGCCCAAAAGAATACAAGCTATAGGCGACTATCCCTGCTGGGATTTATTTTCCATAAATAATAAATGGATAATTGAGAGAGAATGGTCTATGTTTCCATTGTTTTCAATATCCAAAGTGAAGTTGGCATCCCACGTGAAATGTGGCAGAAAGGGTATTTTCAACAGACCGTCCTTGTAGGGCCCCCATTCCACCCAATACAAGTTCTCCTTCAAGAAGGATCTAGGGCGCCTGGGTGGCTCAGTCGTTACGCGGCTGCCTTCGGCTCAGGTCGTGATCCCGGGGTCCTGGGATTGAGCCCCGCATCGGGCTCCCTGCTCCGCGGGAAGCCTGCTTCTCCCTCTCCCACTCCCCCTGCTTGTGTTCCCTCTCTCGCTGTGTCTCTCTCTGTCAAATAAATAAATAAGTAAAATAAAAAAAAAAAAAAGAAGGATCTAAAAGGCTAACGTTTTCAGGCAGAGTTGCCCCCCCCCCTTTTTTTTTTAAGAAAAACTGGAAACCAAGGACTATGGAGATTTAGCCTGGAGTCCTTACCTCTCCCAGGCCCTGCCATCTTCCACCTTTAAGAATGTCCCCACGCTCAAAGATCACGCCAGATCACACAGTGTACCCACCCGAGCTTTCGTGCGCTGAGCGCAGACCCGGTCCTGGGAAGCAGGTGGGTTGTGCCAGGTGTGGGTTTGTTGCCCTCCCCTCCCCCTCACAGATGAGAGTTTTATGCAAAGGGAGTGAGGACACGGGCAAGGAGGCAGGCAGGTGAGAGACATGTTCACCAGGCTAGTGGGTGAAGGGTGTGGGTGAAGAGGGATGGCAGGTAAGGGATGCCGGGCAGTCTGCAGAACTCTGAGAGCCGGAGCGGGAAGGGTGAGCACAGGTGTTCTGGGAAGAGGCGTGGCCCCACAGGACGGCCGGAGCCCCACTGACTGGGCCACGCGGGGTGGAAGGGCTCGGAGAGGGGCACGACAGTCAGGGGACAGAGTGACCACGTGGGGACGGAGAGGTGACGACTGACAAACACGGGCTCTACAGAACCAATACAAGAGGAAAGGCGAACAGTGGAGCAGAGCACACATGGGGTCTGCACGGAGCTGTGGGTCAGGGAGAACGGCCTCACAGAAGCTGACCAAGCGAGACCCACACCCTCGGCTCATGAAAGTCCACGTTCTGACAATACCAATGTGCCCTACTCGCCAGTTTCCACCCCTTTGTAGTGTCAAGCATCTCCTGTGTGTCCCAGAGGTATGTGAAACCCCAGACCATCCAGATGCCCCAACGACGTGCTGTCATGATTGTTAAACCTTGCGTGTTCTTCTACCATTCAAAAGACATCAACGCGAGCAGGATGTTTTCAAGCCTCTATATTCAAGACACTGGATTTCTCTCTGGGAACGGCAGGGACAGAGGCAGGGGCACACACACCACGGAGTTCACCGCCCTTCGCAGGAGGCCAGTGGGTCAGGAAACCCGGAGGGAGCCTTCCTGGGCTGCAGACCCTGAGGAAACCACGGACGACTGCCTGTCCCTGCATACCCCCAGCACCGGCCGGGCCCCACTGGTGGCATGGGGGACCAATGTTTATCACCCCTCTGAGGGAACACACGGTGGTACAGCTCCAAGATGGCAGGAGCTGATCGAGTCCTGCAATGGGCTCCCTGCTCAGTGGAGAATCAGCTTCTCCCTTTCCCTCTCCCCTTCCCCCACCCCTGCTTGTGCTTGCGCGCTCTCTTTCTCTTTCTCTCTCTCTCTCTCTCTCTCTCTCTCTCAAATAACTAAATAAAATCTTAAAAGAGAAAAAGAAATGTTTATCTTAGGTGTCTGCATCAACCAAGGTCAGATCACAGCCACTACAAACTAGATTATCTGAGCTAAATTTTGTAATGTCTTTGAAAAAAAAGGTTACGGTCTCCATTGGTTAAAGTCTTCTCGGAGTTCTGCTGAACAGTCCACGGACCATATTGTTCTTGTTCCCCTGCGTCCCATTCATGGGCCTCTACTGTGCCCCCCGACTGTGGGAAGAGTCAGTGAAGGCTGTCCCACGAAGCATTTTCCTCCCTTGTGACACCTGGAGTGCAAACACAACCTGTTCCAAGAAAAAAACCCAACCACCTGAAGGACATGGGCAGGACACTCCAGTCCATGGTGAAACCGTGGACCTTTCCATCCTCCCTTCTCTGCGTCCAAGTAGACTCTGGAAGCAGGGCGTGGTGCTTGAAAGGAGAGGGGCACAAATGAAATGACAAGGTAAGTTTGACTGGGACAGGAAAAAAGAACGAAGAGATCCAAACCTTAGCAAAGGACAGGACCAAAAAAAAAAAAAAAAGATCAAGTTGGAAGGAAAAAGGGAATGAAAAGCACCAAATGAAGGCAGTTTTTGAGTGGCTCAGGCTAAGGCAAAAATCAAAGGACCAGGCCTGCAGTGGTGTTATTGTTTTTCTGGAGACTGTGTCCTTAAACTCTCCCCATCTACTTCTGCCATAAAAATGAGGGCATCCACGTTCACATCATCCTGTTGACATGAGAACACAGCAACGGAGCAAGGATGGGGTCCAGCCCACTTGAACACACTGTTATCTTCCAAATAATTACAATATTGCTAAAAGTCAAGTTGCTGGGACTCTCAGTCCAGGCTTGCATCTGCCATCCAACACTTGGGAAGTCTGCGGAGGGGGCGTGGGGGGAAACATATACAGAGATGTGGTTTCAAAAAAATAAAAAAGGCACATAAATGAGCACAGCTATCAAAAACAAGACTGAAGTTTGTTTTTTATTTTTTTTCCTTCCCCAGCAAGGAAAAAGTAAAAGACAGAACAGTTTGTTCAAGGTTACATAAGAACATGCAGAAAACAAGAAAGGATTTCCTTCTTGCCAATGTTTCAGGGTAATAGGCTACACCCCGGATCCCACTCAATTCTCTACACATTTTGCAGCTCCTCTAGCTTCTGATACAGGAAGGCAGGGTACATGGACAAAGGGAGGACTGTAAAATACCTAATTTCTATTTTCCCGACAACTTCTATGATGTTGTGCTCCCTGCCACTCATTTAAATGAGGTATTCTGAGCTCAGAACATGTACGCGCAACACATTGATGTGTGTGCACAGTTTTGGAGTTTTTCACAAACTAATTCACATACCTGCACTGGTAATTAGAGTCAGTGAATGAGAACCAGATTGGCGGAAACAGAAAATGACAGTGCTCTGTAATAGACCACATTAAAAAAGTTTGGATTGCCCCTCAAAGAGAGAGAAGACGACCCGGTTCTTAAATTCTACCTTCGATGTTTTATGGATGTGTTTTCACAGCTCAGTGGATCTTAACGAGCATAATATCACTGTCAAGTGGGGGTGATCTACCTCCTTCCAGATGCCAATATTCCTCACGTGGGGGTGAGGGGCAGGATGACATGGAAAACAAGGGTTGGTGGCGCTGGGACGTTAACTCTCACACACACACACCCTGCAATGAGGAGTGAGGTTGTGCACAGTGACTGAGATGCACTGCGTCCAGAAAGCTAACCATTTCTTTATAAAGGGCATGTTTGGTTTCATCGCTTGCCACATTTACATATGCCCTATGAAACAGCTAAAAATGCACATCCTGCTCATTGCCAATTTTGAAAAAGCGGCAATCACCCCAATGCAAAGGGAGAAAAAAAAGTCAACTTTTCTATTGTCTGTAGCGTGAATAACCTGCAGCTATAAAACTCTACTCTTTCCTCTGACAGAGCCTCGGAGATTAATAGCCTCCCTGGCTCAAACTACATCTCCTCGGCACTTTCTAGTGACTGAGAAAAGCAACACGGCCCACAGAATATTGCTAACTGGAATACGGCCTCAGGGGGAAGGGCAGAGGGCGAACAAGGAACGTTCGACAAACTGGCAAGCAATAATTCTGACATTTTTTGGAGATGTGGCTTCATGGGCTTGCTTAAATTATGAATGACTGCCTTCAAATTAACTTGAATTTTCCGTAAACCTGAAAGTTGACATCTCAGAGGGAAAAAACAAACCAAAAACCAAAAAAAAACAAAAAAAAAACCCCCAAACTTGTGACCTTTCTGTAATATTTCACCCTAGAATTTAGCCACAGAACGCTGGGTGAATGAGGCAGTGAAATTTTGTCTAAATATAATAAGTAATACAGAACGAAAATTTCTACATTCTAGAAAAATTTAACCAGAAATCAGCATTCAGTACAGGCAGGCACTGAGGCCTTAAGTAGTGACAAAATTACTGATGACTGGGGTTTCCTGCTTTGGAAAAGGAGCCAATATTGTGTCTCTCATATCTGCACAGGAAAGAACAGCTTTCTACATCCTTTATCTCTGAGGCTTCCTGAGGAATCTGAGATGATGATACCACCAAGGGTTTTCACAGAGCCTCGCAAGGTCTGCTCCTCAGTGATACCACAGGATGTTCCACCGAAAGTTTCCAGGGCCACTGAGAGTCTAGCAACGCCCCCTCTCTTCTGTGTCCACGATGCCTACCAGCCATATTAAATGTTCTGACAGTTCCCGAATTAAAGAAGTAGAGACACTTTAAGCCTGTGTTTGTAAGCATGCTGGATTTTTGCTGCAGGGTCCTTTTCATCCAGCAAACACCCTCCTAGTGTTCCACGGAACCCACTTTGGAAAAAACACTAATCTGAGAACCAACTTAGGTGTTGGCTGAGGGCAGAGAGTGGAAATCAGACTGAGAAGACTTGGTAGAAAATACATCTAAAGGTCTTCAGTATTTTCGCATAGAAGGCTCCCCTGCCGGTGGTCATAGGTCAGTGGAAACTGAAACTCAGTTTTTTTTTTTTCTATTTTAATGAAGGAAAATATCACTTTCCTCTATAATTTGTCTATGCTCAAATAGGAAGAGTTTAAAGGACGTGCAAAACAACCCATCTCTCTACCCCCCTCCCAAAAAAATTCTTTTCTGGTGAAGATAAATCCAAGTGCTAACAAGTCAGAAAAACAGGAAATAAACAATGAATTTGGCAATGGGATAATTCCAAACAATCCTTCCCCTGCAAGTCCAATTTGTTTTGTATCATTTCTCCATAAGTCTTTTTCTTCTCCCCAGTGACTCAATCAAATGTGAGCTTGGTGGAGGCAATTTCGATCAAATTTAAAATTTTTAGAAAATGAAGCAACAAGCCGAAAGCTTCAGCTGTCTGCTAATGGGTGGAGACACGGAGTGAAATGAGATGAATGATAAGGGACTTTTAAAAACTCTTTGGGAGGTAGAAGGCTCCTCATTCACATACTGGTCCTGAGGGTTCTGTTGGCTATTATTAGTGTTCTCTCTAAAATGAGCCAGGAAAAGAAAGGGTAAAGGAGGGGAACCTTGGAGAAGTTGAAAATGACAGCACATCAGGGACACAGGAACCATGAAAATTAGCACGGAGCCCACACGCCCAGGACATAAAAGAAATCAGGACAGTCTTAATGAGATTCAGGCAGTACATTTAATGAGAAGCTTAATATACTTTGTCTTCCCTTTATATTTCATTTTGGTGTCATTAGACGCAGCGAACCAACAAGTATTTATTGAGTGCATACTCGGTGCCCGACCCCAGGGCCCAGCGCTCTGGGGAGGTCTCAAATTGTGTGCGGCAGTGGTTTGGGACATCGGGTGTCCTGGCTGGCAGCAGCAGAACCACCTGGGAACTCGTTAGAAATGCCGATTCTCAGCCCCACCTTCTGGACCCACTGCATGAGAAAGTCTGGGCACGGCCTGCCCTGCATTCAAGGCTTTTCACGTGCCCCACAGCAATTCGGTGCTGACGTGCGCCGACATTTGGGAACCACTGGCCTACGGTCTGGTCGGGAGACACGAAAACCTTCAACAGTGGCAGGTAACAAAATGGGAGCCAAAACGTGCAGACGGCTCAGTCTCACTGATCACACAGACTTCCAAGGAGCAAGCCATTGCCATTAAGAACAAGCTCAGGACATTTTTTTCTTTCTCTCCCCTCCAGCTCTAGAAGCTTATGCAAGACGAAGGAAGAGTGTGGGCTCTCATCCCAACAACTCAATGAGCACATAAGCTAATGGGTATTCTGAGTGTCTTGGCCAGATTCAGTGCTACAGAAAGATCAATTTTTATTCTTTAAGTAGGCTATAAACATATATCGTACCTTAAGGGGGTCTCTCTCTGCGTTATATTTGTTATTTTCAATGAGCTGAATGAGATACAGTTCTGTGTTCTGGGGGAACACATCTGCATTTTATTGCCCCATTTAAAGCCCTTTTACTACTCCTTACCTGACAGCCATCCTAGCAACCCTTTGCTAAAGAATGTTTCTTCAGAGTGAGCAAATATTTTAAAATGATAATAATAATTGCAGTGAACATTTATTGAGCATTTTATTATGTGCCACGTACTGGATATAAATCATCTCCTAGAACTCTCAAACTCACGAGGTGGCTGTCATTCACCCCATTGTACAGGTGAGGAAATTGAAGATTGCAGAGATAAAGTCTCTCTGGCACACAGTGCGCTCAAGAGTGAAGGTAAGGTTCAAAGTCAGGTGAACCTGACTGTAGGGAGCAAGTCTTTAACCACTGCCTCATATTCTCTTGAATTAGTGTACTGGAAGGCACTGGAACATTATCTTCACCAAAGTTAATATGAGCCTCACTCATTTTTGGCAATTACATGAAATGGAATAAACAGACAAGAGGAAGGCACCTGAACAATCTGGAATCTTAGGTCATAATGTGAGACACCACAAGAAAAATAAAACTAATGTACAAAAATATATGGATATACTTTGTCAATATCCCTTTTGGTGTTGTGGTATCTCATGTTTTAGATAAGATTCTCAATGGCAGATTCTTGTCCTTGGATATTTATTATTAAACCATTAGAGCTCTATGCGTATATAAGTGAAGTCCTTATTAGTAGAACCACAGAAATAAGACATTACTACAATATTATATCCTAGGGTATTATAATACAAGGCTATTATCACATACTTGGCTAATAGGGTCCATACTGTTATAACGTATTAAGGCCAGATTGAGTCATAAAAATGATAATAATATAATCATCATCTTTGGTACTTTGGGGGGAAAAACAGTCTTCAGATGAGGCCTCCCAAGCACCTGCCTAGCATTACAGCAAATTTATATGTGAAGAAAGTGTGCTAGAGAAAGGCTTACACAAATTTATGCATAAACGCCTGGAAATCTTTTGCAAAATGTAGGAAAGATTAAAAGCTTGCCCAATATAGGTTGACAGCAAAAAGATTCTGAGTGATGTCAAGAATAAAATAACCTGCTCACTCAACAGCAATTTACTGAGCGCCCAGCACGTGCTGAGTACTATTCTGGCAAGAGGATAAGACAAGAAGTTCTCTGCTGTCTGGGGACTTGCATCCCAGAAGACGAGGCGGAAAATGAACAAATAAGTAAATCTATACCATAAGGTCAGAGAGAAATGCCATTCAGGGAGATGAAGTAGAGAAGAGCATAGAAAGGAAGGGGGCTGCTAGTTGACAATGAGGGTCAGAGACAGTCTTCCGATGAGGCGACATTTCAAGCAGACACTTAAATCAAGTGCAAACCATGCCAAACGTCTGGGGGGAGGAGGGGACGGCAAGTGCAGGGCACCTGAGGGGAGGGTGGAGAGGGCAGGGACTGAGGGCAGCGGGCACGCAGAGCCTTCAGGACAGTGTAAGGACACTGGATTTTGTGGAAGGTGTGACAGGAAGCCGCTGGGCAGGGGACTTGCATGATCCACCGCCCAGGGCAACACCCTGTCCTGGGGAGGCAGCGGCGGCGGCTCAGGGCGGTGGGCGCCGAGGGGCCTGAAGACGAGTGACTACGGGAGGAGCACGGGGTGCACGGGATTTGTGCGGGAGCTGCATGTGGAGAACGACAGAGAAGCTGAAGAGCTGACAGCTCGGCCCCGAGCGGCTGGGTACTTGTTAGCGAGATGGGCGCGGGAGACAGGAGAGCTGATGGAGAGTTCGGTTTGGGACGAGTCTGAGGTGCCGGAGACACATCCAAGCGGGGACGGACACGGAGGCGGTTGGCTGTTCAAGCTGCTGCTGGGAGAAGAGGCTGAAGTGGAGACACAACGGATGTGATCACGGAGGAGACGACACAATCTATTCTGGTGAGGGGCAAATGAAGATAGATAATTCCAGAACAATTATTCTCTCATGTCTCTCTCACCCAGCTTTCCCCGAGGCAGTGTGGCCGAGAGAAAGGTGAGGACGACCAGAGACACGAACTCCATCCCTGGCCCTGCCTGGGACCCTGGGGTTTGCTGTGCATATCCTTCCCCTCTTACCTACAAAATAAATAGGAGTAGGAATGACACCGCGACAGACATTGACAGGTCTTGGTGAGCATGTGGAGAAGCCAGAAACAACTACCACACTGCTGGTGGGAATGTAAAATGGAGCGTTCACTGTGGAGACAGCTCAGTACGTACTTCCCCCAAAAGATAAAACAGCGAATCACCCAATGACCCAGCGGTTGCATTCCTAAGCATAGACCCAACTAGAAACATATTCACACCAACACTCGTACATGAACTGTGGCTCCTCCCTCTCTTTTGGGGTCTGCTTCTATGTCTTTGTAGTCTCACTACCTGTTACGGATGGAGTATCTGTGTCTCCCTCTCTCCAAATCCCTATGTTGAAGCCCTAACCCCCAAAATGATGTTATCTGGAGGTAGGCTCTGGGGAGGTAATTAGGTTGAGATGAGGTCATGAGGGTGGGGCCCCTCTGAGGGGATGAGTGCCCTCGTAAGAAGAGGGAGAGACCAGAGCCCTCCCTCTGCCTTGCAATGTAAAGACACGGCAAGATGGTGGTCTATGGCCGTGGCCAGAGGAAGAGGGGCTTTACCAGACACCGGATCTGCCGGCACCTTGATGTTGGACCTCCCAGTCTTTCACAGTGTGAGAAATAAGTGTTGCGTGAGCCGCCCAGTCTGTGGGGAATTGCTACAGCCTCCTGAACTGAGTAAGACACCGTGAGTGGCAGGAGGCTAGAAGAGCAGCGACCACACAACCTGTCGCGGAGGGGAAGCTCAACAGCAGGCACCACGAAACTGGAGCGTGGAAGAAAGCCTGAGAGGCAAAAGACGCAGTGGCCGGAAGAGAACTTGCAATAGGAAGCTAGGAAAAAAATGACCTTCTCTGTGAATGGGGAGACAACTCTGAATAATAGATAGTGACCGGCACAGAAGCCAAGCCTTTAATATTTGCTGCACCACGAAATAACAACGAAAATCATTAGGGAAAAGGGAGAGACCAACCAGACCAGAGTGACAAATAACAGAAACAAAATAAATTACTACGTAGGAAATACAGCCTCAAACAGGGTTTTCCTGGTGGCTCAGAGTTCTACCGCTCCGTAATTAAAATTCCATAGAAATTATACCTTTTAACATTCCCGTCAACTGTTGTTACTTTCATTCTGCGATGCAACTTATTAGATGTGAAAACGTTATTATGGCAGAGTTAAGATCTTACCGAGTACTACACCTAAGTCAGTGTGTTGATGTCACAGAGAACCTATTTTATAGCTTCTCCCAAAACAGTGTCTCGGTCTTGTGAATGCTTGCTCTGTATTGCCTCCATGTTGTCGGAGGCGACTCACACAGAGAACACAGGCAAGGTGTGGTCAGATCCACAGATACCGCGCTTTCCTTCCGCCTGGCACTTCCTCCTGTCCTACTTTCCGTAAGAATCACATGGTCCCATGGTCAATGACACGAAAATTATACAATTTTTCTAAATTTGCCCTTTTCCTGAGAGAAGGTGAAGTCGCTGAAGATGGGAAATCGTCAATTAAAAATCTGCAATAGTCCAGATACATACTACCAGTGCATTCTGTTCTTCTCGATCCCTGGAATGTTTTTGAAATCCTTTCGGCAGAAGGGATACAATAATATTAGCTTGATGGAAGCATAACAGAGAAAATACTACTTCCATCCTCCTGGCCCTGGCCGCTTAATGTAGACTACACGTCCCAAAGTCACTAGGAATTAAAAAACGTATGTGCATATTTGAATCGCCTTGGGCCCATGGTCTCCTTCAGGATCACTGGCATAAAAGTGTAAAATGTAACAGATACGTAATTATTCCTCATTTAGTACAGAAACTAGCCTGAAAAACCGATAAAGAAGTTCTCACTTCAATGACGAAAGTTATGAAGTACATTTAACATTCATCTTCCATTGAGTGGCTTTAAATAAAGCTTCAGAAATAAACTTGTGACTCAAAATGTTTTCTTCAATAATGTGCATTGAGAAGCTTACAAAGCATAGGCAAGGAATAAAACGTGCATGTGGGCAAATATGGAATAAGCAAAGTCGTGTCTCTTGGGGTAAGTAATTAAGCCCACAGCTTAGGCCCTCAAGTCGTGTTTTGGGGGCACGGGCAGCGCTCCCCATGACTACAGAGCTCCCTGCCCCCAGAGTCGGAATGCCAAGAGCTCAGGAAGGACTGGCATGAGCTCCGATGACAAGCTCTTCACGGCCCACATCCTGGCATATGGTAGGAGCTCCATGAGCATTTGCTTCAGTTCAATTCAATCCTCAAAATAGGAGTTCTCGACTTTTCTTCCGTTTTCCTTTGATTTGATGTGCTCACGCCTACTCTGTGCCATATGGAGTGGAAGGTGGTAGGTGCTGTGGTCAGAAAGCTCACTTCATCTTGGTTTCTGCACTCAGGGTCCCGCCGTCTAATGGGAGAGCCTGGCCAAGACTCAAGACGCTGCAAGACCATGGTAAATGCCACAGATGGGCACTGTGGCTTACGTGTCCCTGTACACGCACACACCCAGGACACAGGGGCAGGAGAGGGCCCTCAGCCTGGGACGGGGGGGGGGGTGTGGAATGAGAAGGTATTGCAGTTGGCTTCCTACAGAAGGGCCTACCTTCCCCTCCTCCAGTTTAAAGATTTTGTAAAGCCTTCCATTTTTAATTCCAAAATCACATTTAATAAGTGAGTTTCATACTGCCAGAAACGTTTTAATAAAAATGAACCCAACCAGTATCATTTAAAATAGTTATCGTGATTTCAAGCTCATGTACGAAGTTCCAAATATTAAAATGGTTTCATGTGGGATAGTTATACAAAGGTTATAGCACATTTTAAGACCATAATCCTTAAGAAATGGTGTTTTACCCATCTGTAATTTATGATACATAAATCTATAGGTGTAATATGTACGAAATCAGTGCTACAATGGATGTTCTAAGTTTCACTCCGGAATTCATTTTCAGAGCTGTGTAGTGCGTAATATTTGGTTGATCACAGAAATTCCGTCAGAATTCCTACTGTCCCTGCACCATAACTACTACCCCCTCAATGCATTTTGGTAGAATAGTAATCATTATCTAATAGGATTTTCTTCACACTTTGCCTAAGTTGACAACCATCCTGTATCAATAACTTAATAAGCACTACAGTTGGAAAGACCATTCCATTTCACACACCACATATCTCCACCGGCACAACCTGGTGATGTAACACAGAGCAAACTACCTCTGATGCATTCTTTTCTTTAAAATGCAGGTATGAGGCTATACAAGAGGACTCCTCAAATAGAAGCCCAGACATGGGTGGGGAAGAGAGAAGGGAGAAGGCATTTCTCAAATGAGGCTGATGCATACCCCCAGGACCCCAGCCTGTGCTCATCCTTGTTGGTATGGCTTGGTCCTCCCAGGGGCAGCCACTTCCAGGGACAGAGGGACACTGCATTGCCCACAGATGATGTGGACCCTCTGCCTATGACCACTGTCAGAGGAGGGAGATTTATCATCTAATGTGGCTTACCTACCTGGAGGTGGAGAGCATTTTTACAACATCCAATAAAACCACAATCTCAAATCACTTTGGTTTTGCCATAAGCCTAATAAGGAGGAATCTAAAGCTTTTTACTTTGCCACGCCCATTAATTCAACCTTCATTCTTTCTTGCTCTGTCTTTATGTTTTTTTTTTTTTAAACTAAAAAGTTCTAGGGCTGTGGACCAGAGCACATCACGACGTGAAAGCCAAGTATTACAGCAAATCCATTTCAAAGAGAAGACTAAAATGTCAGTAAGAAAGGAAACAGCCCAAGCTGGACTGGGAAGGAACTTCATCTTGTGAAACACCAAGTCTAATAAATAAAAGAAGAAACAACTCTTACTGTTCTTTCAGTAAATTAGAAAACCCTTTGTGGGATTCATAATGCTCTTAATAAGTTGTTGAAATGGGACCGTGGCCAACTCAAGAACACTCAGGAATCAGCCAGAGTGGAGCAGACAGGCTCCATCCGCCACCTCCCATGACGGACACCAAGTACAGGCTACTGAGGCAGAAACACAGCTCACCAAAAGACACCCACATAAAATTAAGAGATCAAATGGTGAGATCCAGCTTCCCCCCACCCCCATCAGTCTAGGCAGTGTGGTTGAGGATACAAACTTTCTAAGAAAGAGAAGGTTGAGAGTGACAGGCTGAGAGCCAAGGAGCAAGTGACGCAAGATGCCCACGGTCAGGAGGCAAGAAGAGCTGGGGGTGGGGAGTTGGGAGGTGAGAGGCACGAAGAATCAGAAAAGTAAAAAGAACCACATGCCACCGAGATCAAGTGAGGAATTTTAAGACGACAGTCATTTTGACAAATATCTAGAAGATATGCAATGAGTACTTGATGACATAAAAAACACCGAGCCATACTGATGCTCTCCCTCAGCCACTGGTGAGGAATAAAGTTCATTTTAAATCCCCAGAGAGGACGTGGGGTCAAACTAGCAAAGGAATAGACCCAAGGGAATGGGTCTTAGGGGGCCAAAAGAGATTCAAGACACCACCAGATGGCAGCACAGAGCCAAATACGATTCCCATTTATTCCTCTAGGATATATAACGATACTGGATCACAGGAATGGCCAATATATCACTAGAATGTCTACTTTTATGCTTAATAAAAGATAAGATTAGAGAAATAAAAATCGGTCCCCACAGAAAGGTAAATATTGAGGCTGAAGCAGCCTCTTGTCATTGCACAGAACAGACCCTCAATTAGTAACTGTACCTTTGCTGTGTAAATGGCAGGGGAGAGTAATTAACAATTAATAGAAGCTGCCCTCAATTTAAAGCCTCGAAGGAAAGTAATTAAATTTAGTAGAAGCGGTAGCCTCTAAACAAAGCTACATAACACAAATACAAAAGGAAACACAGATTTGAATAATAAATGCAAATTAGAAACAAGGTTTGACTACAGACTGAAAAGAAAGGATCCTAAAATCCTAAGTCTCTCTGTTCAAGAGACCGGTTTATGAACCTGTTTTAATCCAGGCCAAGGTCTGATCTGAATCCTGGCTGATGTTTCTTAAATACAACCATGCTTCCAGAGTATTTATGCATGCAGATCAGACAGCTTCCCGCGGTTTGAATTAGCCCTACAAGTACCTTTCATATCAATGCCGATATACTTGATATATACAGTGTCAACATTACTACCAGGCATGGAGATCGCAAACACTGCTCTGCCTGTTGGTCATGAAACAAAATTGCCAAGCAGAATCTGTGTAGCTCCAGAGGATAAATTAATGCCGGCAACACGGTTATCTTTAGCTTGCCTCTGGAAGCTTCTAACGGAAACAGGGAGCAGAAGCATTACATCTGGCTACAGCTGCACATTACATGGTCCATTGAGACTCAGATGCTGATGGCTGAACTGAATAACAAACAGCTGGGTATAAATGTAAAAATCAGGAAATCGATTTTAAACACACATATTTCACAAAACCTCTGAAATCCCAGCACTGAATGAGAAAGAGCAATTAGCACTGAAGAGTGCCAAAGGATCCTGGGGATTAGAATTGAAAAATATACCTGGGCGCCCCCAATGTCATTATCCCTTGGCGGGGCTCTCCTGTTACTCCTTCACAAAGGGCAGCGTTGGATCATTTTCTCGTTCTGGTCATGCTCCAGGTGAAAGTCAGCAGAAGTAACTTAGCTGCTGCTTCGAGCTTTCAGGATGAGGGACTGACGTCTCATGAGTTTAACTGAATCGAAGGGAGAGGATGCTCTGAGAAGTCTGGTGTCGGGGTCCCCCAACACTGAACCCGGGTGTTCAGACAAGGCTGGAGCCACGGATGTCTGGGACACCAGATTCAGGTCAGAAAGAAACCTAAGTTACTGAGACAGCACATCCCAAAGGGCCCAGCAGGGAGCAGACACATCAGGAACGCAGAATAAGCTTTGGTTAAATTTGTTAAATTTTCTATTAATGAGGATTTAGGTACAGGAATGGGTCGGAGAAAGAGAGGCTAGAAATTGCCTTTTTTCTGCATGTTCAAAAGCACGGAAAACCCTTGTTGTGGGAAGGTTTCGGTTGGTCCTGTGTATAGACTTTTCAAAGCAGGCCAACACATCTGTACTGTATTTACAAAAGCTAGTGGTACAGGATTGGATGGGGGAATTTATCATCCAAACTCAGGCACTTTTTAGGCTGACAGAGGTTCCCTAATAATGACGACGCCAGGACAACTGGTAAAAACTGGGAGTATCCCCGCTAACCAGGACACCTACTCCCTGTGTCTTGAGCACCAGGGGCATGAGAAGGAGCTTGAGGTCCTATCCGGAATGCCAGGTAAGTGGCTGCGATCCCATCGGCTCATTTTCACTCTCCGTGCTCACTTGTCCTCAAGATTCCAGATCTAGGGTAAACTAGAGTCTGTCGAAAGGGAGTTCAGGGGGCAAAAGGCAGACTAGACAGAATCCAGATTTCTTTGCTTGCACAATTAATTCTGTGGACCACACCAGATCCAATCGGACCTGACGGGCTACTACACTGTCGCAGCTGTTTTAGAAAAGAAACCACCACAATAGCACGGGTTTTAATTATTAATGCTGATTTCCACGCCCCTCCCCCAATCTCTCAAACCACCTGGATTCTGCAATCCAAATGGCCAAGATCATCAAAGTGCCAATGTACATGACCATTTCCACCAAGACACTCTGTTTTCTCTACTGTGGGTTCTCAGTAATAAAGAACACATGAAACAGGATTTTTAAGAACTCTAGGAAGGATCCAGATAAAGGAAAAAAAAAAGTGATGAGGCAATATTATGTTATTTACCTAATGTGATCTACAAGATGAAGAAGGTCTTCAGAAAGATAGAACAGTTACATTCTTATTTCCCAGCAAGAAAATCCCTTATTAGCCCCAAACAACAAAACAGTGCAGATCCTTCTTCTTTTAAACCATTGTTTCCCCAAAGAAGAAGCAAAGTCAACAGTGATGACTAAAGCTCAGAGTAACCAAATGTTTCACTTAAAGTAGGAATTACTATTAACATTTTATACAATTTTGTTACACCTAGAACAGGTAGGCAACCATCCAGTACATTATGAGACTTTAAATATTTTTGTTGAGAAGGATGATAAAAGATAAGTTACAACTCTTGCTCACTGGGAAGCAGTTTAGAGTAAAAAAAAAAAATAGATTTCAGTACAGAAAATGTTTAGGTGGTTTCCACATGACAACAAACTGATCGATTCAGCCAAATAATAGGTCAGCTGTGACTCATAAATCCTAAACTCCTCAACTGTCCAACTTAATTTTAACTATTCAATCTGTGGTTTAAACTGAAAAACTGCCACATACTTTCTGACTTGTGTTGAATTTACCACACCACTGTGGAATCAATTTGCTATTGTAGGGGCAAACAAGAAACCTCAAGAATCAGATAACTTTAAAAGCTAATTTACTTTGGTTCTGGGCTAATTACATTTCTTAAAATAAGTTTCGCTGATTGGTTAAGAATCCAAACTATCAAAAGCCCAGGCATTTAGAGACATAAACACATAACCTGTCAAAAAAGGGGCCCTGAACATAAGAGAAGGCTATTTGTGACTGACAGAGGGAATTTGTGAAATACACAAATTGAGTTGCCCTCATTTATACCTTGCAAGTGGGCAATTGTATTATGGAGACTGGCTCTATGTCTCAGAGTTTTCATGGCAAAGGCCTTGCCTCAAAGACTGCAGCCATCCATTTACATTTAAAAAAAAAAAACTACAAATAAAACCCCACATTTGTTGATGTATTACACAGAAGGCATTTTACCTGGACACCAGAGTTATTTAATTTCAATGCTGTGACTGTTAAAAATACTGAATACAGTAGGTTGTTTTCATGTTATATGTAAAGTAGTCTGTCCAAACCCCAACACACCCTAGAGTTTCTAATTTAGGTTAGAAAGTATAACCCAATATATATATTGGGAAACATCCAATTCACCAGGTATACACAGGCCTAAACTTCAACTATTCACAATTTAATTATCACCTAATAAACAGTTTGTGACATGTTTGTTTGATTACATGTCTGTCCTACCTGTCAGGGCTTCATAGAATCAGCAACAGTCTGTGAGTTCTCTGAACAACCTCAGTCAAGTGTATGCTCTGCTCCTATTTTGGATTAAAGCATCACTGTGATTTTTCTTCAGTTTCCTGAGAATTTGAACTCTACTAGGGTCTGGAGAGTGAGTTGTGACATTCTGAACCATCACATAATGACAAATACCTTAAAAACAGTAACAACAGATAGAGTAACAATGTTAATCGTAACTTCTTCCTCCTGTTTGCTTTACCTCCAAAACCAAGGAACATTCTTCTATTTCATTGGTTCCCTGGGTGTTAAGATGGAAATAAACAATGGGTGAAATACTAAGGTACAACATGTCAGATTCCTTTTTTTTTTTTTTTTTTTAATTCCAGGTGGTGTAAGCTCTCACTAAAATTAGAAAGAGGATCTCATCTTGTATCTAAAAAAGCTAAACTGGCCAGCATGTTTGTCGTGCCCCATGGCCAGGCTCTCAGACCAAAGAAGAGCCTACCATACAGTAGTGTCTACACTGGAGTCTGTTTGTTTTAATCATGCCCTAGGTGGGAGGGAAGAGTGTAAAAACACAATGTCACAGAGATATAATGGTATCTGCCCCAGAAAGGCAACAGTGCCTGCATCTCAACCAACTCTCTCAACTTGGCCCATCATGCTTGGATCTAAATCAAACTGGTTTCTCATTTTACATCCTGTAAATACAGGATTTGTGAGAGGAGGTGCCACTGTGACTGAGGGGACAAAGGAGCGAACCAAGTACTAAAACAGTAATAGCATTTTCTTCCAATTATATGATCATCATTGGGAACCCAGCATTTTGACAGAGTGTTCAAACATCGGAGAACGGAGTTGGTATCATGTAGTTGAGAGCCATGGTATTGGGCCTTATAGTCTGATTTCTGAAAGCCTTATAATGAGGGTGGAGTGGGTATACATTCCATTCTTTGGCTGTATTTTTGTTCAACAAAGCCTGCAATTTTCAGTCACTTGAAAATGTAATTATAGATAATGTTTGCATCAGTGGCAAGAATACAATAAGCACACGGGGCATGAAAACTCCACTCGAATCACATCCTCTTAGGCTGCGACGCTTGTCTCCTGCCAAGAGTAAAGGCATTTTGACAAGCTAATACCCGATATGAAATGGTTTGAGGGTTGGACCAACCCATGCATGGAATCTACTCTAACTTGACCATTATCCCTTCCTTTACATTGGGTATCTAGCCATGAAACGGAAATCTATGATGCTGAAAATCCAGAATCCCATCAGATGTTTATGCACTTGAGCATAAGTGGGGAGGTCCACAGTTTACAAGCCCTTGAAATGGATGGGATACCATACCCAGGGTGAACAACTGTCAATCATCTAAAATCCTTTGGTCCAGAGACTCGCTTATGCTCTTGCCTACTTATCTGGTCCACTTACGAAGGAGGTGGTGAGGCCGCAGCAGGGAGGAGGACACTGCAGGGAGTCACCAACTGAGGGGGGACGGTGAGACCGAATAATCACCTGAGAGCCTTTTTCTAACGTACAAGGTGGCCTGCTTTGGGCTCAAGGTGCCCCTGAGAAAGGCCACGTGTCCACCAAACGTAAGAATTAAGAAGTTGGAAGTAAATGAGGGAGAAGGCCTGGCGCCTAATGAAGTCGTCACAAGAAACCTCTTCACGAAACGTATGGTTATCTTGAAGGCAGAATAAGGATCCACCTTAACATTCAATGTTAACGGCTTCTTTATCTCGGCAGTAAGTGAAATCTGAGGCATTAAGAGATCTTGACACTGCCACGGTCCCCCTTCCTACTGACATCGCTCACAACGCTCTTGCCTTCTAGACTCCGAAATCTGTCTGGCAATGAAATAAAACAAAGAACAAGCAATTTATGTGAAAGAGCCCGTAAAAAGATTATTAGGTCATAGCTAAGAAACTGTATTTCGTACTCAGAATCCCCATTATCAGCTGCCAACTCGCAAACATATCCAGAAATTCAATCTGCTTATGGTCATGGAAGGGTCTAAGAATCCCTCAAGAGACAAAAGCAGCCTCCCGGGCCAGAACGTGAGAGGGCACAAGAGAAAGCCCCCAGGCTTTGGAAAGGGGCACCTGGAAACAGATGCATGCTTCCATCATCTAGAACCTTCTTCTCATTTGCAAAATAGGAACGCTACAACTTACCCTGCAGAATTTTTCTGACGATTACTGATAATTTATATAAATTCCTGAGCCTAATGGCTGGCCCCTACCCTCAGCTAGTATTAAAAAATATTTCAGAAGGTGTACCCACAGGAAGGCGGCATCCTTTAAAGTATCAGTAATCAGGAGAAAAACATTTAACAAGGAGTATTTAGTGGTCAAAGAATTATAGCTTGGTTGACACGAGAACTCTTTTTTTGGCTTCTGGGTAGACATCATTATTTTATTGAACAGACAACTAGAAATCAATTTGGATCAAAAGTACCAGGTTCTGAGTAGACCTGAAAAACAAGACACAGTTAGGGGCAAAATAAAGCCTTCCTTCTGTGTGGCTTCTGTGGCTGACAACAGTCCAATTTTGGTCACTTTTTAGATCAACTAGACACAAAATCTTGGCCCGACCGAAAGGCTGCCTATAAAGTTAATTAGACTTCTTTGACACTGAGAAGATAGAATGTGCTGATTGCAAAGGACCAATCAATTCGCTCAAGAGCATTTGTCATATCTGGGCGGTGGGCCCCTTCTCCAAAGGTTTGGCCAGTTTTGGGCCAGGCCTAGTCTCCTTTCACAATAAGCTCAGGACCAGCCGTCATCTCTGAAGGTGACCACACTCCCACTGCCTGGTTCACCCTCATGCAGAGTGGTCTGTTCTGGGAGGCAGGGCACGCTTAGCTTTGGGAATCACACTAGTGACCTGGAGATCCTCAGTCAACAGAACTCAGCCAGAGCAGGTGCTGACTGTTCCCCTGGCCCATCCTTTGAAACATCCTTCAATCAATGGACTCAGACAGGCTGTTGGCTTTTCAACTGAATTTGAACAGGTGTGATCTTAATCAAGTGACTTAGAACATTAGGAGCAAATCTTCCACACTAGCTAAAGGCAGCTCTGGTCTCTTAGGACTTCAAGGACCCTATCACTAGGTTGGGAGAAGTGCCTGTCTATTAAAGCGCAGACCAGAATAACTATGATGCACCCTACAGCTGGGCACCACCTGGACACACACTCTAGACCCATTGTGCCACCTCATAAAAATCACTGATTCCTTCTCCAAGTCATTTCTCCCTTCAGAGACTCTCCTTCTCTCATCTCTAGGCATTCTGTGGCCTGAGCACCTAATGAGGTGCTTAGGTGCCAGGGTCTACAATAGTCCCTCTCCCTATTCACATCACTGAAATAGTTTTCCCAATGGCTGGGTTTCTGCTAGTGTTGGGAGTCCCACTATTGGGAACCAGCCCGGGTATTGTGCGGCCGATTCTCTCCCTATAAGAAAATCAAAATCTATTTCAGCTGGTGTAGAGATGGGCTTTTTCAGAACGTGCATATGGGGATATTGGATGAAGATATTGCTTTCTGCTTCAGCCCTATCTCAGAATAGAAGGTCCGACCACAAGTTCACAGTTGGAAGATGAACTGCATTTTATTTCTCAATCATCATACAGAGAAAGGAGAGAAAAAAAAAGTCTTTACAATGTTTTCCTGGGGACTGAGCATTTTCTGGAAGTTTATATGGGAGCAATACTGCTTTATGGGTCTTTGGCTGAGACTTTAAAGCACAAATGTTCTGAGGGAGAACACATTAACTGGTCAGCTGTAATGAGGCTTCACTGTACTTGGTCAGTACAAACTGTGGTTTCAAGTACCATGAAGCTATAAAATATTTGGGTTATCATTCTCTTCCCAACGTTAACCTCACAATAACCCTGTGGGACAGGTAAGGAGTGTATCTTAATATGCTTATTTTCTAGATGAGGAATCTTGGCAAGTCACCTGAGGCCAGAAATGGGCATGGAACAAACCAGAAGACAAGCCCGCGGAATAGCGGAGACTATTGTTGAGGAAAGGGTGTTTAGTCTTGAAGAACGACCTCCAACCCGCTGCTGGAGATACCCTACGGCAACATCCCTAGTGATTTCAGCCGACTCCACCCAAGCAGACCCCAACGCAGAGCAAGTGACCCCAACGAGCAGAAACAATCCAAGAGGAAGTTATTTCTAACTAAAAATTTAAACCCACACACAGCCAGTGGAATTAAAACGTTTCCTAGGTTCTTCCTTGGAGAAAAGTGAATTCTGGGGCCAGGGTTCACTTAAGAAAGAGAGAAGTGCTTTGCCTCAGTCTCCACTCCAACACAGGGTTTGGTAAGGGACCCCTCAGGACCAGAAGGAAAGAAACTCCTGCTCAGGAGTAATCTAGTTAATGCAGGAAAGGAAGACTTAAAGTTGGTATTGGAAGCGACCCTTTGACATCTAAGAATAAAAGAAAAGGAAGAAAAAAAAAGGGGGGGGGAGAAAGTCAGGAAAATACGGCTTTTTTTGTGAAAAGAAATAAGAATCCTAACAGGTAGCATCATCATGCAAGATAAACATGACTTAAAATTGAGAAATTGCTTTGGGACCGAGGCGCCAGTGGTGTTAACCAGCATTCAGGCTTTTCAAGGACTGGTGGGTTGCCTTTCAATCCTGACACCAAGGAGAGATGGCTGGGTGGACAACGGGCATCATCACGAGGGAAGATGTCACCAGCAGGGATTGAAGGGAGTAATTGCAGTTGGAGGCCTCCTGGTGACAATTTTGAGAAAGCAAACACAGCTGCAGCAGAGCCAAATATAGCTGCCCAAGACAATGGCATCCATAAAGTTAATCATTCCGAAATATGCTCCCCTTCTGCTCAAGCAGAAAACTCAACACCCCTTCTATAATGTAGGAAGGCAAAATACAGTTTTATGCACAGAAACATGCAGCTGCTCCAGCGGAATTTCCTACCAGTGATGGCCCAGGGGTTTCCACGCTGCTCTCCTCTGCTCCCGATTCTGAGAGCTTGTGTCGTGGACGGGGGTGGCCCCTTCTCTTCGAATGGAGGAAAGCTCTTCGGGAAGGGCTTAATAAAACGGACTTAGGAGGGAAGCCTGGGTGGCTCAGTTGTTAAGCGTCTGCCTTCAGCTCAGGTCATGATCCCGGGGTCCTGGGATCGAGTCCCCGCATCGGGATCCCTGCTTGGCGGGGAACCTGCTTCCCCCTCTGCCACTCCCCCTGCTTTGTGTTCTTTCTCTCTCTGACAAATAAATAAAAATAAAATCTTAAAAAAAAAAACTGGGCTTAGGGAAGATTAAAATAAGAGAACAAAAAAGCTATCAATCAGGAAAACCTGAGAAAGGCAGAAAGCAAACTTCAGAAGCAATGGTACTGTTTGGGACCTAAAGGAAATCTGGGTGGGTGCAAAGAATCGGGAATGAAGAGTTAAACAAAGCAGCCCGACATAATAAATATACATTAGTCCTCTCCCAGAGCCTGCCTTCCTCATGCTTTTCCACAGCATCTTTGTCTTTATTATTCCCCTAAGGTTTTTCAAGGAACAAATGAAATGTCAGGTTTCAACCTTTATTTGCTTCACCTGTGCGACACCCAACGTCTTATCCTGGAGATGCAGGGAGAAAACAACTGGGAGGAGAACGAATTGAGCACGTTTAGGATGGTTTCCACCAATCTGCTCTACCCCCTCACAGGTCCCTACATCTCCTGTAATGTTAGCCTTTTTAAGATGCTCCATTCATGTGCTGAACTCTCATTAGGCACAATGAAAATTTCAAGGACTCTTTGCGACAGGGACAGCAAGCCATGGGATAATGATCCGCATATCACTGAAGAGGGTGGTTGGCAGCGGCCAAGAGGCACAAGAATGGTCTGGCCAGCGCCAGCTAGGTCTACCCAAGAAAATGGCCATTCAGGGTCAACAGTCTAGGGTGCTCTGTGAAGAGTCTTTCTTCCTACTCCAAACCTAAGAGATCCTCATGGGAGCAACATCTGAATTGCAACTGAGGAAACAGAAGGGGCCCCCAAGTCCTGGGACTTTGCAGCAAGTATAGAAAGGGTCACCCAAACCTCAGCTGTTCACCCAGGAAGGTGGGACAGCACTATCAGGGGGGACTTCTTTTATCACCTTTAACAGAGGCTACTCGGAGGTTCTGGCCCAAAGAGTCAGAACATCATCCTGAGATGTATTTCTAGCAGGATCACCAATTTGAATACACCTTTGGTCAAGATGCTGAACGTTTCTAAATCTTAAAATTTTCAGTTGTGAAGATAATAATGTGTAAACACAGGCACATTTACATGTTACAACATGTTATATGTTACAATGTATCTAACAACTTCATAATTTTTATAGCCAAAGATCACTAAAGGGGGAGATATTTTATGAAAGTAAAGAATTATGCCCCATAAGATTATTTCTAATGTATATATATTTTCACATATATACATGCATGTATACGTATGTGTATACACACACACAGGCACACACACACACATTTTATGCCTACTGACTACAGCCAAGTGAAGAGGACTATTTTGCTCTTTTAACTTATGAAAGGACCGGCCGATCTTATTTTTGGCAGATAAATGTGGTACAACTCTCCTGCTATAGGGAGAGACCAGGAGAAACGAAGACATAACTTATGGGAAAGGATATAGAATATCATCTTAAAATTTAGTGAGCCCAAGTCAAACCATGAACTTTCTTTACAAAAAAGCATGAAAGTTAAGATTTCAGCGTAAAATCACAGAACTTTAGATCCTAGGAGGAAAGCTGAAGAACTAAGTCACTCCCCCATGGTACTCAAAACAAAAAAGATTGTTTTTAAGCTGTCCAAAAGTTATGTCAAAATGTCAAATCAATCAGCTGAAATTAACTACATTCTGAAGAGTGAGTCACCACCATCATCTGGAAAACGGGGGGGGGGGGGTCTTCAGGCCCTAATGGAGCCTATAAATGTCGGACAAAGCAGCTGATGGGTTGGGGAAACTTGATGTCCATGGTTATGACAGAGGCATAAGCACTCTTATTGAGGAGATAAATGACTTTGACTTCCTTAATTATTAAGATCTTAAAAAGGGGCGCCTGGGTGGCTCAGTCGTTAAGTGTCTGCCTTCAGCTCGGATCATGATCCCAGGGTCCTGGGATCGAGTCCCCGCATCGGGCTCCCGGCTCAGCGGGACGCCTGCTTCTCCCTCTCCCACGCCCCCTGCCTGTGTTCCCTCTCTTGCTGTTTCTCTCTCTGTCAAATAAATTAAAAAATCTTAAAAAAAAAAAAAGACTAAAAATCAAAACATCCCATAACCCCATTTTTAAGGCAATGTTACTTTTAAAGGAACCTTGTGACCCGGTCATCTACCTGTAGGACTGACTCTTACCGTTCTGCTGACCAAAAGGGAGCACAGATCATTTAAACTGAGACCTCCTCAGGATAGATTTATTTAAAATCTGACCTTAAGTTAAAGGCCATAGGAGTCTGGTAGAGAAGTTCGAAATAATAAACCAAAATGATATTTTAGTCTAAATACAGCCTAAACCTAATTTACATAAATCTTCAGGAGGAAAAAAAAATGGGTCTAATAATTTGCTGGCAAGTTGGCTCTGAGGCATTCATTCAAATGCAGTAATTAAAATTTAACCAAAAATGGAATTTGTACTCATCTGTCATTTTGAGAGCCATAGGATTACATATTTATTAGCATTCCATTTTAAAGTATCAGCTGATTTTAAAGTATCACTCTCAGTATCTGAACATAATATACAATCTGCAGTTCATAAAACAGACCGTTCATAAAACTCCGGGTGTAGTTCTGTGAACGTGTAAATCTCAAATATGCTCACCAGGCGTTTCAACCACGTAACCGGAATTGTATTTCTATAAAACCAGTTAGAGTAATCACTTTCTGTTATGATTTAGAACAAATGGGAAGGGTGAAGTAGTTCAAAACCTCCCTGTTTCCCCCTTTCTTTTAAAAGTCCTTTTTAGGAGGAGTCCAAAGCTCACAGTAAATGAAAAAGAAATCCCCAGGAGGAGAAGGTTTCCATCCCTTCACATCTAGATTCAGAGCATGAGATGATTGGATGGCACAATTAAACAGTGATGATGCTAAAGGGGAATAATTATTTTACAATTACCTGAGAGCATCGCATTTACGGCACTAATTAGTTTTTGTTTCCCACAAAGGTTTTTCCAGGAATGTGCAGCTCCATTTCTCTTAGCTTTAGCAAGAGCTCTCTCTTAAGGAAAAATAAAAATACATTTTCTGCACTGCTACCCAAGTGGCACACTGTAATGCTGGCTCTGTTGTGTTACTGGTCCCCCCCACCCCCGGTAGTGGAAACAGACGCGGGGGCATGGGACCTTATTGGTGCTAATGAACTGGAAACCATTAATACTTTGCAGACCCTCCCTTCTGTGGTGTGTAGAACACATATCTCATGGACAAATAGCTGACTCTCTGTGGTATCCTAATCTGCAAACAAAAAGAAAAACGTGGGCCTCCCCTGAAAAAACACAACCTTCCAGAGTGAATACTCTTAAGTTGGAAATAAAGACCTCTCAAGTTTGGATGAAGTTCAGCACAGAAACTGCAATGCTTCGGTGACTTATGAATTTAGCTCCTTGAAACAGGTTGAAAATATCAGGTTTTCCAGGGGAATGCCAATCAGATAAAGGATGCTTACTGTATTGTTACAGTTACAGTTGCGAGGGGGATTTTAAAATGTGCTATTATGATGTCAGTGACCGTGCAGAAGCTTACATATAAGCCTCAACAAATGAGCACTACCCCGCATTTTGGCGCAATAGCTAGAGATCAGGTCCTGTGCTGGTAGTAGGACACTCAAGTTTATCAGAGGATTTTGCATGCCGACGTAGTACCTGTCGTTAATGAGAATCAGCATTTCATTGTAAGCAACAAAAACACAAGGAAGGGGGTAAGGAGAAATGGAAAAGTTTGCAAATTTATGTAAAAAAGGGGGGAATAGATTTCAGTCTTATCAGGGGCCAAATATACTGTTGTTATAGCTGTTGGGGGGTGCGGGGAGAACCGCTCTGAGGTGGAAAACATTCTAAATGATCCCATGAAATCTTAATTACTAGGTTCCTATCTGAAAAATCTGATCTCCTTTTTTATCTTGTCTTGCAAGGTTCCTGTTGCCCCCAGTTCACAGCATCTCATCAACAGATGCCGGAGTAATCTCAATCCAGCAAATTACAATTAAACAGCAATACTTAACAATTAACATAATACCTCTAACCCAGATCAAAGATAATATTAGTGTTCCAAAACGCCAATATGGGATGAGTTTTTGGTTTCAGGAAGCAGCTGATACGAAAATGTGTATTGTTTACTGAGAATTGCTACCTGAAAGTACACTTTTAGAATTTTCCTTAAAAACCCATACACATAACTCTTCTTTTAGAGTCTTCTGTCTTTAATTCCTCACACGATCATCAAGGAATCAGGCGGTAAGTCTCAGTTATCACTCTATTTTATTATTGGCATTTTCCAAATATACCTCAAATGCCATCTGGGGAAAAGAGGGGGGACCCTAACGCTTTTGACCTTCATCTTGCTGGTACCTTGTAAACCAGAAAATATTTTTAATTAAAATATATTCTCTTTAATTAACATATGGGATAAGAGTGTGAGTTTGAATCAAATATGAAGTCAATCCTGAACAAGTGATATGTACTTCCTATAAAGCTCAACCATTCTCATGTGGCACAATTTTAGTTTCCTGATAAAAATCTATGTCGAATATTTAATTCACAGTTCTCTCTTCTCTCCCCAACAACATTGGAACTGGCATTTCTATAACACACGCACAAGCCTACCACAGCTTTGCTATTTACTGCCTCTGAGGCATGGGCAAGCATATAACCTCCTTAAACATGACCTGTAAAATGGGTAGAATACACCCCCTGCACATCTGTTGTCCAGGTTAGAGACGGGTAAATCAAGTGCCTTGGCACACAGTAGGCATTCAGTTAATGACTCGTGTTATTGTCATTTAAGGAGGGAAAGGGAGAAAGCAATAATTGCCTTGCCTCCCAGAACTGGTCACATTACCCCAACAATAGTTTCTTAACTTAAAATGAGGAGGTTTGACCAGATGGTCTCTAAAGCCCCTTTCAACTTGAACAGTAAGTCCCTAGAATCACCTTTCAGTTTAACTGGACACTGATAGACGTTTTTCCAGTTATCTTAACTTGGGAGGACTTAATGAACAAAAATGGTGAATTTTTCAAGTTGATGAATTTACATTCAGGATAACTTTTCTCGTTTCCAACAAGGTTACTTACTGAAGATGAAAAAAAATAAGATTTCATGTTAATTTATTGCTAGCTTCTTGGTGTCTTATTCTAACATCACAGATCAGAGTAATTTTAAAGCTGCATTTGTCGATTTTTTTTCCACCTGCAATTTCTCCTTTCCAGGACATTATTTCTTAGATTTTTCTGTTTCCCCAAACACCTACATGATCATTAAAAGATGTTAAACAAAGGAAACCCTCATCCCCACCCCCGTCCCAAATTGCACCAGTTTAAAATAACATTTTTAAAATCAGTTCCTATTCCTATTTTCATTATGCTTTGCTGCAAACGATATTCTATAGCAACACAAAGACAACAAAACATTAGTAGTTAAGATTATTTAAAAGGTCTATTTCTATTTACAGTCTGGACGCTGAACGCTTAAAAAACCAAGACTTTGAAGCATCTGTCCTAACAATTCAGACCCACTGCAGAGCCTCACATGATCTGGGCTCTTTAAACACTGGATGGGCTTGTGGGGCCATCAAACATAATAATTCATCTCAAAAGCTATTTGTTCATCTGCCTTGAGGACTCAAACATATTACATCTTGCAAACTTATGTAATATATTCTTGTGGGAGAACGCCATTGAAAATATGTCCTACTGCTTTAGAAAAATCAACACCAGAAAAACCCCTATGCTTTATTTAAGTTCCTTTTAGGAATAGGCCAACATCTAGCCGACTGCAATTTAGTCCAAATGGCAATATACCATATGTGACAACCAGTCTCCAAAACAATAAATCTGCACAGCTATCTTCCCAACTGCATGCATATGGCAATCAGATACACTGCTAGGTGGGCTTCAAACATTTTCAGCTTGTCATATGCCCTCCCACACAACTCTGTTCCCCAAAGATAGTCTCCAATGTGAGCTAATTATGAACTATTTTGGAAAACATGCTACAGTACTCTCGGGGCTAAGAAGACAGAATAGTTATCTTGGAAACAAATATTTACAAATCCTCTATTTTTCTTTTTTTAAAACAGTTCAATTAAGCAATAGTTGACAGCACTGAAAACAATGGGAGTTTGGTTCCAAAAGATACCGTCTGGAAATAACTAGTATCTGGAAGAGAAGTAGGGTAGAAGTTATGTTAAGGTTTGCACAGGAGACTGTGGCTAAGATACAAAGGCTCTATTCAGAGCAAACAGTTTGAAAAAGCCACATTCATCCACCAAACGAAAAGGACGAATTAAACTTTCATAATTCATAATTTAACTGAGAAGCGTCAGCCATCTTTTGGAGATCATTAACATATTAAATTCACAGAGCATTCATTAGATGTATGTGGTCACCTAAGTAGCAGGTGACCATAAATTCACAAGCATGATCAAGACAATTCTTCTTCCCCCCACACTCCTCTAGAGAGCAGAAAACACAAAACTTTCAATAGCAAACGTGCAAACAAGTATTATGTATCTATACAGATACATATATATATGTACCTTGAAAAAATATATATATATTTTAAGGGGGACAGGACAAGACCTTGTAAAACAAGTATCATGGGAATGTTACTAATCAAGATAAATTTCCCAGAGAAAACTGCCAAAAAGAAATTCAATATTTTAATTTACGTTATCTGATTATCTTAGTTGGGACAATGAACCAGAGCGAGTGTACAAGCAAGTTAACATTCTTCATATCGACTGGAAGGACAATTGCCCTTAACAGATTCTATCATACCCCTCCCCCCACTTTTTTTTTTTTTTTAAATCCTAGGGGCTCAAATAATTGGCCACTGCGGAGTTTCTCAAAAATCTCTCAAACTCATAACACTTAACATGCTAGAAAATGAATCCAGCACCGTAGGGGAAAGTTAGTTGCCAGAGAAATGGATCATAAAGCTCTGAACGGCCTACAAATTGCAAAGGGTACGGTAAGGTGCCAGAAAGAATATGGATGTGAAATCGTATAGTGGGCAGAAGAGGAAACATTTTATATGTAGTCTTACCAGGGATATCAGTCCTTCCCCCCCCGCCCCCCGCCCCTAGATTAACTGCAGCCTAGTTTCACTAGCAGACGTCTTGCCTGGTAAGAGAGAATTTTTATACGTTCCAAGTCTAAAATGGACACAGACCTTTCAGACCCGCTCTGGCAACCCCTTTAGGTTTCCTTTTCATAACACGACTGAATACGAGTGGATGCTACTGACTCCATAGCGCCTGAGCTGATAAGAGAAACTTTCCTGTTAAGACTAACGAGCCAGATAAAAATTAGATCCACTTTCCTCAGAAATCCCAGCTCTTTACTTCTCCCAGTAAACTCTCCACCCTAGTTTGACGACATGTAAAACCACCAGAATCACATTAATTATTAAATTATAGACCGCATATCAGACAAACCACCATGATTACGTAAAAATTACCTCTAATTTCTGCAACAGAGTACACCGGGCTATTTTAATGCTTTATAATTATCCACCCCCTCCCCCCACCTTTTTTTTTTTTTTTTCCCCTCTTCTCTCCTTCCACTCTCCCACCACCGGAAAGGAATCTTTGCAAATGTAAATCAGAGCGGGTAATTTGGTAAGAAGGGATCTTTAAATGGGCCACGAGAGCTCCGTCAGACCCGCATTTCAAATGACACGAGCGTGCACGCGCGCCCCGCCCCGGGACGCCGCGCCCCGCTCGCCGGTCCCCGCCGGCCGGACCCCCAGACCCCGCGTCAGGCTCGCCGGTCCTCACCTGGTCCCCCGCTCGCCGGTGCCCCGCCTGGAACCCACGCCCCGCCGGTGCCGGTCCCCGCCCCGACCCCGGTCCCCACCCGGACCCCAATCCCCGCACCGCTCGGCGCAGCACGTCCGGACACTCGCCCCGCTCCGGAGCCGCCTCCGAGACCCAGGGGAAGGCGGCCGCTCCGGAGCCGCCACCGCCCGCTCTCGCCCTCCTCGGGGCTCCGGGAAGGAGACCTGGCGGCAGCCGCCCGGCCGAGGGCGCGGGGAGAGCGGCCCCGCGTGCCCCGCGGGCTCACACTCACATTCTGTCGGGAACTAGCAGGCGGCCCTCGACCATCATGTCCGGGAGGAAATCCAGCTTGAAGGCAGAAGTCATGTTCTCGGCGCGCGCTCTGCGCTCGGGCGGCGGGGGGCGGCTGTGCGCGCGTCCGAGCGGCCGCGGGCGGCGCGAGACGGGCAGGGACAGGTGCGCGCGGCCTCCCGGCGGCGGCCGCCCGAGCCGGCACTTGTCACATTCTCTCCCCTCCCGCTCTCCGCCAATCCCCTCCGAAATCCAGCGCCCCGGCGGCCGTCTGCGGAGCGCCAGGTGCGGCGAGCGGAGGCGGAGCTCCGCGCCCGCCGCGCCGCCGCTTAACCCCTGCGGGCCCGCCCGCCCGGCCCCCGGAGGGAGGGACCCGCCCGAGGCCGGCGGCGGGGGAAGCTGAGCTCACCAGCTTTAAAAATAGCCAGACTTTCCTGGGGTCCCCAGCCTCCGGAAACGCAAACTAGCCCCCACGCTGACTCGGTCCAGTTCCACTCAATTCCCGATTTCCACGGCGCCTGGCACGAGGCCCGAATAACCGCTGTAGTAGATTTAGTGCCACTGCATCGCCAAAGCCTTAGTTCACATGCCGGTCAAAACCCAACTCCCGAGCCGAAGAGAAACGGAACCTTCATTAGTTTTTGCTGAGAACGCTTTTCTGCGCGATCTGCTCGCCAGTGAATGAACTAACAGTAATAACTGATACAGCATTCGTGGGTTAGCCCAAGCAAATATCAGATAAATGGCCCAAGTGACATTTAGGGACTTATCTCAATGCTTTAAGGACAAAGAGAACTCCATCTCCACACAATTACATTTCCTTTGTATTCTCTCGAAAAACGAATTAGGATAAGGGACTGAAAATGTGAATCACAGTAATCATGTTTTCTTTTAAGAAGAAATCAAATCTGTCATTTTCTAGTATTCAATAAAATGACCGAAAACCAACGGTGACTTTATTGAAAGGCTGTGAGATCTATAACGTAGTGGACATGAAGCTTAACGCCCGTTTAAGATTTGTGACTATTTACTAATAGGGCTTGAGGAAAGTGGCAAAAATCTCACAGATGAACAGAAGCAGGGGGTTTAATTTTCCCAAGTGATTTGCAAAATTCTTGAAAGTAAGTAAGTGGTGGGGCATTCTCATTCACTGTTGTCATTGTTTTGTTGTTTGGTTATTAGGCTGAAACCAAACTTTTCACAAGGTCACAAGTACGTAAAACTCCTATCTCATGTACTAAAGCGTCATTAATTGCATACCAGAAGTTTACAGTTTGCCTCTTTTTTGGTCATCACTTCTATTATGTAATGACATCACACCTGGCGATGTAGTCATGGTAACCAGGGGATTAAACAAGTAAGTCACGTGTGTAGTCAAATCTATCAGGTGTGAGATGTATCAGACACCATAATACAAAGAAAAGATCTTTTCTCACCAACTTCTTGTGTGATAGAAGAACTGACCATCTTTGGAGATTATGAAGGAAAAGAAGTATTTATATACCAATTTTAAATCCAGGCTTGATGGATTGAGCACTATGAAGTAACAGGCCTGGAGTATTCAATTAAGTCCATACATCCTTAATGGACTTGATTTCTTTCTTCAGCTGAACAATAACCCTGGCTTTGACCAACATAGTTCTAATTCCAAGGCCAATGTAGGGCTAGGACTAACCTTCATTTGAAAATACAGTCTTTCTGAGGGACGAGGTCTAGGTTCATAAGGAATTGAAAAACAGATGCAATAAAATGAATTCTTAGGTCCAAAATACCCAAACTTTTCCTGATAGCACTAATTTCCATTTATTCCCTATTCCTGCTACTCTAGGCTGCCTTTCGAAATTATAAGAATTTTGTTGGTCTTTCAATAATCTTAATAAAGTAATTAACTGGGTAAATGAGACCAACCTTGTCAGTTCTTGGTTTTCATGTATTATTTATATAAATCCCAAATGTATATAATGAGCTGACCGTATAACAAATTTATTTTAAGAATGAACCGAACTGGCCTCCAGAACAGAAGCAAAACACAACCGCATTAATCAAAGAGAGAAAGATTTCCAAATCAGCTGTGGAATAAAGCTACATATCTACATTCTGTAAGGTAGAAAAAGCTTCATTAACATGTACACTTCTGAAATATTTATTTTCTCTTTAATTGCATGTGAATTAGTTGGGAGAAGCTGTAGGGAAGCCCTCTTACTGACTTAAGCCTTCTCAGCAGTTTGTTAAATTCTAGCCTCAAATCCCTTGAGGCAATAGTGGATTCAAAGCAGCTTTTAATCATACTATAAGGAGGGTGAAGTAGTATGTAAGTAGGTCATAGAGAAAGAATTACAAGTGCATAGGTTATTGCCTTATTTAACAACTACAGCGTACCCGAGTTTTCAAAGCACATTTGCTTTTGCCATTTACAGTTCGAAAGAAACCAGGGTCAAATACAAAAAGAAAATCACTCTTACATGGGATACCGTGACAATGTGAACCAAGGAATGCTTACGGAGTGTAGCTGAGTTTAGTTTGGCTGCCAAATACATAAATAATACAGTGACTGTACAGGTACTTGATGGAGGTGCCAAAGAGAAACAAAATACACAGACATACGCAAACACACACACACACACACACACACACACACACACACACACACCCCATAGGGTGTTGTTTCCATGATCATAGCACATGCACAATAGCCCTTTTAAAAAATACCAGTTTCAAAAGGTCTTGAGTCTAAAAACGAAAACAAAACCAAAACACCCAACCAAATACCACCTGATGAAAAGCGTAAATTTCTCTTTTCACTGCTTGGCAGAAGGAAAAAACAAAAATCCAAAAACAACTCAATGGGGCCCTTTTTTTAATTTTCATGCAGTCATGAGCCATCAGGTATCATGTTTTGGCAGTTCGTGTTATTTGGCAGACAGTTCCACTGGGCCGCTGTTGAACACTCGGGTTCAATGGAGCTATTTTATAGCCAGGGATCTTATCAACGGCACTGAAACGGGATGAGGCCTTCAGCGGGCCCCTCTCACGGACTTGACCTGGTTGGTGTCACCACTGTGTGCTGCCATCACTGGGGACGGTTCTGTTGGGAATAATGAAGTTTCCTCATAGTTTTCACTTCATGGTAGAAAAACCTTAAGCTCTTCCCTAGGCCCATCCCCCTACCTTCCCTAATTGTCTTTTTTTTTAATCAACTTGCTATTCATTTCCCAAACAAAAGGCAATTCAAGAATTGGAAGCACTTCAAGGGAAAGTTTCTGAATGACCTCATTTCATATGAGGCCTTCCAAGGCAATCGGGTGCACTGTGCTGTTTCAGCAAGCCGCTTCCCCCCCTCACGCCTCATCTCAAACTGAGTTTTCTCCAATGGTCATTGTTTGAGCACTGAATTATCAGTGGCATTAAAACACACACACACACACACACACACACACACACACACACCACAAAACGCTCAATAGAAACAGTGTGCTAATAAAATACATAGAGTACACACTAAGAGAACTAGAAGAATTCTATCCCTGTCACCCCACTCAATCAATGAACCAGAATATAGTCCTTTGATTATAGAGCTTTCAACATTTTTGCACAAAGTTTATAACCATATCTTACAGACGGGTGCTTGATATATGGTGATTAGTGTTTACAAGCAAACAATTTTTCCCCCTACAGACAACCTTGTATATTTTATGACAAGTTTCCATTTTTTAATGGTTCCTATATACAACGTCACACATTGCAATCTTTAAAAGCAGAAGACTATCAGCTCTGTTATCAGAGATGTATCAGTATTGTTCCATCTACTCAAAAAGCCTCCTTCACAAAAGGGTCTCCCCTCCCCCCAACTTCTGGCTTACCATTGCAAACTGGAATCCAAAACATCTTTCCCCATCACGTTTTCAAATTCAAATTTTATTAACATAGCTGTTTCGGCTTAAAAAAAAAAAAAAGCCTAATGTGCTCAGAGCCATTTGGAGCAAGAAATACAGGCCCTATAAGGGGATTTCCTATCATTTCTAGCCAATAAATTTGAAATCCACATGAATTTTAAGTACCTGAGAGAGTATCTGACTTTGTGGCCATGTGTTCTCGGCTTACTCCAGTTTCATTAGCAACTTGCAAAAATAAACAATGGTGTTTTTGATCTGCTTAAAAAAACCCAAACAGATCCTTAAGTGATACATATAAATATATCTTTTCTTCATCCCATAAAGGTATCCCTTAAAAAATACTTATATGGCCAATTATGAATTTAAAACGATCACTTTATTATTCACCAACCCCCCCCCCCGCCCCCCCCCCCCCCCCAGCTCCTATTTTCAATTGAAAGCTTCTGGAATGGTGACTGTCACATTCCTAAAATGACTTAAGTAAAATTAAATGCCAATAAAGATGAAGTAGTTATTAAAGTCTTATTTTACATTTCTACAGGAATTGTAAGTAGTCACTCTCCCTTGAGAACAGCTGCTACTAGCTTTCTGCAATCTTGTGTTTTTCTGAATCTGTTTTTAATAGAGCAAAAATACATAATGGTGAATTTATCTTCTTTCTGAAGAGGCCCTCAAAATGAAGATGGTTCTTTGTATACATACCTTCGTGCTCCGAAATGAGAGGCCCCTCTTGAGTTTCCAGAAGCTTCCATTCCAAGGGGATGAAATGCTAACACCGTGGGTCTCTCAGACGCAGAGCCCAACCAGCCCATCACTTCCCTCCCCACCTTGCCCTTTCCCTTGCCTTTCTCCATGATACCCCTGCTGCCTCCTTTCTGTCCCCGCTCTTAGCTTTCTCTCTCAGATGGCAGCCAGGCAATGCCAGAAGCTTCCCCCTACAGCTGTGTCTGAAGAGGCAGGTGACTACCAACGTGAAGGGAGTTGTGGTTGGTTGCTTATCTGCAGGAGAAATCAAGTTTGCCTCGCCTTGACCAAAGCTGGTTTCTGAACTGGGAACAGCTGTCTCTGGGTTGAGCCCTGGGATTCCTTTCCAGACGTTACCAGAGGGTGGGAGGGGGAGGATGCAAGTCTGTGTCCCATGAAGTGAGGACACAGAACATGAACATGGGGAAGAACGGAGAAAGGGTGGCCAGAGGGAAAAGGTCTAGTGTGGTGCTTTGCATGCGAAGGCACTCCTCTGAAGAAATGTGCCAGTGGCCTCTTGAAGATCCTGAGAAGGGTCGGACTACACCAGGCACCCTTATCTGGTGCCAGCCTGGCGGCAGGAACAAAACTTATACCTATCAGAGTGAGGCGTTTAATTCTCCGGCAGTCTGCCCTCCAACACCCCCCTCCCAGCCCCTGCAAAAGGTTTTCCCCGATTGGCCACAAGTTCTCATCTTACTGTCACGTATTGTTCGATTCAAAAAGGAGAAACTTCTGCTTGATGAAATGCAACAGCTGAGCGGCAACAGCTGGGTGGGTACAGCAGTGGGGCAGACGTGAGGTCCAGAGAGAGAGAGAGAGAGAGAGAGAGAGAGAGAGAGAGAGCGAGAGCCTGCAGCAACAGGTGGGGGGGGAAGGAAAGGAAACAGGAGTTTCAAGCCTTGGGGCGGGCTGTCTGAGACAGATCTTGGCAACAATCAAAACCTCAACTCAGGAGGTATGACAGCCCCCTTTCCCGGAATCTCTCTCTCTTTTTTCCTAAACAAATACATCTGGAAGAAGAGTGAAGATTAAGAGAGCAAAATCTTGGGTTTCTGTAAAACAAAACACATGAATCTGCTTTACCCACAATGGTGACGGATCGCCTTCGAAGCGCTTTGGTTACCAGGATCAGAAGCCATCTGATAAGGTGCAGGCAGGTCAGACTCTTTAAGGCAAATGCTACTTTCCAACTCAGTGGAAAAAGACGAGAAGATTTAAGAACCAAACCTGTTTGATTCTGCATTTGATTCTGTCGGATTGTTGACTGACACTGGGAACGCGTCATTTAATTTACTGATTCATCAGCTAGACCTCTGTCATAAGCGTGGCCATCCTTTCCTCGTAGGGACGAATGGCTAAAAAATCAAAATCTACCATGATCCTCAAATAAAAGGTGCAATGTGTTAACCTAATTATTACTACAGCAATTATATAACAAAGCTATTAAAATGACATGTAGGTTGAAAATACATTAAGGTTTTGAGTACAGGAAATTTATTTTTTCCCTATAATAGGGTTCAAATCTCTAGCCATTTTTAGCTTATGATAGAGGTGTTGGAAAATCCCAAATGACTTTTTACTTAAATTTGCTTTTGATTCTAATTCCCCTTGAAGTCCATTAGGGGCAAAAAAAATTTTCTTTTTCCTTCTGCTTAAAAGAACTACCCAAAATCTTCATGGGAAGGTGGTGTAGCTGTCTTCCCAAGCTAAGTGGAATGTGTTCTATCCTATCTCCACTGCTGAGTGTAAACCTTTATGTTACCCCATAGTTCAGTCTCAATACTCTCTGGAGGCTCATAGGTGCATTTGCCCTATTTCATAGGAATATGGCAAGGTTAGGGAGCAGGAGAGGTGTGGAAGACTTTGGGTCTGGGGAAGAAAGGAGAAGAAGTTAAGATTTTGTTTTGCTTTGTTTTAATAACAGGACACCTGTTTTCTCCTCCTCACTCACCCACGCTTCAGGCCAGTTCACCTCCCCGTCCTCTGCATCACACCCCCGACACCTGCTGTTCTTTCTCCGTTTCATGACTGTTGTGAGTTTCTGGACGGCTGGGACTATGTCTCATATTGAGCGCAATATATATCTGTGCCTTGATTGGTTATGACTGCAATAGGACATCTTTTGGCCTCCCTTACAGACAAAAAGTTACATTTCGGCTTGATAATGCTTTAAAATTCTCTTTCTCCTGCCATAACACCTGTGCCCATTGTACAGCTGAACGGCTGACAAAAGTGAGGCAAAGGACGCTTTAATTCAAAGACCTCGTGAACTAGAAGACAGGTGAGTGGGGATAGAAGGGGAGTCGTCAGAAGCCGAAAGCAAACACCACTGTGATTTTTCCTGTCGCATTCATTATTTTTCTTCTCTTGCGGTACCACTTCCTCGGTGGCAACACTCTGAGGCACGTACCAATCAAGGGCCATGGTGGAAATGCAGCACCAGAGGAAGAGATGACTTTAAAGTGTCAGATATGCAACAGTTATGCTTTCAAGTTGGCAGGGGAGGAGTTTGGCTGAGTCCTGAGTTCGAATCCCTCCCTTTTGAGCTATGTGTCTGCAGGCCTATTACTTTACCTTCCTCTGTCTCAGTTTTTCATCTTTAAAATGGTAATAACGTAACTACCTGCAACTCTTGGATGCCTGTGAGGATTAAATCACATAAAATTTACAAAACCCACCTAATGTAGTGCCAGGCATAGACTGTCAATAAATTTTTGGTTTTATTCTTTAATCATAATCCTCCCCACCCCCCCACACACCACCCAACCCCGCCAACCCAATTTTGTTTAAACCTGGAACTGGCAGGTAGAAAGTAAAAGAGAAAGCCAGTTCTAATCCTATTGTTCTTGTAGCATTAAAGTTTCACTGACACCTTCCATTTTGAAGGCCAGCAGCCTAACCCAGAGGGAAGGTACAGGTTTTGGTTTACAGAGAGCAGGCACTGGGCATCCTGGGGCTTGGGGTGAGGTCTCTATCCCTTTTCAAATTAGGTCAGTTTCCGAAGAGAAGGTCCAAATGAATCCTAACTGCTGACACCAGGAACTTAACGCCTCTTACCACTGACTCCGAGAGTTTTCATTTTCAGAGATGCTTCCTAAATCATCTCTGAATGAATGGGTAAGCCAGTTCACAGAGTCCAAAAGGGACTTTTTACCCATGGCAGCTGCAACCTTTCTTAAGACAGGGATTAAAGAAGCCATGAGGTCGTAGGTGTATCATCGTTATAACTTCCAACCTCACGCCCTCCTTGACCAAGACAACAAAGTTTGTCGAGCTGAATAATTTTCCGGGAAGATTCTAGTTTTTATTTTTCTCTGAGAGCATGCCGGCAAGTTCTGCTTTATAAACTCCAGTGATTCACCAGGATCCTAAGCAGCCAATCATGGGCGGGTCAACTTGGAATGGGCTGAGGTGGCAGCTTGAGCCGCCCTGGTAATACATGTCACTCCAGGCTGGTGTCATCTCGTCCCCACAGACGCCATTTCCTGTTAACTGTGATGGTCTTGACATACAAGAAAATGTGCTGAGATCAGTCGCAGCCAGAAAAAAAAAAGCCACAGAGCCGATAAGCACACCTGTGCATGATAATCCCTAACGACATTGCATGAAGCAGAAGGTTGTGTGTGGGGACAAAGGGTACCTCATCCCAAATCAGGGTTAACCAGCACATTTCTGAGTTGAGTGGAGGTTCACACACACACACACACACACACACACACACACACACTCTTACGTGTACGTCTAGCTTCCATGTCACTCCCATCTCTGTAGATTGCTACCATGTGACTGGAAAGGTGCTTCGGCTCCAGGACACCTCATTTCAGCTCTTAATGGGCAACACATTAAAGCCTCACATATGCTTTTCTTCCTCTGACACCCTCTTCCCAATGTCAATTAAGTAAAATGCCACGAATTTCAGTCCTCTGCAAACCACTGCCTTGTCTTGCCTACGGAACAAAAGTCACTGAGAGTTCAGAAAAACTCCCAAAGCCAATCACCATCAGAGAAGCAATAGTTTTATGAAAGGGGGAAACCTGCCCCTCTCCACCTCCGCCCCCCGCCCCCAGGAACTACCAAAGGGTGGGAAGAAATTCAGTGATGGCTGATAAAGATGAACCAAGGCATTACCGCGACGGAACGGACCATACTTGCTCCTGCTGGGAAAGGTGCAGAGAAAAGCTACGGAGCTGGGAACATGCCAATGAATGAACTGCGTTCTGTTAACGACTTTACAGACTTCTCCATATAAGAAATGAAGTTGGGCATTTCTTATTTCCCCGCTGCCATGGTTATACCAGCTCATGGTATGGTCTTTCTCTATAAATTCTGGCCCCTTAAACTCAGAACCACCATTCCCACACAAACCTCCTCTTTCTGCATTTTACCTGTCCTGGGTGTTTCCAGGGCTGAGCGCAATGAACTTTCCATCAGCCACTTTTCACCTAATTAACCCCCCTGATGACAATAATTGGTATTGAGTCACTCTTTGGATGACTTCCTAGGTATTCAGGCACAATCTGCACTTGCCATAAAGTTCTAGATATGAATATTAATCAAATGCTCTCCTTTGTTTTTCAGCCCCAAAGGGGTATTTTTGCAACGGCACACACTTCTATTTTAAAAAAGAAAAAAAAATGTGAGGTTTCATTTGAACAAATAAAAGGGTATTAATACACTGAGCTTACAGATCTCAGTCTGTGGTCTGCTGAACACATCTATGTGAGTATTCCCAAGGCTCGTGTGTGAAGGGACTCTGGGTACAATCATTACTCTATTGAAAGAAGCCATTTTCCCAGTTTGAATCTTTTGCTATTCCTTTTCTGAAAGTCGTGGCTTAGAATTAAAATTTACTTTGACATTTGTTTAGGTCACTACGGAGGGGGATCATCACACAGGGAGGCTAATGGCAGGACACAGATTATGTATCTTCTTACTGCTGTGGAATTAGATGCAGACAAGTTTGCCAACTTCAGGCAACCTCACACCGTCCCCATCAGGCTAAAGGAAAAGATACCTACAAGCTGGACACTGGAGTGGGGGGGGTCCCCGAATTCCAAAGGCTGATGATCAATCAAACCACATGAGAAGAAAAGTAAGAAAGGATCTCCCTTGTTCTTGGACTTAATTATGACCACCCAGGGATTAAAGTGAATGGATCACAGGTAAATAATTGTAAACACAGTCAAAAATTCAACATGGAGGCTTCCAAGTTATTTCTTTACTTCAGTGTGCTACTGACACGCAGGTAGGGAGCACAGAGGACTACTTTTCTCCCAAACCACAAAAAAATTGCTTTGCAGCCTTTGTTTGGAATAAAAATTTCCCATGAAAGCAGAATCTAGGTGTGCTGGTAACAGTGGGCTTCAGATATAAAGCTTCGCCAATTACCTTTTATGAGCTCATCCTAAAAGCAATTATTGGCATACCCAATGGAATGAGCAGTTCTGATCCCATTGGAAGTAAGAGAACATAATAAGGATGCATTTAAAATCCACTCTATTCACAATGGATAACTTCTGAAATATTATTATAGTACAGATACATTTTGGGTCCACCCAGGTTCTGGATATACTGTCAACAGAAAATTTATACTTAAGAATTCAATTTATTTAGCCTGAAACATTAATTTTAATAGTTCTGAATTAGATATTTTATAACACGTCAACTTAAGTTAAAAAAATTAAAATGCATGTCCAAACTCTAAAAAATAGTTAATGTTCCCTGTGTTTTTATAAGGAATGTGTTTTGTTCCTTATTTACTGAGAGCATCCCTAATTTGAACCATAGTACAATTCAAGAGGAAATATTTGTAACTAAATATTTAAAAAGAATTTTTTTTTGCCCTTTAAAATGATTTCCCTTCTGTGTTTAAAAATTAGGTCCTTAATCTTCCTTTATAAATTTACTAATATTTTTCAATATTTTGCTGTGGCATGAACAACCAATTAAGCCAGATACTCAAGTGTTAGATAAGATAAATTTTTTAAAGAAACCAACCCTAGTAACATGATTTTCACGTAAATCAATGAGCACTGAATATCCTAGGACCAGTTCTTTTACATTAAGCATGAGAATAAGAATGGTTTCAATATTTGAGAAGTTTGAAACAGATTTTCCCATTTCCTCTTTTTGAACTCTGTTTTCACCTTAGAAATCACTGTTTCTGTTATAAAAAGCAAGATTTTTGAAGACATGAGAAATGTTTGCCCTGCATAAAAATTCAGGCACATAACCATATTTTTTTGAGCACATAACCATATATCAAAAACCAATATGTTCCATAGAGACCTTTAACTTAGTAACTTAAATAGGCTATGGAACAATAGTTTATGACCAAAATTCTAAGGGCAAAAGTTCTCACATGTCCTTGAATTTCAAAACTGTCTATCTACCTGGATGCCGAAAGAGGAGGTAGAGGCTAGAAATTACAATTTACTTAAATATTAGAAATATCCCCCTTAACTTCTCTTTCCTGCTACGTTCCAGGAGTCTACCAAATAGGCAAATTTAAAATCCCCCAGCATTAAACACTGTAGAGGCATGTCTGATAACAAGGTATTTGCCAGAATGATAATGGTATTACAAGCAGTCTCAATCAATACATTGCTTTCTGTAGTTAACAGAGAGGGAAGCAATAAATCTCTAACTTAATCCAACCAACATAGCTGCAAAACGCAAAAAGCTTTATGAATGGTAGATATTAATATTTTTTTAAAAAAGCACAAAACCACAAACAAGCAGTTCTAAAAGCTCTTCATTCTGTAGAGTCTATACAAACAAGATTAAAGCAGATAAAAAGGGTGTTGAGAAAGAAAAAAAAAAAAAAAGCCCCAGACATGCATTAAGCTAGTTTGACAGCTCCATTGTTCAACCGGTCCCATTGTCAGACCCAAAGATGTATTCAGTGCTACAATGTCTGCTAGCAAATAAACAAAAGACTACATTTTTCAAAGCAGGATGCCAATTCCATCATAATTCTTCCTCTGTTTCCCAAAAGGTCAGTGGTGGCTCATTCTTGGTATGTGATCGAATCCTAACACAGATGCAAGAAACAAGTATTTGCTTTCAATACATAGGGACCCAGGACGCCATGCATGAACAGAGGTCTTTAAACAGGTACACATTTTGGCAAACAGGATAAAGTGATCCAAACCTGGTAACACAGAAGGACTATTTAGGTAGGCTAAGTCCAGATTAGAGCGGTATTTGGAACGCAAGTCTAATATGGAGTCTCCTTAGCTCCTTTTTCGGTGATTATTCCATGCAGAGTGCATGATAATGAGAGGCTTAGACATTGTAAAGGAAAAGACAAACCAAGAGCCAGATTCAGAGCCTTTAAAATTATCCACTGGCCACTCACAAATAGCAGGGAACAAATACATGATATGCTTTCAAAAGGCAGCGAGTGCAAATATAACTCGCACTGGGCAGTCCTTCTCCTTTCTCTTGCTGGCTCCCTTTCTCCCAGTCCTTGGTCTCGATTTCGTTTCCCTCTCTTTCTCTCTAGATTCTTTTTTTCCCCTCCAAGATAAGGAAGCTCCTTGATGCCGAGCATGATTATTGTCTCAGCCAGCTCTAGAAACTAGAAAAGCACACATTAAAAACAAAGGACACAACAACATACCTTAAAAGCAGCTCCTCATTTCTCATAGTAACAGCGGATTTGGGACAGCGCATGCTTTCTACACTGATACACTGATAGTCTCAACAAAAGCTGGTTCAGAAGTACGCTCAAACATCAATGCCACAGTAGCTGTTCACTAATGCGCTCTCTCTCTCCCTCTCTCTCTCTCTCTTTCCCCACTCTCTTCTCTAGTCAAATTCTGAATGGTGGAGCAAAGGGGCTCCTGCAGATTCACTAAGTAGAAATAATCCTCTCTGACAAGTTATGTTGTCTAGGCATATTTTTACATTAATACACTGTGCTGCCTATAGGGGTCTTGTTTGCATTCACTCAAGCCTGCCTGGTGTTAGTTCTCCTAATTACCATCTTAAAAAATTGGAAAGAAAAATAAGTAACTCATTTACCTTTTTCTTATACATATCACAGCAAAGCCAATGCCACATTTTCTTTTGGCTAGCAACTATCAGCAAGCATCGCAGATGACTACCAGAGGATTTGGATAGGGCAGTGTGCTAAAAAGGATTTTTGCTTCTCTTTTCTGGGACACTGAATTCACAGTTGGATTCATCTGTTCCTTTCCTCTTGTCCTCAGGAAGAGTGACAAGGTCAAGACCCTTAACCCCACCCTGGGTCAGGGATGCAGAAGACAGAGATTGGGGGACTTGGCAATATTTTAACTCTGTGCACACCAGAGCTCTTGCAGATCAGAGCATAGTTCACCTGAAGCAGGACGTCTAAAGGAGGCAGGCGATGAAATGCAGAGATTGTTTGGTCATATTGAAGTCCCAGTTGACACCGGAGCATCGTCCCCAAAAAACCAATTAAATGGTCTTTTCCAAAACAAGAAAAATCAGCTTCCCTGTTTCATTATACTCAACAGGCTTAGCAGATACAGTCAGCCAGGAAAATGCACATTATACTTCTGTTTATTGGAATTAGAAGAATTCCATGCAGATTAGCCAAGTAAAACAGAAGGTTAAACACATAGAGAAAAGATGAGATGCTACAGACAGAATGGTCAGTTGTCCAGAAGTGCAAACTAAGGCATCATTCCTCTGTGCTCACAGGAAGCCAAGAATGCTCTCAGTTTGGATGGAACAATGCAGGGCACAGCCTGAAACAGAGCTGGATCACTGAGCACTGGATTCTTCAGCCCCAGGCTCAAAGTAGGTCCCTGTCCTCCGTTAGCACAACCATGCACCTCAGTAATCATCTGGAGTTACAACGTCCATGGGAATAATTGTGGGGTGGGGAAAATAATGGCGAGCTCTGTCTCTCTCCTATTTGAGGATCTGGAATATAACCCGATATCTTGCTAGATCTGTGACCTCTGAACTTAGTCTTGGCCCACAGCTAGGGAAATGGAGATGTTCTGGAAGGTGTTGAGGGTTCTTCAATCTACTGCACAATAATCTCCCTTAGTTTATCAAGGCACTGAGGACAATAAACAGCGCTGACTGATAGCAGTCACCGTCCCTATTTCTGGATGATAGTGAGACAACATGATGAGTAACTCGACAAAGGTCAAACGATGAAATAATGTTTGTCCCTAAAACAGTCATATTTTTACATTTCCCTCTTTCATGATAGCACAGGGAAGTTATAGAGTGAATATACAAAAACGAATTACCTTGCCAAAGAAAGATATCGTATAAAACCTAAGATGTTCTTTAGAAGCAAGATAAGTATCACATAAATGAGCGTGGAACCAGAGAGACCTTGGAAGGAGAGAAAGAGTTGGAGCCATTCCTCTAGTGACTTGTGGAGGCAGAAGTCACTTGGCCTCTCTGTGGCTCTCTTTGACCCCCGTTCTTAAATGGGGGGCAACAAATGTGAATTCCTTTAAAGCACCTGAAGTTCCTGTAATGAAACTGGGTGTGTCCTGTCAGTGCAAATATTTATTTTTATTTTTAATTTTTTTAGGAGTGAGAGAGTGAGAGCGAGTGGAAGGAGGGGCAGAGGGAGAGGGAGAGAGAAAATCTCAAGCAGGCTCCAAAACGGGGTGGAGCCCAAAGCCTGCTGGATCTCGCAGTCCTGAGATCCTGACCTGAGCCAGAATCAAGAGTCTGATGCTTAACTGACTGAGCCACCCAGGCGCCCCCTGTCGGTGTCAATATTAATAAAAAGTGGAATGAGTCGCCTGACATTGGCCATGGTTTTGTCTACTAGAAAAAGTCTTAATATTTTTATAAATTTCTTTAAAAAATTTTTAAAACGATTTTATTGGGGTATAACTGACATATAATATTAGTTTCAGGTGTACAACGTAATGATTTGGTATTTGTATATACTGCAAAATGATCATCACAGTAAGTCTAGCTAACATCCATTACCATATATAGCTGCAAAATTTCTTTTTTGGTCATGAGAACTTTTTAGACTTATTCTCTTAGCAACATTTAAATATGCAATACAGTATTAACTACATTCACCATGTTGTACATTAAATCAACATGATTTATTCGATAACTGGAAGTTTGTACCTTTTGGCTCCCTTCACCAATTTTGCCCACCTTCCCCTCTGTTCTCTGTATTTATGAGTTCAGGTTGTTTTTTAAATTCCACATATAGGTGAAATCATATGGTATTTGTCTTCTCTCTGACTTACTACACTTAGCATAATGCCCTTAAGGTCCATCCATGTTGCAGCAAAAGGCAAAATTTCATTCTTTTTAATGGCTGAATAATCTTCCAATGTGTGTATGTGTATGTGTGTGTGTGAGTGTGTGTGTGTGTGTGTGTGTGTTCTTTATCCATTCATCCATTGATGGACACTAAGGTTGTTTCTCTATCTTGGATATTGCACATAATGTTTAATGAACATGGGGGTGCATATATCTTTCTGAGTTCGTGTTTTCATTTTCTTTGGATAAATACCCAGAAGTGGAATTGCTGGATCATATGGTAGTTCTATTTTTTTCTTTTTCTTTTTTTTTTTTTTTTGAGCAACATCCATATTGTTTTCCTCAGTGGCTGCACCAATTTACTTTTCTACCAACGGTGCACAAGGGTTCCCTTTTATCTACATCCTCTCCAACACTTGTTATTTATTACTTTTTTTTAAAGATTTTATTTATTTATTTATTTGAGAGAGAGCATGAGAGAGAGAGCATGAGAGGGGGGAGGGTCAGAGGGAGAAGCAGACTCCCCGCTGAGCAGGGACTCCGATGTGGGACTCGATCCTGGGACTCCAGGACCATGACCTGAGCCGAAGGCAGTCGCTTAACCAACTGAGCCACCCAGGCGCCCTATTTATTACCTTTTTGATAATAGTCAATTTGACAGGTATGAAGTGATATTTCATTATGGTTTTGATTTGCATTTCTCTGGTGATTTTTGATGTTGAGCATCCTTTCATGTACCCGCTGGTCTTCCGTACATCTTCTTTGGAAAAATGTCTATTCAGACTGTTTTTTTTTCTTTGCTATAGAGTTGCAGGAGTTTTTTTTTTTTTTAAGATTTTATTTATTTATTTGAGAGAGAGAGAGTGAGCTCACAAGTAGGCAGACAGGCAGGCAGAGGGAGAGGGAGAAGCGGAGTCCCCATTGAGCACGGAGCACGGAGCACGGAGCCCGATGCAGGGCTTGATGCCAGAACACTGGGATCATGACCTGAGCTGAAGGCAGATGCTTAACTGACTGAGCCACCCAGGTGCCCCTGTAGGAGTTCTTTTTATATTTTGGATATTGACCCCTTATCAGATATATAATTTGCAAATATTTTCTCTTATTCAGTACTTTGCTTTTTCATTTTGTTGATGGTTCCTTTGCTGTACAGAAACTTTTTAGTTTGATGTAGTTTCACTTACTGACTTTTCCTTTTTTTGCCTTTGCTTTTGGTGTCAGATCCAAAAATATCATCACCAAGACTGACGTCAACAAACTTCTTGCCTATGTTTTCTTCTAGGAGTTTTATGGTTTCAGATCTTATAGTCAAGTCTTTACTCCATCTTGAGTTAATTTTGGGGTATGGTATAAAATAGGAGTCTAGTTTTATTCTTTTGCCTTTGGCTGTCCAGTTTTCCCAGCACTGTTTACTGAAGAGACTCCTTTCCCCATTGTATATTCTTCGTTCCACTGTCATTAATTAATTAATCATATAAGTGTGGGTTTATTACTGGGTTCTCTGTTTTTTTTTTTTAAGATTTTATTTGTTTATTTGACAGAGAGAGAGGGAGAGTATAAGCAGGGGGAGTAGCAGGGAGAGGGAGAAGCAGACTCCCCGCTGAGCAGGGAACCTGGTGTCTTCTGTGGTTACATATAAATTTTAAGATTGTTTGTTCTACTTCTGTGAAAAATGCTACTGAACTTTTGATAGGGATTTCACTGAATCTGCAGATTTTTTGGGGTAGTTTGGACATTTTTACAATACTAATTCTTCCAATCCATGAACGTGACATATCTTTCCATTTATTTACGTCTTCTTCAATTTCGTCTTATAGTTTTCAATATACAGCTCTTTCACTTCCTTGGTTAAATTTATTCCTGGTAATTTATTCTTTTTGATGCAATTATAAATGAAATTGTTTTCTTAATTTGTCTTTCAGATAGTTCATTATTAGTGTATAAAAACACAATAGATTCCTGTATTTTGATTTTGTATCCTGCAACTTTACTGAATTCATTTGTTAGTTCTAACAGAATTTTTGGTGGCCTCTTGTGTTTTCCTTATATAATATCATGTCATCCACAAATAGTGACAGTCTTACTTCTTCCTTTCCATTTTGGATGCCTTTTACTTCTTTTATCTTGCCTAATTGCTCCAGCTAGGACTTCCCGTACTATGTTGCATGGAAGTGGCGAGAGTGGGTATCCTTGTCTTGTTTCTGATCGTACTGGAAAAGATTTTCACTTTTCACTACTGAATATGATGTTAGCTGTGGGCTTGTCATATATGGTCTTTATTATGTTAAAGTACGTTCCTTCTATAACCACCTGTTGAATACTTGTATACAATTTCTAACGGGGGCTAAACTATGAGGCAAGTACTAATGTATAACAATAATGCATTTCCTTAACCATAAGTAGATTCTTAGCATCAGAAGCCAGTGCTGCAGTACATGCATCTATTCCAATAGGGAAATGAATTATAGATCCACAGTAGTAAGGAATGGAAATGAACCAAACCATTAAAGATTTATATTTTCTCCACTTCTTTTTTAGTCTAGATACCTAAATAATGAGACAGCTATTGAGGTAAGTGGGACTTTAGTACTTGTCCAAACTCCACTAAGATGAACAGATTGAGGGTCTTACACCCACCAGTTGTGCTGACGTTGGGGTTACAAAGGTGAGTGAATAGAAAGAAGATGTCTTATTTCTAACATTTACATACTGTGTGGTAAGTCTTTGTCTCTACCTCCATGGGGACTAATCTCTGCACTTCTTAATCCACCCAACAGAACTTTCTCATAGCTAGTACTTAATAAATATTTGTTAAATAAAGGAATAAACTTACTTTTAACTATGGGAACTTTGGGGAATGGACCATTTCATTTTCACAATTCCTTTATGTAGTTTCCTTAATAAATATGTGGGAAAAAACCCGTAACAACTCACTTTCTATTCTAATTCATGCGTTCAGTTGGCGTAGCTGATGTCACTAAGAACTCCTTACACGTTGCCGTGTTTTAAATTTCAGGACCTTTTCACATTTAGCAGCTCATTCAATCCCCATAACAACACTGTGGGGCAGGAGGAACTGGTACCATTACCTTCTCAGTTGAAAAAGTTCACATGTAGAGAGACTGAGCAGCTTGCCCACAGAAGGTGCAATAATGACTGAGTGTGGGAATTCAGTCTAAACCAACCCCTGGGCCCACATTCTTTCCACTGCCCCACAGTGTGATCCAGTGTTTCCACTGTGGCCAGGGGTTCACAGCACACCCAAGCAAGGCATGGTTTTTAAGGAGTGTTTAGTGCAGTGAACTTTATGCCTTTTTATTTTTTTTTAAAGATTTATTTATTTACTTAGGGAGCACAAGTGGGGGAGGGGCAGAGGGAGCGAGAGAAACCCAAGCAGACTCTCTGCTGAGCATGGAGCCCAACGTGGGGCTTGATCCCACAACCCTGAGATCATGACCTGAGCTGAAATCGAGTCAGATGCTTAACCAACTGGCCCACCCAAGCGCCCCAAACATTATGCTTTTCTAATGTGATGGTAATAAATGTAGAGGATAGATAGTAAATTAATGAAAAATTGATTAAAAGGTTTTTTTTTGGCTACTAGTATTTACTGATTCCTTTCAAAACTTTATTTCAAATGAAGATTGAGTTGAAACTAGACAGACTAAGCAGTTTAGGGGATAATTTTTTTTTTTTTTTGAGGTCATCTACAACAGGAGTTGATTTTTAGCAACCCTGATTATTACTAAGTTTGGTTTGTAGGGAAAATTTTTCAAAAAGATGTGATTGGCAAAGAACAGCAACAAAAAATTAGTTTATCTCAATGCCCTCCAAACCCCTCTCTATATGTTTTTAACTACATAACTTGAAATTTTAGCTAAAAGTGCTAAACTTGGGGAGGGAAAACTGAAAAAATGCCTGCAATGTGGGAATATGGGAGTGAGCTGAGAATCAGATTTCTTGACCTTTCTAGATTTGAGCTTCCCCAAAATTTTCTCAAAGGTAAATTATATGTGCATTTATCTATGTTTAGGTAATTTCTAGAATTAAGAGCTGAATTTCAAAATGCAACATTAACAACTCCAACTTTTTTCTGGCTTCTACACCTTACAATCTTTGCACTTTGACATTTACATTGCAAAGGCATGTAGAAAAGAGTGTTTCCAAAGAAGTGTACAATGTGATGATGTGTGCTAGAGATGTAGGGCCAGGCAATACAGAGTCCTTCTTTAATGAAGGATGGGATAGTGTGAAAATCCAGCCCAACTCTTAGCTTCCCATCCCAAAAGAACAATCTCGGAATATGGAGGCACCAACGGCATTAAATCTCTTTAGCTGCCAGTTTTAGAGGCTGTCTTAGTCCATTTGGGCTGCTACAACAAAATACTACAGACTGGGTGATTTATAAATAACAGAAATTTATTTCTCACAATTCTGGACACTGGCAAGTCAAGACACCAGCATGGTCATGCTGTAGGGAGGGCCCTGTTCCTTTGCATAGCTGGTATCTTCTCGCTGCGTCCTCACATGGTGAAAGGAGCAGAGGATCTCTGGGGGGGGGGGGTCTCTGTTATAAAAACACTAACTCCATGCCTGAAGCTCTACCCTCATGACCTCGTCACTTTCCAAAGACCTCATCCCCTAATACCATCACATCGGGCATTAGGATTTCAATAAATTAATTTTGGGGGACACAAACATTCAAACCATAGCAGATACAAAGAACTGCCAGATTTAATTAAGAAATCACATTGCTATGAAAGATGAAGAGAACATAGAATGCATGAAGTAAACGTGAAGCAATGGCCGAGGTCTACATGAAATGGATTTCTAGTATGCTCAGTGAGGGACACATAGTAGGGGCTCACTAAAGTTAGCACATCTGTGTATGAATGGATAAATTTCTATCCAGAGCTGGTCTCAAGCAGAAGACACAGAGTTTCTCTGGTCAGCTTCATCAGCCTCTGAGGAAGGGTCTCCATGGGCAAAATGGAGGCCAAGTAGTGAAGTCTGCCCACAGGGGCGAGCCAAGGGCAGCACCAGAAGCAGGGGCTGGAATGAGTGGCCTATGGAGCAATCTTGTTCTCTCAGACTCCACAGCTCTCTTTTGCCTCGAGGGGAAAACCCTCCAAAGCCAAAAGGACATAGGTATCACAAATCATTACCTGAAACATAAAACTGAGAGTTGGTTTCAAGTAAACCCTGGCAGCGTTAGTGAAGGAAGGGTTTGATGGTAACCCGAGGATGCACGTAAGACGGGTTCCTGTCCGGGAGCACTCAAATGTTACCTCCAAATCCGCCTTCAGAAGCAGGAGGCCACTATCCCAGGAACAAGCCCAAGGCCCCCAAGTTCTCAACAAACATTCCTTCTACAAGCCGAGGGACTGCGGACTCGTTTCAAAATGGAGAGGTTTAGTGGGATGAGTGGGGCATGGGGCTGAGTAATTAGCAAGAATAACTGGGAAGCTCCTTAAAATAAAGTGTGGTATTTATCAATAAGTAGATATAAATAATAAAGCATAAAGTACTTAGAGCTCCAAGAAGCCACTTGAAAATATGCAGTAGATAAATTTAAGAGGTACTATAAAGAGTAAGGATGACTGCTTGTTATAAAGGGAAAAGGCCGTAAAGACAGATACCAGGAAGTGTGTCTGGACAACTATTTCTGGGTAGGTAGCGAAGAAAGTAAAGGAATTCCCATGGAATGTATGGGCTACCTAGTTGATCAAATAACTAACTCTGGTTCATGAACTCTTATGACTTAGTAAATAACATGTTTACAACTGAGCAGTCATTTTCGGCCTAATGTTTTTTCAAGGACCACTCATGGGCAGATGGGAAATCTTGAGAAGGTCACATGTGACTATACTTAAGTTAGGCATTAACATTTGCATGGAAAATGGGCCAAATTTATGATGGCTATTTTTAAGACGGACCCATGCACACCGAGCTGCCTTTCTGCCTGTTCAAATGGCCATGTCGGGGAGGTTCTGTAAGTTGACTCTTATCCACGAGTCCTCAATGGACATGTAGACTTTGGTGCCCTTGGGGATCCCTCTTGCTTAGTGGTTTGGATCCTAGGGGATCCTAAGGAGTAAACGGCACAAATATAAGGAAGGTTGTGGGGGGAGCAGACAAGTCTTCCTCACGGGAAGGTGAGGCCAAGATGGGGATTCGCATGACCCTATGGCAAAGATGAAAGAGAAACTCAGATGGTGCGGGAAAGTGTTCCCGAAACCCCCACAACACATTCCCAGCTCTTCCAGAACATGCAGGTGCTTTAAATGTTACATTTCTTTATATAAAACTCTGAAATTAAATCATCTGCTTGTTTACTTGTTTATTTTCTGTTTCCGGCATCTGAAACTAAGTCACACGAAAGCAGAAACTTCCCCCATTTTAACACAACTTCAGAACAATGTGTGGCATATGGCAGACACTTAATAAACATTTGTTCAATGGCTGGATTTCTCCGGGAGGCACATTCTTCTTGTTAAGTGACTGGATCTCAGTGGCTCACAGCTATCTGATAACAATTTGTGAAACACTCTGCATGCTCAAATATGGAAACTAAGGCTCGAATCTCTGAGGACACAAAGATTAGGAAGGCCAGTTCCTGGATTTAAGTACGGTAGAGATGCACTGAGATGGAATGATTAGCTTGCTGTTTTAATCATTTTTTTGAACTTTAAAGTACCATTTATATGGGTTCATAGAAAATCAAGTGATAAACAGACATAGTTCCCTCCTTACTTTCCACAATGCTGAAGTTTGGGAGTTGGTAAATTGCAAGCAGGTAGGACTGGGCATTGATGATGAGATGCATGGACAAAACTTTCAGAATCAAAAGCAATGCAAATTGCAGAGTGCTTTTTTTGTGATGTCCTGGAAAAAGCAAGTGTCCCTAATGGGTAAGGATTAAGAATCAAGAGGCCAGTCTAATTTTGGTTTCATTCATTTTCAGGAGAAGATCTACACCGTGTAGTTAACTGCCATGGCGCCAGGAGTTGGCAAATGCTCCTTTGTGCCAGGGAAGTCCTGCCTTTCATTCCTGTCACTCAATGGGGTCCCGGAGGTCGACAGCAACTTACCTTCTTATCACTTCTATCCTCTGCCCGCTATTAGAAACAAAACAAAATGCACATTTCCTTAAGTCAGTTCCTCACAGGATGTATCCTCACTTTTAAAAAGGGCATTAATTTGATTTCGTTTTATGTAGCAGGGCTAGACGTTCAACATTACTTTGACTTTCCTATTTCTGTTTATACACACACACAGACACACACACACACACACATATGTATATATCACATTAAATATAGTTACGTATATTAATCATATTAATATTATATATAACTTGTATATATAATAACACATATATTAATGTTGGTATGATATATGTGGTAAATGTCCTAAGAACATGACTGAGTTATGATCTTCAAAGGGAAGCTTCTAGAGGTCAAAGGGATGACAGAGGTGAGACAGAAAGTAGCCTGTAGCTAAGGAAGGAAGGACATTGCATTCCACACTAGAAACTGGCCTTAGGAAGCCATGCATGATTTTACAGCATCTCTGGCCCTAGATGGATAGCTGTTTTGGAAGGGACAATAAAGCAAGAATGCAGACAAGTCTGGAGGCAGGGAGGGCAGTCAGGAGGCCACCATACAAGCAAGAGAGGACGAGGTGGTCTTTGAAGTGGGTTCTTCTATTTGTGGACCACTGCCCATCGGTTGGGCTTTACTGGAGACACTACAGGTAAGATTAGATCACTCCCTTCACATTGCAATGCAGCCAATGGAGATCAACATCCACATTACACTACCTAGGACATGGCGGGGTGGGAGCCAGGAGAGGCCATGCCGACAAATGCGGTATGTGGCAGAGATAGGGGGTCAGGCTCAGCCCTCTTCTCTATCCCACACTGTCTGTGTGGTAGCTATCCAGAAGGCAGAAAGAGGGGTAAAAGGTAGCTTAGGGATAGAACCATTATATGGACCACTGAATGGGTAGAACAGAGAAAACAGAGGAGGGGAAGATAATTCTGACGGTGCTAACATGTTGCTTTGGCAGGTGATGATTCTGCTAACCAAGATGGAGCCCAAAAGGCCCAGCAGGGGAGATGGGAAAGGTGCAGGGTCCACGTGGAATGAGCTGAGCTTGAGATGCAGGTGGCAGGCTTCCTGCGTGGATGAGCTCGGCCAGGAGGAGCATTGCGGGGACAAAATGAGAAGAGGAGCAAGACCACGACCCCAGGGCAAATGAAACACGGAGGAGGAGGCACAAAAGATGCCCCAGCGAGAGGGAAGAGTGGACACATCGCTAAGGGGCTTAAACGTCACTGGAGAGAGAGAGAACCTACGCCCCTGAAGTTTGGACTTCGCTTGCTGGCTAGGAGATCATGAATTATTTGTTTGGATGTGAAAGGAAAAAGCAGGGCAGTAACAAATAAGAGGCAGGAACGTTTCAAAAGTTTCAGGAATCAATTGGGCACTGCGGTGAGAACTACAGAAGGCAGCCTCGTTTGAAAAGGAAGCAGGCCACTTCCACACCCACATACCACTGGGAAAGGAGCTGGGGCTGCGCCGTCGGGGATTCCCAGGTGAAACCCCTCCTTGCTCCAGCCTGACTCTCTAGCCGAACCTGCAGCGGCTTGCCCTGACTCCCGAGTTAGAATCGAAAGGTGCCCCGCTGTCCTTCCTCGCCTCAAGTTCACATGCTTCCGATGCGCTGGCTGGATCCACCAGTTCAAAAAGGCCCACAGCAAAAGTCGTTTTTGAAGGTGTCTATGAGCTTTGCCAGATAAGGATTCCAAAAGTTACAAGGAACCATAAAACTCTAGTCTTGGATGACATATCTAGGGTCGACTGTTTTCAACTTTTTAGGGAAACATCATATACTTAGAGAAAAGTAGCTGTAAGTGTCCAGTTCCCCGATGTTCACAGAGCGAACACAGCCGTGCAATCAGCATGCAGGTCAACCCGTAAAACCTTTTTTTTTTTTTTTTTAAACCAAAACTTGCTTTTAATTCCATAAGCAAAGCAGGATTTGATGAATATAAATATCTAGGAACTAGAATGCTTGAAAGTGAAAATTGCCTGAGAGACAGTGAGAGTCTGTTGAAGAAAACTTTCTCAAGAACTCACCTACTTTTCACCATCTGCATGACCCGAATTCAGGCTACCGGTCTCTAAGGAGCCTCTCTCCCTCCAGTCTCACTGGCTCTGAACTACGGGGCACGTATCAGCAGTTATGTCTCTGCTACTGCAAAATGGTCTCAGTTGCCTCCTGCTCAGCACCCTTCAGAGGCTCCCTCCTTCTCCACCCTGCAGATGAAGTCCAAGCCACAGATCATGATTCACAAGACCCACCCCCACCTCCAGCCTCATCTCCCGGTCTTCTTGGCTGGTGCACTATGCCCTCTGCACCGGGAACTTCTTTCAGGTCCTCACCCAGAGGGTCTCCCTCGCCTCTGCACCAGGCTTTGAGGTTGCCCACATGCGCAAAACTCTCCAGCGATCCCACCCCCTCACCAGGTTTATTTCTGCGTATCCTTTAGGACTTGGCTTAAACATCAAGTGCTGGGCACAAAAATAGTCACTCAGAAATACTTGCTGGCTGGCTGGCTGGCTGGCTGGCTGGCTGAATACAGGAGTAAGTCAAGGACACCATCCCGGCAGCAAAGGAAACATAAAGATGTCATAATATGGTCCCAGTTTAAAAAGGAAACAAAACTATGATGTAATAAAAACCAACCACACTTTTTGTATCTGAAGGACTACCATGTTATGACCCACAGTTGAATTCCAAAGAGGTTCTAGAAATGGCCCCTGCCCTCGGGGAACAGACAATCCTATTAGACAGACAGAATTTAGTCATGTGGAGCAAAGAACAATACAGGGTCTGTTGCTGTGACGTTTTCTAGGAGCTGCAGGAAGGAGACATGGTAAGGCTGGGCTATAGTAATCTGAGAGTCCTTCGTGGAGAATCTTGAAGGGTATGCTTGCTTTGGGGGAGGATGTGCAGGGAAAGCTTGAGGACACCCCCAGCAGGGGAGACCAGGCTGAGGAGGATAGTTTATGTGGGTGACGGCGAAGAGAAAGTCTGGGTCAAACAGCACAAGTGTTGGGCAATGTGAAGGAAGAAAAGAAACTAGGAAGCGTGAGGCCAGGCTGTGACTCTGGTAGATAGAGCAAAGGCATCTGGACTCAACAAAATAAGCATTGGAGACTCCGCAGAGTTTCTGGATCAGTGAGTGAGACTGCTCTTTGCATATGCCAACAAGAAGGCCGAGAGCAGACCCAGCAGCTGGTAGCTGACAGGTAGGCCAGGATGTTCCCAAAAAAACACAAACAACTCTCCCAGAATATAAAAATAACCAGACTTTGAGACTACATGGAACAAGAGAAAGACAAAGACATTGCAACCGCAAAAATAACGACATAGCCCCTTCTTCCAACTGCTTCTTTACCAAGGATGACTCTAGCTCTGCTCTCCTTTTCTTGCTCTCTAGACAAAAGTTACCAGGGTACCTGTATTAGTCTGTGGGAGCTGCTGTAACAAAATACCACAGACTGGGGGTGCTTAAACAACAGAAATCTGTTTTCTCAAAGTTCTGGAGGCTGCAAGTCCAAGATCAAGGTGTTGGTAGGTTTGATTTCTCCGGACACCTGTCTCTTTAGCTTGCAACCACCTTCTCTCCTCACTACCTCCTCACATGGCTTTCCTCTTTGCACACACACCCTTAGTGTCCCTCCCTCTTCTTAGAATGACATCAGTTCTACTGGATCTAACCCTTAGCACCTTGTTAACCTTCGTTACCTACTTAAAAGCCCTGTCTTCAAATACATTCTGACCTCCTGGGGGTACGCCTTCAGTATATGGATTTGGGGGCTGGAGAATGATTCAGTTCATAACAAGACTATTACTTCTCCAAACAGCCAATGAGAACTGACTCCCACGTCCTTGAACTTCCTTAGCATATGCACAAGCCCCCCTATTTTTTTTTTTTTTTTTTTTTTTTTATTATAAGCCTCTTCAACTCTCTTCTTGAGATGCTCCATCACACCCCTGGTGTGCATTCTCTTCTGCTGCAGCAGGTTAAACCCAACTTGACTACGATGTGATCCTGGTGGTTTTGGCTCTTGGGCTTCCACACTAGGACCCTCCATAGTCTTGAGCCTTAACTTTCTCCTGCTTTGTACCTGCCTAAATGGTCATTCCTCCTTCCTGGCTAAGGCCTGCTCACCCTTAAGGATTTAAGGCTTCAGTTCGAATATCACCTTCCCTGAAAGCATTTTCTAATTTACTCTTTCTAGCAGTTGGAGTCGATTTCGGTTGTGATGGCTGTGTCATGTGTCGGCTAGTCCATGCTCATACATTTCCTACATTTCCCAGACTTTCAATTTTCTTCCTCCTCCTTCTCTTCTTCTACTTCTTGTTCTTCTACTGTTTCTGGTCGGGGTGAGCACAGGAAGATTCTTAGGAGAGGTGAAGGACAGAAGGGAAAGAAACAGTCATTCTGTAGCTCGCACACCTTGTTGCTGATGTGCTGACTTGCCTCCTTGGTATGAAGTAGCTGCTGAGCCCACAACTGCTCTGTGTTCCCTAGATCATTCCTGAGCTTCTCTGACTGCTGAGCCAGGTGTGTGTTTACCTCTATCATCTAGGTCCCCAGCACAGAGGCAACAAGAACTGACATGTGTCTTAGTCCATCCTTGAACATAAACATTCAGGGTCTGTGGGTTCCAGTCTGCCCGTGATCTCCCTCTCACTTTGCATCCATTTTCCCTTCTTGACTATTTGGCCTTTGAATGTCAAGTTCTATTATCAGATGCGAAAAAATCTTACAGAAAAATCTCACCATGCTGTATAAAGTCAACCCCCCTCATAACAACTATGTATGTAGCGACCATTTATTTATCATCAATCTCCCCATCCATTATCTAACTGCTATTTTTCCATCCATCCATCATTTATCTACTCTTGATCTCCTTTACTTATCCATTCATTATCTATCTTCCATCTATCTATCCGTCCATTCATTACCTGTCTATCCATCCTATTGGGCTTTGCTTGCCCGGTTGAACCCAGACTGATATACCCCTCTTCTAAGATATTTCTCTGTACTTCCTTGAAACCTTGAATATACTTGTCTTGTACCGTTTATCATACTCGACTGTGGTAGGTTAGATTATCTTGCCAATTCTTCCTGCCTTCCCTCTACCATGTTGCCTTGTAATGCACAAGAATGGTGGAATATATTTATTTCCCTACTCCGCTGACATTGGGCTTAACAATGTGACTCGCTTCAGGGGTGCTTGGGTGGGTCGGTTGGTTGAGCATCCGATTCTTGGTTTCAGCTCAGGTCATGATCTCAGGGTCCTGGGATTGAGCCCCACGTCAGGCTCTGTGATCAGCATGGAGTCTGCTTGAGGATTCTCTCCTTCTCCCTTTGCCCCTCCCCCTGCTCATGTTCTCTCTCTCAAATAATCTTTAAAACAAACAAACAAAAAACAATGCGACTTGTTTCAGCTGTTAAAATGTTAGCAGGCATTATATTAAATGTCTTTGTGTCATTTAGTTTGGGTCTTCATTCTGTGCCTGCCATGAGAAAACCGTGCCCCAGAGAATCTGCTGCCCCTTCCACCTGGGCCTCAGAACAAACACACATGAAGGAGATCTGAGCCCGACCCGCAGCCTGGAGCCAAACACAGCTGACTCATGGCCTGAAAGACAGCCACCCAACCTAGATCTGCCAGACTACAGTTGACCTGCAGATCCATAAGTGTAAGAATAAATGTGTATTGTTGTAAGGCGCTGCACTGTGTAATCATTTGTATGCAGCTTTACTGCAGCAATTGACTAGTGAATTAGTTTTCTTTTCTGTGCCCCAATTAGAGTGTCGGCTCCTTGAGACTAGAGGCCATGATGATAATTTCCGTATCTCTGATGCCTACTAAGATGCCTGATACATGGTAGATGCTCAATAAATATTTGTTGCATACCAAAATAAATAAACAGATTACCAAATGATCAAAGAACCATAATGGAGAGAGGCATGGCACAGGGGTGTTAGGAAGTAGAAAGTAATAGAGATGCATAAAATGGAAACGGAGGAGATGAGTCTAGAAGAAAGTGTAAGCATAATATGGTCCATGCACAATTTTATGATCAAAAGTTATCTTTTATTTTCAGATGTTCAAAGGTTCAAAAGGCCACAGAGGTTCCATGTGACTCAAGTCATCTTCAAAGAGCATTTTTTTCCCTACTGTACTCTCTCAGAAATCTTTGGGGGCAGCTCACAACCAAAGCTCCCGTGCCTGTCTGTAGCCACATACACTATAAAGGAAATCGACAAGGATAAAAAGGCTGAACCTCCTCCAAAAACAATCAGAAAACAAAATACTTGGAAAGTAAAACTTTCCTACTCCTCCTTCAGGTAACCTTGTCTCTGTGTAATGATCTAATCTGATGTGGGCTGTTTATGGCCACCTTGACCCACGGATCATTTTCGTTGTTGTTAAAAGGCCTGTGTGATGGCGTATCTGAAGCTCTCAGCCTGGTCACCAGGGGTCTATACAGCTTGCTCTCCCCAGGGCAGAGCTTGGGAGCTGAAAGCAGGTCTCTGCAGCAGCAGTCCTCCCAACTGGCACTGTTGTCACATTCCCTTAGAGCATGTGTCACAGGCCTGTCATTAGAATCACTCCTTACAAGACACATCTTGAAGGATGCCAAATTCATTAGTGTCTGTGGGTGAACTTTCCAAACCTTTTTCTTACATTAAATAACATACACGCACTCGCACACCCATACGTCCATGCACACCCACCAGCACAGATACACACACACACATTCCTCTGTGCATTGGAGAACAAAAGAGAGGCTGCATTTTGCTTGGTGTCAATCATAACTTGAGATTAAAGTTGCTGTTTTAAGCATTTGAAAGTTCTACCCGCCAAACTCATGCTTTCTCTGCCTAAGCTCTGAACTTCAAAAGGAATACTTCATAGGAAAACACACACACCCACACCAAAACAACACACACACACACACACACACACACACACACACACACACACACACGAACCTCAAAAAATGCTATAAGGACCTGAATGCATTTTGTTCCCATTTCTATACACGAAGGCTTGTAGGCAGAACATCTGTAAAGCCATGAAGGTTGTACAAAGCTATGGAAAACCCAAACTGTCCGCCAGGATACCTGAGCCATGTTAACATACACAGAACAGCATGTTGGTGGATGAAGATTGTGAGCACTATCCTGAATTCTGCTTCCAGGTTGTTTCAGGCTGAAACAAACCTTGTTGTTATCCTGAAATCTCTGGAAAATAATTTCCTTTGTGTAGCCTATATTTAGCATCTTGCTACAAATGAAATTATCAATATAATATACCGAACTCCCACTGAGCATATAATATTATACTATTAAAACTTTACCATTAAAATGTTCTTAATTTAGATGCCATTAACTCAGATTTAGTGATAATTTGGACATACAGTGTGATTCTTGTAAAAATAACGTTTATTATTTTTAATGATTATAAAAGCAATTCATGTTCACAGTGTTGCTCAGAAATACATATAAGTATAAAGAAGAAAAACTATCACCACGTAAATCTGACTAGAAAAAAGAATTGTGTAACTTTTGGCACATTTCTTTTTAGTCGTTTTCAATGCATATACTTCATCTTTCCACATAAAATTGGGGTTGTATGGATCATATTTTTTTTTAAAGATTTTATTTATTTATTTGAGAGAGAGAGAATGAGAGATAGAGAGCACGAGAGGGAAGAGGGTCAGAGGGAGAAGCAGACTCCCTGCTGAGCAGGGAGCCTGATGCGGGACTCGATCCCGGGACTCCAGGATCATGACCTGAGCCGAAGGCAGTCGCTTAACCAACTGAGCCACCCAGGCGCCTTGGATCATATTATTTTTCATCCTGTTTTTTTCCCAGTATGAGGAGTTTTTCTCCCGTAAGTAATGATTTTTGAAAATGTGCTCCAAGGATTGCACGTCATTTCGTTTTACTGATGTCCCATAGTTTATTTAGCTACTTTCCTAAGATTAGATATTTACAGTGCTTCTCAATTTTTACTTTCACATAGAACACTGAAATGCGAACTCTTAAATGTGAATGTTTGTAAGCATTTCTGATTTTCTTCTGAGAGAGGGAATTGTGTTAAGTCTTAACATATATTACCAAATTGCTTTGCAGATTTGCAACGGTGGACACTTCCCCACAAGACCAAAGTACATGACTCGACATCCTCTCAAACACACTATTATTTTTTTATTTATTTTTTTTAGATAGTAGTTTTTCTTTTTTTTTTTTTAAAGATTTTATTTATTTATTTGAGAGAGAGAGAGAGAGACAGTGAGAGAAGGAACACAAGCAGGGGGAGTGGGAGAGGGAGAAGCAGGCTTCCCGCAGGGCCCGATGCGGGGCTCGATCCCAGGACCCTGGGATCATGACCTGAGCCAAAGGCAGACACTTAATGACTGAGTCACCCAGGCGCCCCTATTATTTAATTTTAAATTTGAGAGTGTGATGAGTGAAATGTGTCACTTCATGGTTTCATTTGCATTTCTTTCTACTGAAGATAAATATTTTCCCCTAATATTTATTGTCATTTGTCTTCTCTGATGATTGGTCAGTTCTTGTGCCTTCATCATAAACTGGGGATTTTTGAATTGAGTCATTCTACATATATTTCTGTATTGTAATTCTTTTTAAAAAAGGATGTGTAAATTTATAAATTTCCCCCAGATCACTATTTACTTTTAGTTAATTTCCCCCCCCCTTCTGGTACTAAATTTTAATATTTCTATATAGCTTCGTATTTCAATAATTTCCCTTATAATTTTATTTTTTACATCAAAGGTCTTGCTCATCCTAAAAGTAGATTAATCTTTGCCTTTGTGTTTCGTTGATTTTTACTTTTACTATTTGGTTCATTTAGGATTATTTTGGAGAGTAAGCTTCAACCTGAATTTTCTTTCATAAATAGGCAATTTTGCCGGTATCAATTACTCAATCCATTCTTTTCCCAATGGTTTTTAGGGTACAGTGTGTTTATGTATGAGATTCAGTGCTACTGCGTTTCTCTGTCATTCCTTATGTTGGAACCTCATTGATTTAATGAGGAGAACTTGGTAGCTGTGTTTTATATCATCCAGGATGGCAAGTACCCTAATTATTACTCTTCCTGTGCAAAGGGAACTTCAAGTTGAAGTTCCAAACAACCTTGCCCATTTGAAAAATCTCTAGTGAGATCTTGATTGGTGTTTGAAGGGAAAATTGAGATCTATTTGGGAAAACTGAACATCCCTATAATATTTGCTCTTTCCACCTGGAAAGATGGGTTAACCCTCAATTTACGAAAATCCTCATTTATTTCTCTCAGGGAGGACTTAATGTTTTCTTCAAGCAGTCTCCTCATCTTTTACCACTGACTTTTAGTAAAGTTGTTGATTTAAAACATTTTTTATTACACTATCCTTAAATTCTTAGAGGTTTTTCAGTGATTACCTTGTTTTTTCATGTTTGTATTCATACCATGAGCAAATGATACATTTTTCATCTTTGTTTCTAATTAGCGTATCAGTATTTCAGTGGGGCGCCTGGGTGGCTCTGTCGTTGGGCGTCTGCCTTCGGCTCTGGTCGTGATCCCAGGGTCCTGGGATCGAGCCCCACATCGGGCTCCCTGCTCGGCGGGAAGCCTGCTTCTCCCTCTCCCACTCCCCCTGCTTGTGTTCCCTCTCTCGCTGTGTCTCTCTCTGTCAAATGAATAAATAAAAAAGTCTTTAAAAAAAAAGTATTTCAGTTCCATGCGTTATTGCTATGACCAGAGCTTCCAGAACATCATTTAATGAATGATGATAATTTGCAAGCTTGCTCATTTCTCATCCAATGATTGGCTTAAAATACTTGCTTTTTATTAAGTTTTTGAAGTACCTGGTTTTCTAAGAACCCCCCCCCCTTAGGATTTAATTTTATTATATATCTTTTTTTAGTTTTTAATCTTATTTTTTTTAAATTAAATTTAATTTTATTATGTTATGTTAGTCACCATACAATACATCATTAGTTTTTGATGTGGTGACCCATGATTCATTGTTTTCATATAACACCCAGTTGCTCCATGCAGTACATGCCCTCCTTAATACCCATCACCAGGCTAACCCATCCCCCCACCCCCCGCCCGTCTAAAACCCTCAGTTTGTTTCTCAGAGTCCATAGTCTCTCATGGTTCGTCTCCCCCTCCAATTCTCCCCTCTTCATTTTTCCCTTCCTTCTCCTACTGTCCTCCTGCTATTCCTTATGTTCCACAAATAAGTGAAACCATATGATAACTGACTTTCTCTGCTTGACTTATTTCACTTAGCATCATCTCCTCCAGTCCCATCCATGTGGATGTAAAAGTTGGGTATTCATCCTTCCTGACGGCTGAGTAATATTCCATTGTATATATGGACCATATCTTCTTTATCCATTCGTCTGTTGAAGGGCATCTCGGCTCTTTCCACAGTTTGGCTATTGCGGACATTGCTGCTATGAACATTGGGGTGCACATGGCCCTTCTTTTCACT